>NC_134406.1:264131205-264486205 GCF_038048845.1 Mixophyes fleayi | reverse complement strand
TGCCACACCCCCTTTTCTTGCAGAAAAGCGGGACTGATCAGCCAATAATGGGACTACTGTAGGATGGGGTTATGCTGTAGTTTGTTCTTGATCCTGTGTATTGAAATTATGATTCGCTCTCTATGTACATTGATACTATCCTGCCATTCTCTTATATTCCGAACCTCTGACACAACTGAATGTGTCAATATGCAATGCCTGAGTTTGTAACCTGAATTTATATATACTCTACAGTATCTCTTAAATTGCCTTAATGGCATGTGACAATTTAGACCAAACCCAGAGATCCTTTTGACGTCCAGAAAATCAGGATGCCAGAAAACCTATCCCACTGTCACAGAACAGCCAATTTAGAAAGGGCTCATAAGCATCCTTTTCGGAAAAAAAAAGGGGATATTAATGGAGCGAGAGAGAGGACAGGGTGTTTCGGAACAGTGGCAAGGAGACAAAATCCCCATTCATACGCTGGTAGGCAAGGTTGAGAGGACACTTAAGGTGGTAATGAAAGAGGCCAAACATTTGAGATATGTCGCTGCAAAAGGTTTGACCAAATCTTAGTTGAACAGAATGGATCATGGATCCAGTCAGGCCCCCATTAAAGGTAGTCTTTTGGTATCCGTGAACTTAGCATTTTTTTGCATTGAAGTCTGTAGAACTGTGGGGTAGTGCACCACACCTAGTGATATTAGTGTTAAAGTTGTGCGCCGTCTGATCACATAGTTTGCTGTTAGGATCAGGGTGCTGTTTTGTTGTTGCTGTAGTTATCACTAGTGTGGGAGGCACGTTTGAGAGGGTAAATAGCAATGTGGGTAGGCTGTGTTTTGTCTCCTCAGTTTCCTAGACACCGGGTTGGAGATTTGCAGATGACTAACAAGAGGAGGTGGCGACCATACCTCGGTGAGTACCATCTTCTGGTTGGGCCCTCACCCATACAACAGAGAGTAGGGTATTCGGGCAGGATTGTTCCCTGCCCCGAATATCCGTAGTCCCGTGCCCATGCTCAGAACAAAACGAGGTGTCGGCAATCGGGGTAGAGTTAAGTGTCTGTACTTTGTGCCGTCACCTTGGGCACCCCATACCCTTCCATCTGGTATCCCTACCCTTCAGTAACCTGTCTCGCTCCTTCTCTAGACTGAAGTGCTGAGGGGTTTCAACACTGAGGTTGGGTTCCTGGTGAGGAGTGTATGGTTCGCCCAGGGTGCAGATGCCCCCCTGACCAAAAGCCCAGTCTGCCCCTGGAAATAATCATTTCCTTTGTTATAAAGATCAATCCAAGTACAGTCTTCAATTTACTATCTTACTATTTGCTCTATGTTATTACACTGCCTTCACCGGAGTACAAGCTTACATAGAACAATTCTATTAGTAATTACTTCCTACCAATAAGCTGAATTATTGTAGCCTGGAGATGCTCTGCTGAAGACCCCGCTGTTTCATCACCAAATATTAAACCCCAAAATGTAAATTCTCCAAAGCCTAATTATGTGCCATCCGTGTTGCCAAACCAATTTACCCATTTGAACGATTGACATGTTAGTTTGGATAAAAGTCATACAAAACATTGTAAAATACAAAAACATTGTTCCTCATTTATAAGAAGATTACAGCTCAAACTACTTAGTTACAACAAGACGTTTTATGTTTGTGAATGGGGCGTTCTCCCATCTCGCAGATAAGCCTAGGTGGAGTGTCTTAATGTGTGAACAGCGTGGCTAAGTGAAGTGTTTTTTGGCACAATGCATAGTGTTCTCACAGCATGTGAATACCAATTACGTTATGCAAAGGTCATCCAGGAAGAGGCTAAACAAATGTCCGTCTATAGCATTACACACTGGTACATTTGTGTATTTGATTCCATATCCTCTTTCTGAATATTAGTATCAAGTTATCAATGATCAGTTATACGCAGAAACAAGAGACAATCAATATTCAACTATTACCAACCTTTAAATAGTTAAAGAAAAAGAGATACTACTCTTTCTGGTGTTCACAGAGACTTTTTTACACTACAGCAGCCTTTCTGATATAAGATATCATAGCATGTATTTTATTATACAAAGAAACAAACACTCCCAAAGTAACAAATACATGTAATAGAAGTACATATAAATTTAACAGCCAAACCAGGTCTGTATTGGCAAAGGAATGATCATTTGCCAGGGGCTCACCAATAAACTTAATGAGTCCCAAAAAGATCTCCTATGTCAACCCTCTGGTGCCCTTGGACTACAAAATAAAATGTTTTTAATAATAAGTCATTCTCCTCATTGAAATAATTTACACTAGCATAAGTTAAAGTTATCCAAATGTGAAACCTTCCCTTTAAAATATTTTAATAAATTAAGAACCATTTTCTGTATTATTGTTAAGCAATGATATAATTTGTTACCAGGTCAGCACTGTTACCTCTAACATGAGAGATCTGGAAATTATTGTGTTAAAAAGAAAACTTGCAGCTGATTGTGATCGTAGCCCCTCAGGATGGAACACTCAGTAGACAACTTAACTTTTTCCTTCCTGGTTTGCTCAGCTTAGAGGGAAAACTGATGATTGGGTTTTTTTCCAATCTACTATTGAGTGTACTTTGGTAAGTACTTCATATCCGAAACGTTTATTTAGTGGACACAAATGTTAATGCGTTATGTACGGTGTTCATAGTGCTCTTAGTAAAAATTTTAAGTATACAACTAATAGACAAACACATATAATTGTACTAATAGCTATGTTACAAAATACACTATATGAACAAAAGTATTTGGCCACACCTTTCAATTATTGAATTGAGGTGTTGCCAGAGGTGTATAACATCAAGCACCTCGCCATGCAGTCTCCATTTGCAAACATTTGTGATAGAAAAAATAAGTCATTCTGCAGAGCTCACGCGTGGGACAGAGACTTCAAGCCTGGTACTGTGATAGATGCCACCTTTGCAATAAGACGGCTCATGAAATTTCCTCTCTGCTGGATATTCCATGGTCAACTGTAAGTGATATTATTAGAAAGTGTAAGCGCTTAAGAACAACAGCAACTCAGCCACGAAGTGGAAGACCACTTAAAATCACAGAGCGCGGTCAACGACTGCTAAGGCGCCAATGCTCTGCGGATTCCATAGCTGAAGAGTTCTGAACTTCCACTGGCATTAATGTAAGCACTAAAACTGTGCGGCGGGACCTTAATGGAATGGTTTTCCATGGCCAAACAGCTGCATACAAGCCTCACATCACCAAGACCAATACCAAGCGTCGGATGGAGTGGAGTAAAGCACACCGACACTGGACTGTGGAGCAGTGGAAACGTATTCTGTGGAGCGATGAATCACGCTTCTCTGTTTGGCAGATGGGTGAGTCTGGATTTGGCGGATACTGGGAGAACATTACCTGCCTGACTGCATTATGCCAACTGTGAAGTTTGGTGGAGGAGGGATAATGATACAGGGCTGTTTTTCAGGGTTTGGGCTAGGCCCCTTATCTCCAGTGAAGGGCAATCTTAATGCTTCAGCATAAAAAAATCATTTTGGACAACGCTATGCTTCCAACTTTGTGGTAACAATTTGGGGAAGGTCCTTTTCTATTAAAACATGACTGTGCCCCAGTGAAAAAAGTAAGGAATACAAAGACATGGTGTGATGAGTTCGGTGTGGAAGAACTTCACTGGCCAGCACAGAGCCCTGACCTCAACCCCATTGAACACCTTTGGTATGAACTGGAACGGAGATTACGAGCCAGGCCTTCTCCTCCAACACCAGTGTCTGACCTCATAAATGCTCTACAGAATGACTGGGCACAAATTCCCGAAGAAACACTCCAACATCTGGTGGAAAGCCTTCCAAGAAGAGTGGAAGCTGTTATCGTGCAAAAGGGGGACCAACTCCACATTAAAGTATATTTATTTGAATACAATGTTGGTGTATTGGTCAAACGTCCAAATACTTTTGTCCATATAGTGTTTGTCCTTGACACTGGCCTTGCAAATAACAAATATCCATGGAGAGAATAGCGTTAAAGATCAATATTTAAAATTAACTTACACTCTTCAGATATCTTTCAGCACAATACCTATTCTGCTAGGTGCACTGTATTTTTTTAAAGTTCACCTAGCACTGTAAAATCATATATTTCTTGAAGTTTGAATAGATATAATTTACTTATTAGAATTTCTTTTTTTTTACAATGATCATTTTAGAGATTCTAGCTTAACCTTTATTTTACTGTCAATACAGAAAGGATAAAGCATTGGAAGGTTGTCATGTAAGCTTCGTTATCATAAGTGACAGCTCCTATAATGGAGATATCTATTTGAAAACAGTCACTTACTAGGAAGAATCATTAAAACTCTCCCTAACCTTGTTAACATTCTAAGAGAAGTTACTGCTCCACTGTTTTCATGCTGAGCAGGAAATCCTTACCCTACACTGATGAGCCTAATTATGATTGAAACAGTCTGGCAGCAGGTGAGATCCTTGCAGGGGCCAAGCTCAGATTAGTTGGAATACTCAGTGGAAAAATCATTTAAATGGTTTTCTTAAATGTGTCAGCTCCTGTAATGGAGATTTATATTAGCACCAGATGTAATTGAAATATTATACAGTATTTTGTATAAGTTACATGTTTTACTTTAAATAAATGTTAAGAAGTGTTCGTAATAATAAAAACCATCTCTGGACAACCAGGGGGAGGGTTATGTATAATTTGGTTTAGTGTTTCTACAACATTACAGATATACACTCATTTGTTGCCAAAGTGGTATAAAAGTTTGCATAACTCCCACCAAGGGGTAAATGTATCAAGCTGAGAGTTTCCGGCGGGTTTGAAAAGTGTAGATTTTGCCCATAGCAACCAATCAGATTCCAGTTATCATTTTCTACAATGTACTAGATAAATGATAACTAGAATCTGATTGGTTGCTGTGGGCAGTATGAAGATACATGGTTCCCAAATGTCAATTTTTCTTGCCTGACACAGTTCCTGCAGGATTCCTTTCTTGGTGTTCCCGCATGTTTGTGCTGCTGCCTCCATTCTGCTGTGCCTTTCCAATTCCGTGCTCGTCACTGAGTGATCCCACCACTTGCCACCAAATGTGAAGATACGTGGTTCCCAAATCACTCCGAACTGGATTAAATACAGCATGGCCCCTTAACGATAGCAGGTCCAACAAGTGAGGAAATCAGTTCAAATAAATCCAGTGAGATGGGTTCCACAGCACATCTCTGGCAGAGCATCACCTCTTGACACATGTGTCTAACTCCCAGGGTAGCCTCTTTTATCACCTCATAATCCCACCTTGGGAACTGCCTGCCCAGGGAAGTTGCAAAAGGTCTCCATTGGTGGGCTTCTCACACTATCCAGCCCCCTCCCTTACCTCCTGAGGTGTCTACCCTCAGGTGACCCCTGCTGGATCTGGCTCCTGGCTGTCTGTAGAGCTCACTAGTGGACAATAGGGAGCAAACAGAAATAACGATGATAGTTTAATTCACTCAACTCCTGAGTGTTCCCTGTGGAGGTGGAATTTAACCCCTGAATTACTTTTCCAAGGCTATGTTGTTATAGTTCTATCACTGATAACAACATGGCTAAAAAGTGCAGTTCGGGTATGGATTAGAGTAAGAGGTTGTAACACTGGTTCCATACACCATGCCCATTGCTTTACAGGCAACATCTACACTTTTCAAATGATGCTGCAAAATTTGAAGCTCCAATGAGACAAAATGAAAGCTATATTATTGGTTTCCATGGAAACTGGAAGAACAGAACATGTAACCATAAGGTGTATAGGTTACCAATAGAGATTGAGGACATTGAAGTGAAAGGTATTAGTGTGTTGCACAATTAGTGACACATTTTCATTCCCTCCGGATAAGAAATGGGCGTCCCATGTTATATTTGATATTTATACAAGGCAACGTTAATCATATCTGCAACTACACATCGTATGGTAACTTGTTGCGTAATATTACTCCCTAGGACAACGTCCTGATATAGGCGGGTAGGGCTGACATGACCTAACTCTCTATAGTATGACTCAGGCTGAGTAAACTTGGGTTAAACTCATACGGATGGAAGCGACAACTATTTGTGTCACTCAACTCTGGATTTCAAACTTAAATTAAAAGGACACTGACCGAGGGTTACATACATATAGAATAATCTATATCTGGAAAGCAATTTAGAGTTGGACATTTAGAATTGGGCGCATGTCTGACTTTTTTACGCAAGATACGCATCTCCATAAGATATGCAAATCATGCATACACATATATTCATATTTGCATATCTTTTACATTTTATGCAGAACAACAGGGACAGGTAGTGCGGACAATGTAGTTCGATTATAGTAAAGGAATGTTCACGAAATTGTGACGCATATAGATATGGATGCAATCGGCGAATACGCCTTTTAGGAGGTGTATCTCTTGTGGGGGCTGGGGAACGGCACCGTGATGACTATCAGCGGCATTATCCTGCCACTTCTGATTGGCTGATTGCGTCTTGACGGCTCCAGTACTGAAATCATTAGTTTAGCGGTTATGTATATGAAGTTGCCTCTTCTCATTACTTAATGGACATCTCCATTCGGGCTACATAAGAAGAATAGAAGATCCTCATTTGATTTTTAAAAGGACAAACAGCAAGACGTTTGTAAGTGATTTAATTTGTATTTGTATTTTGTTTCTGTTCATATTTAATCAAATGCTATATTGAAACGCGACTTAGCATAAATCAATAATTACACACAAAACAGATTTAAGTCTGGCACAAATGCTACTGTTAAACAAGGTAACGTGGGCAGCCGACGCATGCAAGTAAACGCATGTATCTATTCCTATGCATGTTCGAGGCACAAACGCACATCACATCTAAATGAGCCCCCCGGTGTCTAACAATGGGCATAGCAGCCCATGTGCCTGCTACAGGGCCCCTAATATTGGGGATCAGGGATCCAGGTCCCATATAACAGACAGACTGGTAAGTTTTGTGGAACACAGGTTTTCTGGGTCGTCTTCCCCCTTCCAATCTATTATAATGGACACTACGCCCCTTATCAGTCGCAGTTCTGATCTCATTGAATGGAGAAATGGGTGTGGCCTGTTGCCACCATTGTGTTTGAGAGAGAAGTCATCAATGGGGTGGTGGAACTATCATTGGGGCAGTAGGTGCGGTGCGGTGCACCGTGGCCCATGGCCATATTGGAGCCCGCTGCACGGGGAACTAGGGAAACTTATAGGTACCGAGGGTGATGGAATAGTAGAAGGAGAACACGAGAAAAGAGGGCCCTGATCCTGAGAGCTTACATCCTAAAGGGAATACAAACATAAGGGCGTTAAATCTGACATATAGAACAGGAGTTATATTACTGCACGGTTTTCCATACATAAGAACATATTGCAACTAAATGTGCTCTTTGCGTGCTGTTTACTGGCTTTTCATTGGATCACATAGGGTAGCGGTGGCAAATACGCCTTACATTATTATGTACTATGGACATAGTCAGTACGTAGCCATTATTATGGTTAGAAGGAGAAGACCTTTTACCATATTTAGTTTACTCTATACTGCATAAGAGCGACACATTAAATCCGCGCCCAGGAATGACGTCACTGGTATCGCTTTTACCAGTGACGTCATTCCTGGGCGCCGGACACTCAATCTCTCTATTTTCTTGCAAGTCAGCTTTTCCAACAGTCGGCCCGCTGAGGATGTCGGGAATGGTAGTTTCGTCATGACGCTGTAGAAGTAAGTATTGTCAGTGTGGTGGTAGTCGAGAAAGCGACTGCCATCAGCTTAAATGGTGCTGATTACACCATTAACTGAATTACTCTACCAGTCACTATTACCAGGAGTAGCCCCAGAGGACTGTAGTCCAGCGTCACAAATGTGGGAGCAGAGAAGAGGCTGGTAACTACAGACCTGAGCGCCTGACATCGGTAATATGGAAAATTAATGGAAACAATGCTGAAAGAGAGAATTCCCAAGCGGCATGGATTTACTGGTGGGTTAATAATGTCAAACAAGTCAGTTTAATTTCTTTAGACTGGTTGACTAAGATACCAGATCAAGATGAAGCCACAGATGTAATATGTCCAGATTTTACTAAGGGATTGAGTTCATAGATGGATGAGGGGACATGACATTGGTTGAAGGATAGATGACAAAGAGTTGTAGCATATGAAATATATTCAGTAGAGTGAGAGATCCCCAGTAGAGTACCCCAAGGTTCTGTTACTCAACTATTCACCTTTACTCTGTTTATTGGGGACATTGCTAGAGCCAGCGCGGTGGCTTAGTAGTTAGCACCTCTGCCTCACAGCACTTGGGTCATGAGTTTGATTCCCGACCATGACCTTATCTGTGTGGAAATTGTATGTTCTCCCCGTGTTTGCTAAATCATGCACTTAGGTCTAGTATCAATTAAGTATAGCATTAATGACACAAAATGTCAACTACTGAGGAGAAGCAATGAAGAATGACAGTTGGATGCATAAGGAAGAGAGAGGGGTCACTATATAGGTTATTGGTGAGACAACACCTAGAATACTATGTTCAATTCTGGAGGACATGATTTTAGAAGAACAGAAATAAATAAAAGATTGTGCATCAGAAAACTTACCAGGGAAGGCTGCCAGACTTTCCTATGCATAGCTTGTAGCAGAGAGGAGAGAAGGGGAGGTAGGATAGAATCATTCAAATATATCAAGGCTTTCAACAAGATACAGTAGGAATACTTTCTACAGAGAAGGAGGAGTATTAGAACACGAGGACATGAACTAACACTGGAAGACAGGTTTAGGGGAAAATTAAGGAATAATTATTGCACCAAAAGAGTTACACATCTAGAATCAACAGAGGTGTTTGATATTGGAATGTAAACATGCTTGAGATAGGAAATCTTAAACCTATGTGTCTATATTAGTTCAAGCTACAAAATATTTGACTCCTTTGTAGTAGTCACCGGGTATAAATTCATCCTAATTGCACTCAAATGGTCACAATAATTTAAGCATGTCCTCTCCGGACACTCAAGATGATAACAGTTTATTCGCTTTTAGGCCCCAAACTCCCCTGTGTGCATTTGTGGCAAAAGTAATTTCATCACCATTACTCCAGCAGGCAGGTTTGACTCCAATTTTTCTTTTTTTTTTGTAATGCACCCACAGGCAGAACAAAAAAAAAACATCACAGCTATTTGGTTTTAACCATGAACAGGAATGTTATATATTAAAAAGAGAGCCTGTAATATAATAACTAGAATGCAACATTAAATTGAAATACTGGTCAACAAAGGTTATAGAAAATGTATCTATTTTTCTTAACATAGTATATTTTTCTTTAAACGGTCTATTGATCTGGATATAATGGACCCTTCTCAGGGTTTACATACGACCTGTTTTCATGGTTTATCAGTTTTCAAAGATTTTCCCGTCAAGACCATAATTAAACTTTTCTCATTTATTATTGATCTTCTGGATGCAAAAGTCAATTAATACTTGTCATGGAAGTCTGGGAGATTATGGTGCATGGTAATTCTCTTTGTGCACACAAGTCATTCTTCACATGTCTATCAAAATATTTTGTGACTAAGTAACATAGAAACATAGAATTTGACGGCAGATTAGAACCACTTGGCCCATCCAGTCTGCAAATTTTTTAACCTATGGTAACCTAAACCCTGTTTGATCTTTATTTTTTATAAGAATATCCTTATGTCTATTCCAAGCATGTTTAAATTGCTCTACTGTATTAGCCTCTACCACCTCTGATGGGAGCTATTTCACGTATTCACTACCCTTTCTGTGAAGTAATTATTCCTCACATTTCCTCTGAACCTACCTCGCCCCAGTGTCAGTACATGTCCCCGTGTTCTAATACTTCTCTTCCTTTGTAGAATGTTTCCCTCCTGCACCTTGTTATAACCCTTGATATATATGAAAGTTTCTATCATGTCCCCCGTTCCCTTCTCTGCTCCAAACTATACATATTAAGATCTTTTAGGCTTTCTGGGTAAGTTTTGTGCTGTAGGCCATGCACCATTTTAGTTGCCCTTCTTTTTACAGTCTGTAATGTATTTATATCCTTCTGGAGATACGGCCTCCAGAACTGAACACAGTATTCTAGATGAGGCCGTACCAATGACCTATACAGTGGTATTATTACTTCTTTCTTTCTGCTACTGATTCCTCTCCCTATACAACCAAGCATCTGACTTGCCTTCCTCATTGCTTTGTTACATTACTTACCTGCCTTTACGTCACCTGAAATAGTGACTCCTAGATCCTTTTTGTGTGTTTGTAGGAACGTTCCTACACACACACACACACACACACAGTATCACTGCTACAGCCTCCCTTTTGGACGCAGCTCTTTAAAGCATTTCACAAAGGGACGTTCCTTGTCACGCTCAGCAGATTATGGGATGTCTGAGTTTTCATTTGCATATTGTTTTTATCCTTCTAAATCACCTCATTTATGTAACTTTCTGTGGTGAATTGATAGTCTGTGTTCTGATTGTATTGGTTAATACCACAAAATATCTGCCGTCAGTGGTTGTTATTTACGAAGTTTACCAGATGCACGATGCAAAATACCAGAGAGACCTGGAAGGTCCCTCCAGAGCACATAATGTTGTTGCCTTCCCGTCGCAAAGTAAAAGTGCGCTTCTAAGTGCTGAGTGCACAGAGGTGGTAAACCTTTAGAGGTGCACAGTCCAGAAGTGAAGACTTCATGTCCACCCTCAGACCACTTATTACCAACCTGTTTAATTAAATAAACTATTCGATTTTATTTTAAAATTATGCTAAATGATTTTTTTTATCACCCCAATGGAACGAGTACAACGGACAGGTGTACCTCAGAGAGGAGGAAGAGCTCTGCCCATTTCAAATACCATAGCTGTAGCCTGTGTGTGGGACCGGCCCAGCACCAAGCAGCCTTGTTTTCCCTATGACATGGTGACACATGGACATGGACTTTCTGATAGAGGCCTGGTACTTCTATGGGAGGAGCAAAACAGCATGACCCCGCCCCCCTCCCATAGGCCATTGCTACAGTGCTGAAAAGTGTGCTCTGGCTCTTCCTATTGGAAAGGCAAAGTTGCCACTCTAGGCATTGCAAACCTGTTAATTGCCCCAGTTGCCACAGCCCAGGAGGTTAGGTAAGAACAGCCAGGGTTTTTTGTGGCCCTTTCTAATTACATGCGCTTCTCCGCTGATATGCGCTAAATCAGTATGAGGCCATTTCTCCATCAGCTCTGAGGTGAGGTAAGTCCTTCAGCGGAGTGGGGACGGCTGTGCATGTCAAGGAACCACCCAGAAAATGTTGGTCTCCGCCCCTTTGACTTATTTTAATAATCTCGTTGGTGCTCTGAACAGAAAGTGGCACCAATGCTCTACTGCGCACATTGAAACGCCTTCATTGCGCCCAACTCCAGATGTGGTCTTCTTACTAAACATTGCTGTCAGCTGATCATCAGTATTCTGTATTCCTTCCCATAATTCGTTTCTGTAATTATTTGTGGTAGTGAGGTTATGCCGTCTGTACTTACACCTATTATGCTAAATGTTACCAGCCCTCCTTACAAAGCAACTGAGCAACAACAATGTTCTTTTTTTTTTATGAAATAACTATTGCCATTCAATCCTATATAGAATTACATCTCATAAACTACAGATAGTTCTTTAACATTATCCTCATTCAAATAATTCAGGAGGAAGCTCGTTGGTGACATTCCTTATTTGATATGTGGATTCTTTAAACTTTGTGGTTCATCTTCTATTTAGATTTATCAACATCCCAGTAAATTGTCCGAATGCACTTCTGTGAGTGAAAAATAAATCAGGAGTGTACAGCAGGACACCTAGGTGCAGGCCTGGGGTATCAGAACTGCAGAGGTGGCAGGCTGTCCCATACAGTTTGGAAATTGCTCGAACCCACAGTGTGATTCCCAGCAAGACCACGGGGTATATTTACTAAATTGCGGGTTTAAAAAAGTGGAGATGTTGCCTGTAGCAACCAATCAGATTTTAGCTGTTATTTTGTAGAATGTACTAAATAAATGACAGCTAGAATCTGATTGGTTGCTATAGGCAACATCTCCACTTTTTCAAACCTGTAGACAAGTAAATATACCCCCCACATCCCTGTTCCAAGGGGCCACACACCTCTTTTGAACTCAGAAAATGGGGACAGTCCTGTCAAAATTGGGACTCTTTAGACGTTTAACCCATACACTTCCAACAGCAGTTTGCAATTTATTGCGTTTCATTTTCTTGCTTATGTAAAGATTATTTGCACATTTATGTACTATTATTATAATGTGTGAGTGAGTACTCTTCAGTAACTACCCAGCTGCCTCCTACAGGAATACTTTGGTACTGGTGTCCAGTGATGTTGGCATTCTGGAGTGGGTTTGGCAATCCGACTCTTCTTGCAGGGTGAGAACCAGGACATTACTGCTCTGGCACAAGGACATCCTGGCATCCTGCCCTGAAGTGTCTTCAGACTCTTGCAGTTACAAGTTCCTAAGTAGTCTGGTTTTCCCAGGTCAGTGCTTCTAACTATTAGGATTCGTAGTGTCAGGATCCTAAACTGTATTTGTTTTACAGTATGACATACGGTATATACACTAGAATGGGTAGAGAATTTTACTGCAAACAGTAATATGGTTGGAGCTTTGCTGTAAAGAGTCTGCACTGTGTCCAAACATTTTCCATCAATCATATGATGGCTGCAGAATAAGAGATCCCCAATCTGTGCTGGGGTTCTCCAATCACGCACTGCCAGTGCGGTGAAAGTTGTGCTGCTCTCTCTTATCTGGTACAACTATGTTCTGCTTTGTGACAACTTATTCAGTGTCACATTATACCACAGCCAATAGCATACAAGTCAGATACACTTGGCCACACCCATACCTTCCAAGCCACACCTCTGATCTGCGCAGCTTTTCCTCCCATCCACCCAATCACACGCCTTAACAGCTTTAGCCACTCCCCCTCATATCCACAGTCGATAGAGATAGCTCCATGAGAATTGGACTTTTGAGGTTTGGACGTATTGTTCTGTGAAAACTACACAAGTCCTGTTGCAAATTTTGCAAAAAAAAAAACCACAGAACAATACATTTTGCAATACAAATATATAATAAAATAATAAAAGTAATGGCTTGTGTGAGGGGCTCCTGATATCTATGTGTGTTTTGCTTTCAGTCACTGTTATGCAGTTTATCAAAGTAATTGGTGGAGACACATCCAAACTGACAATACGGACTGCATGTTGGCACAGAATTGTTGCCTCGCAGCTCTGGGGCCCTGAGTTGAATTCCGACCAGGTTCCTACATGCACAGAGTTTGTATGTTCTCCGTGTGTTGATATGGATTTTCTCCAGGTGCTTTAGTGTCCACCCACAGACTAAAAACAAACTGATAGGTTAATTGGCCTCTGAATTAAAATGGTTCTTATGTGTTTCTGTATCTGTGTTAGGGAAATTAAACTGTAAGCTCTGCGCAATATGTTGACACAGAGTCATAACTAGAAATGTTTGCGTCTGGGGTAAGAAGGTAAGCTGACGCTCCTCAAGCCTTTAACCAGGGGCAAATACAGGATTTGCAGAGTGGGGTTTCCACACCACGCCGCCAGTGGGCGTAGCTATAATTTTAGAGAGAGTGTTTGGCTGCTCTCCAACTCTTCCTATCCCCATAATATACATGGGCAATGCTGCGTGCACTACTGTTAGGTGCATGCAGCTCTCTCTATTCAAGCAGGGCCGTGTGAAGCGGGAGCAGGGTCCAGCCACCTCAATTATACAGTGCCCCAGGCTTGGGGGGGTTCTAGGCACTAGAAACCCCCCCCTCAGTTTGCCTATGTTAACCGTAACCAAATTATGCGAAAATATTGATTTCCCCCTTCAGCTTTGCCCCTCTCACATAACCCTAGTTACAGCCCTGTGTTGACACCATAAAAACCAATGGATAATAATACTGAGAGAGCTGACAAACGACAAAACTTCCCGTTCCCTTTGGGAAAACACTCCAAAAATAAATGCACATGGGCACATGTAGGGGGCACCAATATTGAGGTAAGTGGTGTGTGCATATAAACATTGTTACCTCAGTTCACGGCTCAGCAGTGAGAGGGAACGTAATACACTTCAGGGGCCACACGGGGGGCCTTAACCTTCACAAGAGCCGCTCATTACCCTTAATCTCACTAATAAGGTAAAACAATACACTTAATGAAAGAAAGAGACATCTATCTGTAATAACTTATAAGCAGGTATTTTACTTAAGTGTTACAAGTTATAACAAATACATCTGATAATAAAGCAGGCAGGAGCCGGGGGCCACAGCTGAAGGTTCGAGGGCCCCCTGTCGCCCATCAATGTTCTACAGTTTCATTGCTTTATATTTATGAGAGAATTTCCAAATATTTGAGGGTCAGAACGCTTTCGGCAAGTGACAATCCTCCCATAGGGCCTTTTTAGAGTTTGACGCAATTTGCTCCTTGAATACATGCATAAAACTTCTGTCGCAAAAAAACATGCACTTTCTTGTGCACTGTGAGTCGCGCGGCTTCACAGTGTTATTAGTAAATGCTGAAGTCATGTTATCCAATTTATACACAACATAATGTAATGAAGGGTTGAATGCACCAATGAGATTAGTGATTTAACAGTGTTAATATGCGAACATTGCATTTTCTATATACAATGAAAGGAACTAACCAACATTCCACATCCGTCATTTACCACTATATAAAAACAATGGGAATCTTCTTTCCTGCAGTCGCCCAACTGGCCAGTAAGGAACCAGGCACAGCGCTAATGAATGAAGTACTATGACCGGAGGGGTGAAATCGCAGAAAGAGGCAGCTAGATAGTGCTAGTATCATCGTTGTATATATTTATACTAGAGATGTTCACTGACCCCGTGTTCTGGTTATCTTTTTGGATCTGGAATAACTTTGTGTTTTGGTCTTGGCTTTGGTTTTGGCAAAACCGGCCTTGCGTGTTGTGGTTTTTGATCCGATTTTTTTCTAAAATCCCTATATTTTTGCTTTATTTTTCACCCTACATTATTATTAACCTCAATAACACTAATTTCAAGTCATTTGCAGTCAATTTTGACCACCTCACAAGTCACAATATTATTTTCATACATTTTCAAACAAAGACTGCAGATTTAGAAGAAGAAGCCTGCCAGACCTATTATTTCTATTTAAGCAATGACAATTAGCAATGGAGCAATGGAGCTCTCCTCTTTGTGTGTTACCTATATAACACAGTACAATGTGACTGCAGATTTACACCAAGACTGCCAACCCTATTATTTGTATTTCAGCAATGACAATTAGCAATGGAGCAATGGAGCTCTTCTCTTTGTGTGTTACCTATATGACACTGTACATTATGGGAATTCAGGTTTTAAAGGCAAAGGGGTAAATGGAATAAGCACCGGGTTCTTCAACACCAGCGAGTTCGGCGTCTTCGGCGTTTAAATTTAAAGCGGCGCTGCCTTGTAAAGGGAAACTTCCCTTTACAAGGCAACGCCGCTTTAAATTTAAACGCCGAAGACGCCGAACTCGCGGGTGTTGAAGAACCCGGAGCTTAATTGTCACTCACCGGACCGTGAGTGCCTCTTCCCGGACATTTAGGAACCGTGGCCGTCCTCCATCCTGAGGGTCTGCGCATGCGCAGCCCTTTTCTACCCTTCAGTGTATGTCCCTTTAACTTAATTGGCAGATCAGGCAACACTCCCTATATTAAGCACCTGTGGTCAACACCACGTTGCCTGATCTTGGAGTCTCATTCCCCATGAGTCTCTGAAGGTGTTCCTGTGTTTCCTCGTGTATTCAGCGCTGCTGATTCCTGTGGTTTCCAAACCACTTCTACCTCTGTGGTTTCCAAACCACTTCTACTACTGTGGTCCCCATACCACTTCTACCATCAAGTGTATCATCGTGACTGTTAGCTGATTCCTATCCGCTGCCTCCGTGCACTACAGTCTTCTAAGCCACTTCAACTCTATCTCATATCATTGTGACTGTTTGCTGATTCCTATCCGCTGCCTCCGTGCACTTCAGCCACTCTCCACATCTACTCACCTGTTCATCATCAAGACGGTGAGCTGATTCCTATCCGCTGCCTCCGTGCACTTCAGCCACTCTCCACATCTACTCACCTGTTCATCATCAAGACTGTGAGCTGATTCCTATCCGCTGCCTCCGTGCACTACAGTCTCCAGCGTACAACTCGTCTGTGTTTCAACATCGTGACTGTTAGCTGATTCCTATCCGCTGCCTCCGTGCACTACAGACTCCAGCTTGCAACTCGTCTGTGTTTCATCATCGTGACTGTTAGCTGATTCCTATCCGCTGCCTCTGTGCACTGCAGTCTTCATCTCATCTCTCCCGTGTTTCCTCGAGACTGCTGCTATTATTGCCATCCGCTACTCTCCGTGATCAACAGTCCCTGGTCTACTCTGCTCACCCGTGTTCCATCGCTATTTGCACCTGCTGGTTGCGACTGGTTACCTCCGTGTGTCCGCAGAGTCCTGCTGCTGCTGCCAGCGCTAGTCGTCCATCTACTGCTGATCCGCTCTCCACGCCTTCCTGTGTTCCGCTGGTCTCTACCCGCCTGTCCGCATTGGATTCGTGTCTCATCCGCTATCCTGCTGCTAGATCATCACCATTCCCCTGGGTCCTCCAAGAGTCCAGTTCCGCGTTCTACCGATTCCTGTGGATTCGTGTCCCTGTTGGTTTACTTACCTGTGCGCTGCACCTACTAGACCTCTGCTTCATCCATCCAGGGACTTCTCATCCTGCCGGCCTCCTGCCGCTCAGGTATCGCTGCACTCCTGTCTGACTGCCTGCTTCTGAACCACGGTATGCATACTTCTCATTGACTGTGCTGGTGTATTGCATATCTTGCTGGACTGTGTTGGTTCTCCTCTGGAGTCTGCTATCCGCTGAGTCTGTTGCCATCATTGACTGTACTATCTTGTTCCGGATTACTTCAAGAGACTTTCCATGTTTGCAGTGCTGTTCAGTCATTCATATATCTATATTGTGCATATTACTGTGGATCGTGTTAAGGTGCCGTGTTTACCCTGTGTTGCAGTCTCTCCCCGTGCACCTCCTCACATATATATTCAGTGGTACAACTTGCTAGTAGCAGACCACTGATCCCTGTTTCCAGTTTCACCTGTTCCAGTATCCTCTCACATAGCAGTGGTACAACTTGCTATCGCAGACCACTGACTCCCCGGATACCTCCACTTGGATTCCATTCCTTCACTCAGACAGCGGTACAACTTGCTATCCGCAGACCGCTGACTCTCATCACCTCCTCGTTTCTGTTGGACATTCCTCCTCACTATAGCAGTGGTACAACTTGCTATCGCAGACCACTGACTACCTTCACGTGTCCTTGTCCATACAGTTCCTCGTGTACTATTACCTCCATATTACCAGTGTTGCTAGTCATAGACTCTCCTGAGCATCTCATCATCTGCTATTTACTGTTCCGTGATCACCCTGCTACCAGAGTACCCTATTACCACCTACATTGCTCTGGTAAGCCTACCACCTGGTGATCCCTGGGTAAAGACTCCTAGTGCCCGTGACAGTAAGATCAGGCCATGACAGACCCAGATACGGAACCTACCGCCAAAGAGATGCTGCAGCATCTGGTCAGCCGTGTGGAGCAACAGGATGCCCGCCAACAGCTGTTACTTCAGTGTTATCAATCATTAACCTCCCAAGGAACATCTGGACAGACTGTGACAGCCACTACTGAGGCTCCTGTGCTTTCCTCCGTTTCCCCAGTGCCATCCCAGGTGTCTACAGCTTCCACGCTTCACCTGCCTACTCCGTCAAAGTACGATGGGGACCCCAAAACTTGTAGGGGTTTCCTTAACCAATGTTCAGTCCATTTTGAGCTCCAACCTCAAAATTTTTCTACCCATCGTTCCAGAGTGGCCTATCTTATCTCTTTGTTTTCTGGACAAGCCCTGGCTTGGGCCTCCCCTCTGTGGGAAAGAAACGACCCAATATTGCAAGATAGTGCCAAATTCATTTCTACATTCCGAAGTGTGTTCGATGAACCAGGTCGTGTGACCTCCGCTGCTTCCAGCATCCTCCGTTTGCGACAAGGATCTCATACAGTAGGCCAGTACGTCATTCAATTTAGGATCTTAGCCTCTGAACTTCAGTGGAACACTGAAGCCCTAGTTGCCGCCTTCTGGCAGGGGCTCTCCGATAAAATTAAAGATGCACTGACTACCCAGGAGCTTCCTTCGTCACTTGAAGATCTGATCTCTCTTTGCCATCGTGTTGATATGAGATTTCGTGAAAGAGAGGCTGAAAAAACAACTTCTGCTAAAGCACCTCTTCGTACAAACCCTCAATTTCGTCCAGTTTCACCCTCTGTGATTCCCATGGAGATAGGACGTTCCAAATTATCTTCAGAGGAGAGGAAACGAAGAGTCAAGAATAGACTCTGTATCTATTGTGCTGATTCCACTCATATGCTCAGCTCTTGCCCTAAGAGATCGGGAAATGCCAGGCCCTAACTAGTTCTGGAGAGGTGAAGTTAGGGTCCCTGGAGTCCTCTCCATCTTCTATGAAATCTAAAGTCTGCGCTTTTGATGTTACGATTTCCTTTGCTACCAAAACCTTTGAGTCACAGGCATTGATTGATTCCGGAGCAGCAGGAAATTTTATTTCCAAATCATTAGTGCATCAATGGTCTCTACCAGTAATTACGTTAAGAACACCCATTACTGTGACGGCTATAGATGGATCACGTCTCATCAACGGTCTCATCACCCAGAGTACGTCTCCAGTAACACTTCAGATTGGTGCCCTGCACCATGAAGAAATATCGTTTTTAATCCTTCCAGTTACGACAAGTCCGATTGTCTTAGGCCTTCCATGGCTTCAGTGTCACTCTCCCCAGATTGACTGGCGCACTCCTCAAGTTACGTCTTGGGGGTCTGAATGTTACCATCGGTGCCTTTCCCAAGTTATTCCTCTCAAAGTACAGCAATCTTCCATCTTATCTTCCTCACCGGGACTCCCTCCTCAGTATGCTTCATTTACTGATGTGTTTGATAAAGCTCAGTCTGAACGTCTTCCTCCTAATCGTTCTTGGGATTGTCCGATCGACCTTCTACCTGGCAAGACTCCTCCCAGGGGCCGGGTCTATCCACTCTCGTTACCTGAAACTCAAGCCACATCTGAGTACATACAGGAGAACCTCCAGCGTGGGTTTATTCGACCTTCCACCTCTCCCGCTGGAGCTGGGTTCTTCTTCGTCAAAAAGAAGGATGGATCATTACGCCCTTGCATAGATTTTCGTGGACTCAATGCCATTACTATCAAGAATCGGTATCCCATTCCGCTGATTACTGAGTTGTTCGATCGCATCAAGGGAGCCCGTATCTTTACTAAGTTGGATCTTCGTGGTGCCTACAATTTAATTAGAATTCGTTCCGGTGACGAATGGAAGACAGCGTTCAACACCAGAGACGGGCATTACGAATATCTGGTAATGCCTTTCGGGCTGTGTAATGCCCCCGCTGTTTTCCAAGGCTTCATCAATGAGATCTTTCGGGACTTATTATACGTATGTGTCGTCGTCTACCTGGACGACATATTGATCTTTTCACAGGACCTGCCTTCTCATCACCAACATGTGGCAGAAGTCCTCTCCAGGCTACGGAAAAACTCATTGTTCTGTAAATTAGAAAAATGTTCATTCGAATTGCCCCAGATTCCATTCTTGGGGTATATAGTTTCCGGAGTTGGCCTGAAGATGGATCCAGACAAGGTGAATGCTGTACTACATTGGCCCCAGCCAACTACTCTTCGTGCTATCCAGCGTTTTTTAGGTTTTGCCAATTACTATAGACGCTTCATTCAAGACTTTTCTTCCATTGCATCCCCTATTGTGGCCCTGACTCGGAAAGGGGCTAATCCTAAGCAATGGTCATCTGAGGCTCTCCAAGCCTTTCAAATTCTCAAAGAGTCCTTCTCCTCGGCTCCAATTCTTCGACAGCCTGATGTGACACTTCCCTTCTTCCTAGAAGTAGATGCCTCTAATGTGGGCTTGGGAGCCATCCTCTCCCAACGCTCGGAACAGCAAAAATTCCATCCTTGTGCCTTCTATTCTCGGGGTCTTCTGCCCGCAGAGAGGAATTATACTATCGGGGACAAGGAGTTACTGGCTATCAAAGCTGCATTAGAGGAATGGAGATACTTATTGGAAGGAGCTCGCCATCCGGTGACGATCTTCACGGATCATAAGAACTTCTCATATCTCCAGTCTGCCCAATGCTTGAACCCTCGTCAAGCAAGATGGTCTCTTTTCTTTTCCCGTTTTGAATTAATTATAACCTTCAAACCAGCTGCCAAGAACAAAAAAGCTGACGCTCTATCTAGAGCTTTTGTGACGTCCTCTGATGTAGAAGAGGTTTCCAACCATACTATTCTAGACCCCAAATGTATCTCACTGGCTGCCTCCTCCATGTCACTCACCGGACTGTGAGTGCTTCTTCCCGGACATTTAGGAACCGTGGCCGTCCTCCATCCTGAGGGACTGCGCATGCGCAGCCCTTTCTAAACCTTCAGTGTATGTTCCTTTAACTTAATTGGCAGATCAGGCAACCTCCCTATATTAAGCACCTGTGGTCAACACCACGTTGCCTGATCTTGGAGTCTCATTCCCCATGAGTCTCTGAAGGTGTTCCTGTGTTTCCTTGTTTATTCAGCCCTGCTGATTCCTGTGGTTTCCAAACCACTTCTACCTCTGTGGTTTCCAAACCACTTCTGCTTCTGTGGTTCCCATACCACTTCTACCATCTACTGTATCATCGTGACTGTGAGCTGATTCCTATCCGCTGCCTCCGTGCACTACAGTCTTCTAACCACTTCTACTCTACCATGTATCATTGGGACTGTTAGCTGATGCCTATCCGCTGCCTCCGTGCATTACAGGCTTCAACCACATCCACTCACCTGTTCATGATTGTGACTGCCAGCTGATTCCTATCCGCTCCCTCCGTGCACTACAGGCTTCAACCTGCAACTCGTCTGTGTTTCATCATCGTGACTGTTTGGCTGATTCCTATCCGCTGCCTCCGTGCACTACAGTCTTCAACCTGCAACTCGTCTGTGTTTCATCATCGTGACTGTTTGGCTGATTCCTATCCGCTGCCTCCGTGCACTACAGTCTTCAACCTGCAACCCGTCTGTGTTTCATCGTGACTGTTTAGCTGATTCCTATCCGCTGCCTCTGTGCGCTTCAGTCTTCAGTCCTTGTCTACTCTACCGTGTTTCCTTGAGTCTGCTGCCACTATTGCTACCCGCTACTCTCCGTGATCATCTGTTCCAGTTCAACTCTGCTCCGGTGTCCCATCGTTACTGCACCTGCTGGTTGCTATTGGTTACCTCCGTGTTCCCGCAGAGACCCGCTGCTGTTACTTCTCAGCGCTACTCATCCATCTACTGCTGATCCGCTCTCCACGCCTTCCTGTGTTCCCTGCTGGTCTACCTACCTGTGCGCTGCACCTGCTAGACCCCTGCTTCACCCATCCAGGGACTTGTATCCTGCTGGCCTCCTGCCCTTCAGGTATCTCTGCACTCCTGTCTGACTGCCTTCTCCTGAACCACGGTATGCATACTTCCCATTGACTGTGCTGTGTATTGCATACCTTGCTGGACTGTGTTGGTTCTCCTCTGGAGTGTACTATCCGCTGAGTCTATTGCCATCATTGACTGTGTTATCTCATGCCGGATTACTTCAAGAGACTTTCTATATTGGCAGTGTTGTTCAGTCATTTATACATTTATATTGTGCATATTACTGTGGATCAAAGTCAAGGTGCCCGTGTATATATTGTGTTGCAGTCTCTCCCCGTGCACCTTCTCACATATATATTCAGTAGTACAACTTGCTAGTGGCAGACCACTGACTCCTGTTTACAGTTTCACCTGTTCCAGTATCCTCTCACATAGCAGTGGTACAACTTGCTAACGCAGACCACTGACTCCCCGGATACCTCCACTTGGATTCCATTCCTTCACTCAGACAGCGGTACAACTTGCTATCCGCAGACCGCTGACTCTCATCACCTCCTCGTTCTGTTGGACATTCCTCCTCACTATAGCAGTGGTACAACTTGCTACCGCAGACCACTGACTACCTTCACGTGTCCTTTGTCCATACAGTTCCTCGTGTATTACTACCTCCATATTGCCAGTGCTGCTAGTCATAGACTTTCCTGAGCATCTCATCATCTGCTATTTCCTGTTCCGTGATCACCCTGCTACCAGAGTACCATATTACCACCTATACTGCTCTGGTAAGCCTATCACCTGGTGATCCCTGGGTAAAGACTCCTAGTGCCCGTGACAGTAAGATCAGGCCATGACAGACCCAGATACGGAACCTACTGCTAAAGAGATGCTGCAGCATCTGGTCAGCCGTGTGGAGCAACAGGATGCTCGCCAACAGCTGTTACTTCAATGTTACCAATCGTTAACCTCCCAAGGAACATCTGGACAGACTGTTACAGCTAGTATTGAAGCTCCTGTGCTTTCCTCCGTTTCCCCAGTGCCATCCCAGGTGTCTACAGCTCCTACGCTTCACCTGCCTACTCCGTCAAAATATGACGGGGACCCCAAAACTTGTAGAGGTTTCCTTAACCAATGTTCAGTCCATTTTGAACTCCAACCTCAAAATTTTTCTACCCATCGTTCCAGAGTGGCCTATCTTATCTCATTGTTTTCTGGACAAGCCCTGGCTTGGGCCTCCCCTCTGTGGGAAAGAAACGATCCAATTCTACAAGATAGTGCCAAATTCATTTCCACGTTCCGAAGTGTGTTCGATGAACCAGGTCGTGTGACCTCCGCTGCTTCCAGCATTCTTCGTTTGCGACAAGGCTCCCATACAGTAGGACAGTATGTCATTCAATTTAGGATCTTAGCCTCTGAACTTCAGTGGAACACTGAAGCATTAGTTGCCGCCTTCTGGCAGGGGCTCTCCGATAAAATTAAAGATGCACTGACTACCCAAGAGCTTCCTTCGTCACTAGAAGATTTGATCTCTCTTTGCCATCGTGTAGACATGAGATTTCGTGAAAGAGAATCTGAGAAAACAACTTCTGCTAAAGCACCTCTTCGTTTAAACCCTCAATTTCGTCCAGTTTCACCTTCTGTGATTCCCATGGAGATAGGACGTTCCAAATTATCTTTAGAAGAGAGGAAACGAAGAGTAAAGAATAGACTCTGTATCTATTGTGCTGATTCCACACATATGCTCAGTTCTTGCCCTAAGAAATCGGGAAATGCCAGGCCCTAACTAGTTCTGGAGAGGTGAAGTTAGGGTCCCTGGAGTCCTCTCCATTGTCTATGAAATCTAAAGTCTGCGCTTTCGATGTTACGATTTCCTTTGCTACCAAATCCTTTGAGTCACAGGCATTGATTGATTCCGGAGCAGCAGGAAATTTCATTTCTAAATCACTAGTGAATCAATGGTCCCTACCAGTGATCACTTTAAAAACACCCATTACTGTGACGGCTATAGATGGATCACGTCTCATCAATGGTCTCATCACCCAGAGTACGTCTCCAGTAACCCTTCAGATTGGTGTACTACACCATGAAGAAATTTCGTTTTTAATTCTTCCTGTTACGACAAGTCCGATTGTCTTAGGCCTTCCATGGCTTCAATGTCACTCTCCCCAGATTGACTGGCGCACCCCTCAAGTTACGTCTTGGGGGCCTGAATGTCACCATCGTTGTCTCTCTCAAGTTATTCCTCTTAAAGTACAGCAATCTTCCATCTCATCTTCCTCCCCGGGACTCCCTCCTCAGTATGCTTCATTTGCCGATGTGTTTGATAAAGCTCAGTCTGAACGTCTTCCTCCTCATCGTTCTTGGGATTGTCCGATCGACCTTCTACCTGGCAAGACTCCTCCCAGGGGTCGGGTCTATCCTCTCTCGTTACCTGAAACTCAAGCCACATCTGAGTACATACAGGAGAATCTCCAGCGTGGGTTCATTCGACCTTCCACCTCTCCCGCTGGAGCTGGGTTCTTCTTCGTCAAAAAGAAGGATGGATCATTACGCCCTTGTATAGATTTTCGTGGACTCAACGCCATTACTATCAAGAATCGGTATCCCATTCCGCTGATCACTGAGCTATTTGATCGCATCAAGGGAGCTCGGATATTTACTAAGTTGGATCTTCGTGGTGCCTACAATTTAATTAGAATCCGTTCCGGTGACGAATGGAAGACCGCGTTTAACACCAGAGATGGGCATTACGAATATTTAGTAATGCCCTTCGGGCTGTGTAATGCCCCCGCGGTTTTCCAGGGTTTCATCAATGAGATCTTTCGGGACTTATTATATGTATGTGTCGTTGTCTACCTGGACGACATATTGATCTTCTCACAGGACCTGCCTTCTCATCACCAACATGTGGCAGAGGTCCTCTCCAGACTACGGAAAAACTCGTTGTTCTGTAAATTGGAAAAATGTTCATTCGAGTTACCCCAGATTCCATTCTTGGGGTATATAGTTTCCGGAGTTGGCCTGAAGATGGATCCAGACAAAGTAAATGCTGTACTACATTGGCCTCAGCCAACTACTCTTCGTGCCATCCAGCGTTTTTTAGGTTTTGCCAATTACTATAGACGCTTTATTCAAGACTTCTCATCCATTGCATCTCCCATTGTGGCCTTAACTCGGAAAGGGGCTAATACTAAGCAATGGTCATCTGAGGCTCTCCAAGCCTTTCAAATCCTCAAAGAGTCCTTCTCGTCTGCTCCCATTCTGCGACAACCTGATGTGACACTCCCCTTCTTCCTAGAAGTAGATGCCTCTAATGTGGGCTTAGGAGCTATTCTCTCCCAACGCTCGGAGCAACAAAAATTACATCCTTGTGCCTTCTACTCTCGGGGTCTTCTGCCCGCAGAGAAAAACTATACTATCGGGGACAAGGAGTTGCTGGCCATCAAAGCTGCATTAGAGGAATGGAGATACTTGTTGGAAGGAGCTCGCCATCCGGTGACGATCTTCACGGATCATAAGAACTTGTCATATTTGCAATCTGCTCAATGCTTGAACCCTCGTCAAGCAAGATGGTCTCTTTTCTTTTCCCGTTTTGAATTAATTATAACCTTCAAACCAGCTGCTAAGAACAAGAAAGCTGACGCTCTATCTCGAGCTTTTGTGACGTCCTCTGATGTAGAAGAGGTTCCCAACCATGCTATTCTAGACCCCAAATGTATTTCTCTGGCTGCTTCATCCACCAAAATGCTACCATTTGGGAAGACCCTCGTGCCTCCTACTCTGAGGAGGAAAATCCTTTCGTGGTTCCATGCCTCTCGTTTTTCTGGACACGCCGGTGAACATAAGACCTTTGAGATTCTCTCTCGTAGTTACTGGTGGCCTTCTATGAGGAGAGACGTCAAAGAGTTTATTGCTTCCTGTGATTTATGTTCTCAGTTCAAATCCTCCCGCAGAACTCCAGCAGGGTTGCTGCGACCACTACCCATTCCGTCCAAACCTTGGACCTATATTAGTATGGATTTCGTTACTGATTTGCCACCAAGTAAGAATCACAATACTATTTGGGTAGTGGTAGACAGATTTTCGAAGATGGCTCATTTCGTCCCTCTGTCCGGTTTACCTTCCTCGTCTACTCTGGCTGAACATTTCATTAAAGAAATCTTCCGCATCCATGGATGTCCGTCTGAGATTGTGTCAGATAGAGGAGTACAATTCGTTTCCAGATTCTGGCGGGCCCTTTGTAAAACCTTGGGCATACGATTAGCACTCTCATCGTCTTACCATCCGCAATCTAACGGACAAACGGAACGAGTCAATCAAGATCTTGAGACTTTTATTAGGATGTTCTCTTCAGCCAACCAAGACAACTGGGTAGAATTGCTCCCTTGGGCTGAATTCGCCCATAACAACATGTACCATGAGTCATCATCCAAAACTCCATTCTTTGTGGTCTACGGTCACCATCCGTCTTTTCCGGAATTTCCTGCCCTCCCGCCCACCCAAGTTCCTGCTGTGGAGACTGCTTGTCAGACCTTCAAAAATATCTGGTCTCAGGTCAAAACCTGTTTAAAGAAGACATCTAACAAATATAAGTCTTTCGCAGATAAGAAGAGGCGGGCTATTCCACCACTAAAAATTGGAGATCGTGTCTGGTTATCTACCAAAAATATTCGTTTGAAGGTTCCATCTATGAAATTCGCCCCTCGTTTTATTGGTCCATATAGGATCATTCAAGTTATCAATCCAGTATGTGTTAAACTTCTTCTTCCTAAGAATCTTCGGATCTCCAATGCCTTCCATGTGTCCTTGCTCAAACCTCTCATCATCAACCGTTTCTCGACTCCTTCCTCAGCACCGCAGCCAGTTCAAGTTCATCAGGAGGAGGATTTCGAGATTACTGAGGTATTGGATGCAAAAATTTCGCGAGGAGTCCTCCGTTTCCTCGTTCATTGGAAGGGCTTTGGTCCTGAAGAGCGTTCATGGATCAAAGCTGAAGATCTTAATGCTCCTGCCCTTCTGAAGAAGTTTTATTCCAAAAATCCGGACAAGCCCGGTTCCAGGCGTTCTGTGCCCACCTTTAAAAGGGGGGGTACTGTCACTCACCGGACTGTGAGTGCTTCTTCCCGGACATTTAGGAACCGTGGCCGTCCTCCATCCTGAGGGACTGCGCATGCGCAGCCCTTTCTAAACCTTCAGTGTATGTTCCTTTAACTTAATTGGCAGATCAGGCAACCTCCCTATATTAAGCACCTGTGGTCAACACCACGTTGCCTGATCTTGGAGTCTCATTCCCCATGAGTCTCTGAAGGTGTTCCTGTGTTTCCTTGTTTATTCAGCCCTGCTGATTCCTGTGGTTTCCAAACCACTTCTACCTCTGTGGTTTCCAAACCACTTCTGCTTCTGTGGTTCCCATACCACTTCTACCATCTACTGTATCATCGTGACTGTGAGCTGATTCCTATCCGCTGCCTCCGTGCACTACAGTCTTCTAACCACTTCTACTCTACCATGTATCATTGGGACTGTTAGCTGATGCCTATCCGCTGCCTCCGTGCATTACAGGCTTCAACCACATCCACTCACCTGTTCATGATTGTGACTGCCAGCTGATTCCTATCCGCTCCCTCCGTGCACTACAGGCTTCAACCTGCAACTCGTCTGTGTTTCATCATCGTGACTGTTTGGCTGATTCCTATCCGCTGCCTCCGTGCACTACAGTCTTCAACCTGCAACTCGTCTGTGTTTCATCATCGTGACTGTTTGGCTGATTCCTATCCGCTGCCTCCGTGCACTACAGTCTTCAACCTGCAACCCGTCTGTGTTTCATCGTGACTGTTTAGCTGATTCCTATCCGCTGCCTCTGTGCGCTTCAGTCTTCAGTCCTTGTCTACTCTACCGTGTTTCCTTGAGTCTGCTGCCACTATTGCTACCCGCTACTCTCCGTGATCATCTGTTCCAGTTCAACTCTGCTCCGGTGTCCCATCGTTACTGCACCTGCTGGTTGCTATTGGTTACCTCCGTGTTCCCGCAGAGACCCGCTGCTGTTACTTCTCAGCGCTACTCATCCATCTACTGCTGATCCGCTCTCCACGCCTTCCTGTGTTCCCTGCTGGTCTACCTACCTGTGCGCTGCACCTGCTAGACCCCTGCTTCACCCATCCAGGGACTTGTATCCTGCTGGCCTCCTGCCCTTCAGGTATCTCTGCACTCCTGTCTGACTGCCTTCTCCTGAACCACGGTATGCATACTTCCCATTGACTGTGCTGTGTATTGCATACCTTGCTGGACTGTGTTGGTTCTCCTCTGGAGTGTACTATCCGCTGAGTCTATTGCCATCATTGACTGTGTTATCTCATGCCGGATTACTTCAAGAGACTTTCTATATTGGCAGTGTTGTTCAGTCATTTATACATTTATATTGTGCATATTACTGTGGATCAAAGTCAAGGTGCCCGTGTATATATTGTGTTGCAGTCTCTCCCCGTGCACCTTCTCACATATATATTCAGTAGTACAACTTGCTAGTGGCAGACCACTGACTCCTGTTTACAGTTTCACCTGTTCCAGTATCCTCTCACATAGCAGTGGTACAACTTGCTAACGCAGACCACTGACTCCCCGGATACCTCCACTTGGATTCCATTCCTTCACTCAGACAGCGGTACAACTTGCTATCCGCAGACCGCTGACTCTCATCACCTCCTCGTTCTGTTGGACATTCCTCCTCACTATAGCAGTGGTACAACTTGCTACCGCAGACCACTGACTACCTTCACGTGTCCTTTGTCCATACAGTTCCTCGTGTATTACTACCTCCATATTGCCAGTGCTGCTAGTCATAGACTTTCCTGAGCATCTCATCATCTGCTATTTCCTGTTCCGTGATCACCCTGCTACCAGAGTACCATATTACCACCTATACTGCTCTGGTAAGCCTATCACCTGGTGATCCCTGGGTAAAGACTCCTAGTGCCCGTGACACTCCACCAAAATGCTACCATTTGGGAAGACCCTTGTGCCTCCTACTCTAAGGAGGAAAATCCTTTCGTGGTTCCATGCCTACCGTTTTTCTGGACACGCCGGTGAACACAAGACCTTTGAGATTCTCTCTCGAAATTACTGGTGGCCTTCAATGAGGAGAGACGTCAAAGAGTTCATTGCTTCCTGTGAGTTATGTTCCCAGTTCAAATCCTCCCGCAGAACTCCAGCAGGGTTGCTGCGACCACTACCCATTCCGTCCAAACCATGGACCCATATTAGTATGGATTTCGTTACTGATTTACCACCTAGTAAGAATCATAATACTATTTGGGTGGTGGTGGACAGATTTTCGAAGATGGCTCATTTCGTCCCTCACATTTCATTAAAGAGATCTTCCGTATCCATGGATGTCCGTCGGAGATTGTGTCTGATAGAGGAGTACAATTCGTTTCCCGATTCTGGCGAGCTCTTTGTAAAACCTTGGGCATACGATTAGCACTCTCATCTTCTTACCATCCGCAATCTAACGGACAAACGGAACGAGTCAATCAAGATCTTGAGACTTTTATAAGGATGTTCTCTTCAGCCAATCAAGACAACTGGGTAGAATTGCTTCCCTGGGCTGAATTCGCCCATAACAACATGTACCATGAGTCATCATCCAAAACTCCATTTTTTTGTGGTCTACGGTCACCATCCGTCTTTTCCGGAATTTCCTGCCCTCCTGCCCACCCAAGTTCCTGCTGTGGTGACTGTTTGTCAGACCTTCAAAAATATCTGGTCTCAGGTCAGAACCTGTTTAAAGAAGACATCTAACAAATATAAGTCTTTTGCAGATAAGAAGAGGCGGGCTATTCCACCACTAAAAATTGGAGATCGTGTCTGGTTATCTACCAAAAATATTCGTTTGAAGGTCCCATCTATGAAATTCGCCCCTCGTTTTATTGGTCCATATAGGATCATTCAAATAATCAATCCAGTATGTGTTAAACTTCTTCTTCCTAAGAATCTTCGGATTTCCAATGCCTTTCATGTGTCTTTACTCAAACCTCTTATCATCAACCGTTTCTCAACTCCTCCCTCAGCTCCGCAGCCAGTTCAAGTTCACCAGGAGGAGGATTTCGAGATTACTGAGGTATTGGATGCAAAAATTTCGCGAGGAGTCCTCCGTTTCCTCGTTCATTGGAAGGGCTTTGGTCCTGAGGAGCGCTCTTGGATCAAAGCTGAAGATCTTAATGCTCCTGCCCTTTTGAAGAAGTTTTATTCCAAAAATCCGGACAAACCCGGTTCCAGGCGTTCTGTGCCCACCTTTAAAAGGGGGGGTACTGTCACTCACCGGACCGTGAGTGCCTCTTCCCGGACATTTAGGAACCGTGGCCGTCCTCCATCCTGAGGGTCTGCGCATGCGCAGCCCTTTTCTACCCTTCAGTGTATGTCCCTTTAACTTAATTGGCAGATCAGGCAACACTCCCTATATTAAGCACCTGTGGTCAACACCACGTTGCCTGATCTTGGAGTCTCATTCCCCATGAGTCTCTGAAGGTGTTCCTGTGTTTCCTCGTGTATTCAGCGCTGCTGATTCCTGTGGTTTCCAAACCACTTCTACCTCTGTGGTTTCCAAACCACTTCTACTACTGTGGTCCCCATACCACTTCTACCATCAAGTGTATCATCGTGACTGTTAGCTGATTCCTATCCGCTGCCTCCGTGCACTACAGTCTTCTAAGCCACTTCAACTCTATCTCATATCATTGTGACTGTTTGCTGATTCCTATCCGCTGCCTCCGTGCACTTCAGCCACTCTCCACATCTACTCACCTGTTCATCATCAAGACGGTGAGCTGATTCCTATCCGCTGCCTCCGTGCACTTCAGCCACTCTCCACATCTACTCACCTGTTCATCATCAAGACTGTGAGCTGATTCCTATCCGCTGCCTCCGTGCACTACAGTCTCCAGCGTACAACTCGTCTGTGTTTCAACATCGTGACTGTTAGCTGATTCCTATCCGCTGCCTCCGTGCACTACAGACTCCAGCTTGCAACTCGTCTGTGTTTCATCATCGTGACTGTTAGCTGATTCCTATCCGCTGCCTCTGTGCACTGCAGTCTTCATCTCATCTCTCCCGTGTTTCCTCGAGACTGCTGCTATTATTGCCATCCGCTACTCTCCGTGATCAACAGTCCCTGGTCTACTCTGCTCACCCGTGTTCCATCGCTATTTGCACCTGCTGGTTGCGACTGGTTACCTCCGTGTGTCCGCAGAGTCCTGCTGCTGCTGCCAGCGCTAGTCGTCCATCTACTGCTGATCCGCTCTCCACGCCTTCCTGTGTTCCGCTGGTCTCTACCCGCCTGTCCGCATTGGATTCGTGTCTCATCCGCTATCCTGCTGCTAGATCATCACCATTCCCCTGGGTCCTCCAAGAGTCCAGTTCCGCGTTCTACCGATTCCTGTGGATTCGTGTCCCTGTTGGTTTACTTACCTGTGCGCTGCACCTACTAGACCTCTGCTTCATCCATCCAGGGACTTCTCATCCTGCCGGCCTCCTGCCGCTCAGGTATCGCTGCACTCCTGTCTGACTGCCTGCTTCTGAACCACGGTATGCATACTTCTCATTGACTGTGCTGGTGTATTGCATATCTTGCTGGACTGTGTTGGTTCTCCTCTGGAGTCTGCTATCCGCTGAGTCTGTTGCCATCATTGACTGTACTATCTTGTTCCGGATTACTTCAAGAGACTTTCCATGTTTGCAGTGCTGTTCAGTCATTCATATATCTATATTGTGCATATTACTGTGGATCGTGTTAAGGTGCCGTGTTTACCCTGTGTTGCAGTCTCTCCCCGTGCACCTCCTCACATATATATTCAGTGGTACAACTTGCTAGTAGCAGACCACTGATCCCTGTTTCCAGTTTCACCTGTTCCAGTATCCTCTCACATAGCAGTGGTACAACTTGCTATCGCAGACCACTGACTCCCCGGATACCTCCACTTGGATTCCATTCCTTCACTCAGACAGCGGTACAACTTGCTATCCGCAGACCGCTGACTCTCATCACCTCCTCGTTTCTGTTGGACATTCCTCCTCACTATAGCAGTGGTACAACTTGCTATCGCAGACCACTGACTACCTTCACGTGTCCTTGTCCATACAGTTCCTCGTGTACTATTACCTCCATATTACCAGTGTTGCTAGTCATAGACTCTCCTGAGCATCTCATCATCTGCTATTTACTGTTCCGTGATCACCCTGCTACCAGAGTACCCTATTACCACCTACATTGCTCTGGTAAGCCTACCACCTGGTGATCCCTGGGTAAAGACTCCTAGTGCCCGTGACATTAATACATTTATCCCCAAGTCTGCCCTATTAATTCTATTTCAGCAATGACAATTAGCAGTGGAACTCTCCTCTTTGTGTGTTACCTATATAATACAGTACAATGTGACTGCAGATTTAGAAGAAGAAGCCTGCCAGACCTATTATTTCTATTTAAGCAATGACAATTAGCAATGGAGCAATGGAGCTCTCCTCTTTGTGTGTTACCTATATAACACAGTACAATGTGACTGCAGATTTACACCAAGACTGCCAACCCTATTATTTGTATTTCAGCAATGACAATTAGCAATGGAGCAATGGAGCTCTTCTCTTTGTGTGTTACCTATATAACACTGTACATTATGGGAATTCAGGTTTTGAAGACAAAAGGGTAAATGTATTAAGCTCCGGGTTCTTCAACACCATCGAGTTCGGCGTCTTCGGCGTTTAAATTTAAAGCGGTGCTGCCTTGTAAAGGGAAACTTCCCTTTACAAGGCAAGGCCGCTTTAAATTTAAACGCCGAAGACGCCGAACTCGCGGGTGTTGAAGAACCCGGAGCTTAATACATTTATCCCCAAGTCTGCCCTATTAATTCTATTTCAGCAATGACAATTAGCAATGGAGCTCTCCTCTTTGTGTGTAACCTATATAATACAGTACAATGTGACTGCAGATTTAGAAGACCAAGTCTGGCAGACCTATTATATAAAGATACGCAAAAATCTAGATACAGACACATGGCTAGTATGGAAATGCATATAGTTACACAACAAATATAGGCATAGCTCTATTTAAGGTGTTTATGAATAGAGCACCGTTGAACCATAGCTAACCATTCAAAATAGTAAAGGAATTATCAGTCAAATGAGTAAATGTTATTATTGCAAAATAATATGTTTTTCTGTGGAGGCTGTATGATGCCCAAAAGCAAAGTACAAATTAAGCATACTTATAATTAAAGCATTTTTTCCGTGAGGTTTTTTGGATGAAATGCGTTTGAAATATATATCCCCAGTTCTGTGACTTTAATGTCCTTTGAGTTTGATTACATTTGAGCTACAGTGCCACCCTCTGCCCACTTAGCAAACTACAGCTACACATTTTGTTCAGCTGTAAAGTTGCTGTCAATACTGGAAGAAAAATTGTCATCTTAGAGACCATGAAACAGAACAAATTCAATTGATTTTGTAATCGGTTCAGGTTCAAGCATCTCTATACATACAGTGCGATGGGACCTTTGCTGTAGGCAAATGCTGGAGACTAACGCTGGGATCTGGATGAGATGGGAGCAGGGATAGGGCAACGTAATTTCCGCTCATCCACTAGGCAAACTAGACTACCTCCTAGGTCCTAGTGGGTACTGAGGGGCCCAGGCTTTTTGCTTTTACAAATATATAGAGAGTGAAGGGGGCCAAACCACTATCTAGTCTAAAGTACCATGGGACCTTGAGATGGCCCATGGAAAAGGTGGATGTTTGCATTTAATGACCCACAGTGAAAATGGTTATCACAGTATCAGATATGAGTATTAATATTCATATTTGTGGGGGTTCATTCATGTTATTACATCTCTTGGGAAGCCTAGACGGCCAAGTCAGTCTAATACAAAAACCTTTTTAAATGCAGACCCCAGTGAATATGGGAAAAATACTGATATGATTAGAAGCATAGAGAGGACAGCAGAGCTAATACTGTATATAGAGGCTTTACTTTGGGTTTACGAGTTTTAAGAGGAACGATTTCAGATGGGTTAGAAATTTAATATCAGTTCAGCATTATGAGGATGTAAAGAGGTTATAGCTATTGAGAGAGTTATTAGAAGGTCACATACTGGGTCCCTTTTAATCCCCGTCTTTTGTTACCTTTCTTTTATCTTCACTTGACAGAGGCACTAAAAAAGAGCTGAACAACTTTAGATGAATTTCCCATTCATCATTTTCCCAATGGTTCTTCTCCAAATGATGAAGTGGGTAAAGACTTTGCAGCTGTTTCCTATTCTTCCTTTGTCAGTGCTTTAGAGCTTTTGAGATGCATTCGGCAAGATGCCCTGTTAGTGAAGTCCGATATAAAACCAGATTTGTGCATGTTGGCTGTAATCCAATTAGCTTCAATCCTTAAGCATTCAAATATGGAAATCAGTATTTGATAAATGTTTGCCTGCACTTTTCAAATATTTTGCATCAACGATGGGGTAGGTCCCACTAAAACTCCTGACAGGGGTTACTGCATTATTTGGACACTTTCCTATTTCTTAACCCAAGTAATTTAGGTGCATGTGAGGCTAACCTGTGAAAATGTCAGAGAACACATGTGTCTGGTATACTTTCAGCTGAAGAATTTTCCATCCTTGTGAATTACAATTAATTCAATAACAAACTTCAATTGCCAGTTGTTAAGAAGTTTGCTATTTAACATAATTTCTAATAAGATAAATTACTTTGCAAGAATTGACGTCTCTGTTAGGTAGATTGGCATTTGTCTATAGGGTAATGGAGAGGAAACTTTTTTTTTAATGTTTTGTCATTAATGACTATGGGCCTGATTCATTAAGGAACCTTGGCAAGAAATTGAGTAACTTTTCTTACTTAAGTTTTCTGGACAAAACCATGTTACAATGCAAGGGGTGCAAATTAGTTTATTATTTTGCACATAAGTTAAATACTTGCTGTTTTTTCATGTAGCACACAAATACTTGATAGCTTATTTGTACACTGAAATTTAAAGTGATATTTGTGTGCTACATGAAAAACAGCCAGTATTTAACTTATGTGCAAAATGATAAAGTATTTTACACCCCTTGCATTGCAACATGGTTTTGTCCAGAAAACTTATGTAAGAAAGACTACTCAAATTCTTGCCAATAACTGAATACCTTTTCCTTTTCTGTGCATTATGATGGGACTTTATATTCCACATCTGTATTGTTTATATCCTGCAGGGTGTGTGTCTGTGTCAATATGGTAAGTGCCTTATAAGCAGAGTGTACCTACACCTGTATTCAAAAAGAGACGTTTCCTCAGATCCGCTTCTAGTTGAATACGCAGTGGCGCACGCAGGGGGGGTTTCTGGTTCTCCAGAAACCCCTCCCCTCCGCGAACCAACGGTACTGTACAGCAGCCGTGGCGCTGTCAAAGAAGCGTCCGCGGCAGTGCTGTATTGTAGTATAATACAGCACTGCCGCGGATGCTGCTTGACAGCGCCACGGCTGCTTTAGAATTCCAACACGCCGAAATGGAGCTGCTGCGCTCCCTCTCGCAATATTTTTATTTTTTTTCCGGGGGGGGCGGAAACCCCCCCTTCTAAATCCTGCGTTCGCCCCTGATACGGGCGTGCGTGTCTTGAACGGCCAGCCTGTCTCAGATACAGCAGTCTGAACAGCTGGCCGTGACTGGAGTCACCGCAGTCACTTACCAATGAATACACCTATTCTGTCACCATGAAGAATGTACTATGGCGTCCTTGCGTTCACCAAAACCACTTATTAATGTTTCACACTTAAATCACATACACATGTAGCATGAGCCTCCCTGGGCTTCGTAAGTTCACAAAGAATCACAGAGAACGCACTAGATTAAATTTATTTAATACGAAAAATATCTCCAATGCCTAATTGCAAAAGAGTTAATAACAAGACACACGAGATAAGTTGCACAAATAAGTTTCAGAAAAAAATAGGAAATAAAACCAGAATCACAAACTTACTAGTTAAGATATGACGTGTGAAAAATAGGAGAAGGATGGCACAACTTCACCTTTTGACAGGTCCCCTCTTAGAAAATGAAGACATTATTGTCTTAGGATATTTTAAACCTTATTCCACATAGCTCTCAACCCCACCTTTGGAGGTTAGCTGTCAATCAGGGCTCATTTCCAGAATGTCACAGGGCTTTTGAAGCGAGCTAGGAATGTCCTGAGATCTGAAATGTTCACAGGGCCTAAGTTCTCACCTCTGCTCGTTTTGCTTGGCTGGTCAGGTCCACATCCTCTGCATTAAAACAAACTCCTCAGAGATACTTATCTGTCCCTGGGTCTAGCTAATTCCAATAGATTATTGACAGTTGCATAGCTTCACACTCATGTCATTTAGCAAAGCACACGTTGAAATTACATTACAAGGTTACAAACAATATACATTGTCATACCTGACTGTTAAGGGAAAATAACAATAATACATAATTGTTACAGTGCATAGGCCCGAATTACGCGCATTTTTAATAAGATGCACAATACGTTGGCTTTGTTTGCCTTAATAAATCAGGCCCTGAATGTGATGTTATTTCCTTGAGGCTCTTCAGCTGCTGTAAATCTTCAAATTCTGTGAGTGAATAATGGGAGCAAATACTAGTGGCTTCTAATAACAATTCCTTATTGTCACTATAATTCAAAACCTCCGTGTTTTTCACATCATTGAAAAAAAAATAATCAATACATGATTTTATCAGCATCGTTTCTGGCCAGACCTACAATCCATCAAAATTAGGGGAAAACTGTTTTTTTTTTTTCCGGGAGTAATTTAAAAAAAAAACGAAAAGGGTACGAACCTATGTATTCAGCTTGTACACTAATAAAAATGTATTGGAGGGGTGCATTTTGTATGTTTATACATTACATTTAGGACCTGAGTCATTAAGGAAAGTAAGGCAAAAGAAAAAGGAGTAAATGTTCTCCAGGACAAACCATGTTACAATGCAAGGGGTGCAAATTAGTTTATTATTTTGCACATAAGTTAAGTACTGTCTGTTTTTTTCATCTAGCACACAAATACTTCATAGCTTTATTTTTACACTGAAATTTAAAGTTGATCTAGGATATGCCCTAATCCAAAAATAAATCTATCCCAACATTTTAAATTTTCCTCCCCCTCCAATGTAACATGGTTTTGCCCACGTGCAAAGTTACCCTTTTTTTTTGCTTTGTTCTCCTTAATGACTCAGACCCTTAGTGTTTGTTTTTACTATACTGTAAGTTCATGCTTTTAATCAATTTTTGCCCTGTTCTCCCCTATATAGGACAAATTGTTTGCACATCTCCAGATAATAAGGTTGATGTGTGGAGAAGGAATTTTGGAGTTGTGTGTGTCTGGTATATACAGTCAGGTCTGTCGAAGTCAGCAAATTGGATAAAGTCCTTTCAATTAATATCGAGCAAACTTGGTTGTCTTTGTCTGAAAATATGCGTAGAGCACGCTACGGCGTGGAAGGGCGTATCCAGCCGCAACACGTGGCAATAACAGTTTTTACACTTTTATATACATTCGCACAAACACACACATTTGTAAATAGTACACATTAATTGTAGTTGCAACACATAGTTATTTATGTCGAAATATAGTAGTGTTCATGTGTAATATTATAAGTTATATGCATATTAGTAATACATATGGTACAGGTTAAAGGAAATGTGTCATGTCTGGCATCATTAATCCCCTTTACATCAGCAGCTGTCCGATTCATTCGGCGAAGAGATCGCACATTGCATACTCTAGTTATTGATGTTAGGGAATAAACCTTTAATATGATGCTAACTATAAAATGCTAATGGACTAGTTGAAACTGGAGTCTTGGCGGGAAGAACGGAGCACATTCCCTGGAGAGATGACCCCCACCTTTGGATTCTTTAACTTGAACTGGCCTATGATCTGCAACCCCCTGGACCTTCCTGAAGCCTGGACCAATAGAAGCAAGCCACACCATCTGCATTGTTTTACTGTATTTCTGTCTGCATATAAGCAGCAGCTCCTCATCTAGTGTTCAGTCACCTTGACCACAGACTTAAGACCTGAATGACTGTTCACTGGATCCAGAGCGCATGCGATAAGTAACGGCTGTACTTATTATTATTTTGCTTGAATTATTCTGCTACTTTTTGAGAATAAATATTTGTGCGTTGGAAACACAAATCGAGATTCGACAATCGTTATTGGATAGCGACAAAACGTGCATAACAGGTCTCACATAGAAATATAACTTTGCATCGTGTAAGTTTTCAGGGAACTTCTGATCAGGTATTGTGTCAACTTTTGTGGCTGTCTGCAAATCAGGGAAGGAAATGCTGAGAAATTTGCTTTCTACTTGTACACTGAAAAGAGATTCTCAAAAACCTCAAATACATTTGTGGTACAATCAGTTATGGACTCATCTTTGCAGATGGAAATTTGCTGTTTGCATTCACCAATCTCATTCTAAATTCGCACAATGCATTTTCATTTAAATGATTCCTCATGCGACAAAAGTCATCATTTTTCTAAAATCTGTTGCATTTTTACTGCTACTCTGCTGCCTGTACATTAACCACACTGACCGATGGTAGCTAAAGCCCAAGATTTCCCCTACAGACTTATTGGGGGAGATTTAATTAGCTACAATATTTTTCAAAACATCACGGCTGCGTGTTTTTTACCGTTACTATGGTAAATTCTCCGCTGATTTTTCTTTGCACCTCTATGGGGCGAGAGGCAAAAACAGCAGCGACATGAGACCGGTACAATAATGAGTGTCTGCACTCAACAGTGAAGCATGGAGGAGGTTTCTTCCAAGTTTGGGGATGTCCTCAGTGCTGAGAAATACAGGCAGGTACTTACTTACCCATCATGTGATACCATCAGGGAGGCGTCTGATTGGCTCCAACTTTATTCTGCAGCAGGACAAGGACCCCAAACACACAGCCAATGTCATTAATAACTATCTTCAGGGTAAAGAAGAACAAGGAGTCCTGGAAGTGATGATACGGCCCCCACAGAGCCCTGATCTCAACATCATCAAGTCTGTCTGGGATTACATGAAGAGACAGAAGGATCTGAGCCAGCTTACATCCACAGAAGATCTGTGGTTTGTTCTCCAAAATGTTTGGAAAAACCTCCCTGCCAGGTTCCTTCAAAAACTGTGTACAAGTGTACCTAGAAGAATTGATGCATTGATGCTGTTTTGAAGGCAAAGGGGTCACACCAAATATTGATTTAAGATTTCTCTTCTGTTCATTCACTTTGCACTTTGTTAGTTGATAAAAAATAACCTATCAACACTTCTATCTTTGATAGCATTCCCACTTTGCAGTATTTTTTCCACACCTGCCCAAAACTTTTACACAGTACAGTATATACAGTATATATAATATATATATATATATATATATATATATATATATATATATATACTTACATATACATATGCCTACCCAAAGTGATCCCAGCTCCAGGCGTGTGGCAGCACACTTTTGCCTTGGACAGTCAGTGGCTGTTTGGCTCCACAAGGAGCATGTTCTTCTCACCCATAGTTTTTTTTTGGCCAATGACTTTCAATCAGTAAGAAAAAAGAGGATCCCCTCAAGGATTTAAATGATCAATAAAGTAGTAATAGGGTGTGGGTGAGATTTCTCTTTTTTTTTCTGTGTGTTTGTTTGACAGTATTTTTCTTTGCCGTTGAACCATAGCTGAGCAGTCTAAATAGTAAAAGAATTATCAGTCAAATGAGTAAATGCTATTATTGCACAATAATGCGTTTTTTTTGTATGAAGGCTATATCATGCCCAAAGGCAAAGTATAAAATAACCATACTTATAATTAAAGCCATTTTCCTATGAGGGTTTTTGGATTAAATGTGTTTGTAATGTATCCCCAGGTCTGTGATGTTAATGTAGTTTGAATTTGTTTAAATTTGAGCTACAGTGTCACCCTTTGGCCACTTAGCAAACTACACCTATGCATTTTGTTGTAATGTTACTGTAAATACTGGAAGAAAAATTGTCAGTTGTCAAAAATTGTCAATTTGGAAGCCATGGAGCAGAACAAATTCAAACGATTTTGGAATAGTTTCAAATTCAAGCATCACTATCCACACAGTATGATGGGACCTTTGCTACAGACAAATGCTGGAGACTAACACTGGGATCTGGATGATATGGCAGCAGGGAAAGGGAAACGTAATTTACACTCATCCACTAGGCAAACTAGGCTACCTCCTAGGTCCTAGTGGGCAGGGAAGGGGGCCCAATACAGTATCTAGTCTAGAGATCCATGGGACCTTAAGATGGCTCAGGCCAGTCAGACCATGGAAAAGGGTCGTGTTTGCATTTAATGAAAGTGAAAGTGGTTATCAGAGTATCAGATATAAGTATTAATATTCATATTTGTGGGGGTTCATATATGTTATTACATCTCTTGGGACGCCTAGATGGCCCAAGAGCCTAATACAAGAACCTTTTTTTTCTCTGCTGTCCGTTTATTTGACAGTATTTGTTTTTGCCAGTGCGCCGTAGGTCACAGCGGCCTTGGATGCCAAAGCATGTTAGTAGTTCTTAAAGGGCCAGCATTCCCAAACTAGGGCTGCCAGGACTTGCTGGGACCAATACTGTGCCAGCCAAAAAAATGCTGAAATCTATGTTTTACATATTTATTACCCCAACATCCACCACACAAGGGGTGCTGGGACGAGCCCTCATGCCCTCAGCATGAGGCTGTTTTCTTCTAGGGGAGAGGCACATTTCTGTTCCCTAGGGAGTTCAGCCCCATGCTGAACTTGCTGGGCAGAGCGACTTTATGACAAGGGGACTCCACGTAGCTGGTTTCCCTGTTATAAGGTCACCAGCCCCATCTGTCATAGCCTGATGTAATTGGTGGCTTTTTCGAACGGACCCAAAACTATTTTTTCCCCAAAATTTGCCACTACCAGCTTATTAGCTTTATTTAGCACTAGTTAGGTCTGTGTTGATAATGATCAGCATGATTATCCCACCAGCTCTTCAGGATCCTGACAGGAATATATGCAGGCGTGACTGAACGCGCGATTACTGAACGCTGACTATGTTTAACCGCCAATTGGAACCAAAGGTATACTGTGGTCAAATTGTAGTGCCGCTGGAGTGACCTCAGAAGGGGACAGCCCGAGCTCCTGGAGGATTTGAGCGCAGAGATTAGGAGACATGAGTTCTCTATTAATTGCAATTGTTTATATTTAACAAATTAGCTGTCAGATCTAGCCCATTATAATACAATATGGCTGGTAATTGCCGTCAGTTGACAAAGTACAAGGCCTGCTATGTAATAGTGAAGTTTCGGTTTCACTATGTGATTAAAATAAACCGCCCAGGTCAAGTCCATCAGTTAGTGGGGTGGAGGTGTGGGGGGGGGGGGGGTTTAGCCTCTCGATTGTCTATGTGTGAAATTAGATATTTCACAATGTAACCTAACATTATCTGTCTGTCTCAATGTATGACAGAGGAAACCTTCAGAAATCAGCTAATGTGTCATATTTATTCCAACAGAACACCTGACCGCGCCACGGCGGTTACATCTACCTTGGGGAGGAAGGGGGCCGAGCGTGGAACCCATGGAGGGCCAGGAGGAACAGGAGACCCACCCCTACCTGGCCACCCCACAAATATATATCTGCATGTACCTCCAAAAAGTAATAGTCCTCTGGCTACTACTGTGTTTAGTATAACATGAACCTGTGCAGAGTTATGTAACACTTCAAACCTCTGCTGAGCCTGACACATGTGTATACAAAGTACACCCATAGAAGTAATATATGTAGTCAAAATTACCTAAGCTTGCTAATCTAATTTTTTTACAGCTCAAAAAGACAAACATATTGGCAGTTCCCCTCACCTGCTATCCAGCCCCCCTCACCCACTTTCCAGCCCCCTGACCCAGTTTCCAGACCCCCTCACCCACTTTCCATCCCCCTGACCTGGTTTCCAGACCCCCTCACTGACTTTCCATCCCCCTGACCCAGTTTCCAGACCCACTTACCAACTTTCCACCCCCCCCGACCCAGTTTCCAGACCCCCTCACCAAACTTCCATCCCCCTGACCCAGTTTCCAGCCCCCCTGAGCTGGTTTCCAGAGCCCTTCACCCGCTTTCCATTACTCCCCCTGACCCAGGTTCCAGCTCCACTCACACAGTTGGAATTTCCCCATCCTTACTGTCTATCCACCCTGCACATGTTTAGTGGAAAAAATTCTGAAAAATAACACAAAAATGCTTTTTAACAGATGTCAAAATGCTTGAAAAATATTACTATAGTTGTTTTTTCAACCCATGTTATTCTGTTTATTTATATTTTTTTTTTAAAAAAAAATAGTTCCATAAATTGGTGTTTGTGTTTTCTTTTAAATAAATGAAAAATGTGTATTCATGTATATTTGTACCATATTGAAGGGACGTCTGCTACCAACTGTGTATATATATATATATATATATATATATATATATCTCATCTTTTACCACAAGTTCTGACATAAAACCAACAAAGTGGTTAAGCCTTCTTCTGGTTTAACATCTACCACCAACGCCACTGACACCTATTACATATAACAGCGCAAGTGCCCTGATAATAGTATTTTCAAGACTATTGGCATCTCTCACCAAGGGCGTCCTCCACTGTATATAGGCCATGGGAGCACTTTAAGTACATTGATATTTACACAACGCCAGATGTGGATGTAATGCCATTGGGGGCAGTTTGTGTAGGAATAATGACCAATGACCTACACAGAATAACAGGCTGGAAGCTCAACAAATCCGAATCTCACAATTGTATTCACTAAAGAGGATCGTTTTCCTTTAACTTCATCTCTTGCCGCAGTGTAACTTTTCTTTTATATTATCACATATTGTGTGTTCAGCACTAGTGCTCCCCAGGAAGTAATAAGGCCCCCGTGATACCGGGTAATGAATTGAAAGCAGCTGGACGCCACCATTTAACAGCAGAAAAGAAAATACTGCTTAATACAATGTTTCTACTGAGAATAAACATCTCCCTTAAATGTTCTCTTGTTACAATCAAACTCGAAAAAATGGAAATGATACCAGTGTGACATTCACAGAGAACACATCAGTGTGAACAGTAGGATTTATTTACTCTGGGAATTATACTGTTATCAGATGTGAATTAATTGTTCTCAAGATCAGGTTATGTCTGATCCCAATTTTTTTTTTATTATTTTACCATTTTGCATGTAGGCAGTAGACAGCTTAATGTGTTATCTTTATGTTGTGTTTACACTAGAGATGGTCACTGACCCCCGTGTTTTGGTTTTGTATTCGGTTTTGGATCTGGATTAACTTCGTTTTTGGTTTTGGTTTTGCAAAACCGCCCTTGCGTGTTTTGGTTTTGGTTTTGTTTGGTTTTGTTTTGCTATTTTTGAAAAAAATACAATTTTTTGGGTCTAAAATAACCTAATTTAGTGCTCCACCAGTTTCTTAGATAAGTGAGGTAATTCTAAAGCTAATAAATTATGAAAAAACAGTTGAATCCCTGGTAGGCCGTCCTTAATGCGAACACTTGTCTGCAAATTATACAGTCAAACCTGGTTGTCTACCTCCTCCATCTTTGATTATTGGCAATGTAGCCATCATCTTTGGGTGTATATTAGACCCTACACTTGTAGTTGAATATTAAAAAAGCAGCCTGCACAGACTGTGGAGCTAGAAAGTAGAATTAAATGGACCACGGTACTTTGGTGGCTATCTAAGCCCCCCCGCCCTCCACTTGTAGTTGAATATAAAAAAAAGCAGCCTGCATAGATTGTAGAACTAGAAATTTGAATATACAAAGAAATGGACAAAGGCAGTTTGGTAACTGTCTGCATCAGATCCCCTATCCACTAGGAATAAAATATAAAACTATTCAGCCGTTGTATAATCTAGAATATAAATTGAAATTGAGAAAGGCAATTTGGTATCTGTCTGCATCATAATCATCAACATCCTCATTAGCGCCCTCGTCACCTCCATAAATCTCCCCCTCATCCTCTTCTATTTCCAAAGTGGCATCCTCACTTGGTGTATCACCGGCTACACTCGGGCTGTTCAGGTACACATCAGCAGAACTGCTGAAAGGGCCCTTCTTTATGGGTACACTAACAGAATGCTCACAATTAGACATACCACTGTTGAATGGACTCTCCACAGGGATCGGTGTCATTTCTAATTCAGAGCAAACATTATTCTCCAATGACTTACTGTTATCTTGCAGCTCGGCTTTGACGCGTAACAGTAGTTGTGCACCACTTGTAGGGTCGGTAACATTTTTGGATCTGCCACTAATAGCCAAAGGTGAAGGCCTCATTCTCTCTTTGCCACTGCGTGTGTAGAATGGCATGTTGGCAATTTTTTTTTTATCGCCACTTAACTTTTGCTCAGTAGCACTTTTTTTTCGCTTCAACACAGTAAATTTTTTGGGGGGTTTTGTTTTTTGCACTGATTTGGAAACACTCTGTTGTTTGACATCGCCTTGGCCAGATGACGTACTGGGAACACTAACATCAGGACTGGTGACAGAACCTGGTTGCTCATTCTGATCATATGTGGACTGCTTTGAATCCATTCTGAGCGCAAAGCACTTGTAGTGGTAAAATTTATTTGGTAAGATGCTGCTGACAGATATGACTTTTGACAGCCAGAAATATTTATGCACAATTATGGGGACACCCCAAAAGCACTGGGGAGTGCTAAAAATTAGTTGGTAGATACTGCTGACAGATATGACTTTTGACAGCCAGAAATATTTATGCACAATTAGGGAGGACACCCCAAAAGCACTGAGGAGTGCTAACAATTAGCTGGTAGATACTGCTGATAGATATGACTTTTGACAGCCAGAAATATTTATGCACAATTATGGGGGACACCCCAAAAGCACTGAGTGCTAACAATTAGTTGGTAGATACTGCTGACAGATATTTCTTTTGACAGCCAGAAATATTTATGCACAATTATGGGGGACAACCCAAAAGCACTGAGGAGTGCCAAATATTAACAAAAAATAATAAACCTCTATCCTCCTCTCTTCTCTAGCGATTTTTGTTAGAGCAATTGCAAGAAGAATATTGGATTCTCTGTCCCTGCTCTAATCAGCCTATGACTACACCCTGCTCTCTCCCTCTGTCAAATGGCGATGGATTGCTGTGGAGGCGTGTATTTATAAAATTGAAGTATCGCGAGAACCGAGCCCCGAGATCCGACGACGTCACGATGACGTTCGGCCTCGATTTGGATTCGGAACGGGCGGGAGAGTACCGAGCTGCTCAGCTCGGTACTCGGATACCCAAAGTTCGGGTCGGTTCGGTTCTCGGGGAACCGGACGCGCCCATCTCTAGTTTACACGCACCTGCCTCATGTATCCGGTTTAATTAGCACAGTCCCTGATTTAGCCATTAGAAATGTTCAATTTAGAAAGTATTTTCCTCTTAGCAATCAGATTGTGCTGGAACAAGACTGCAGAGGGCAGAAGTCACCAGCTCGCCAAGCACCCCCCCCCCTTCCCGAACACATACTTCTGTTTTAATGTCTACCTACTTAAAACAGTACAAGCAAATTATACCAGCAGCACCTCACACATTGTACATTCAAGGACTGATTAACCAATAGGCTGATCAGGCTGCAGCCTAGGGCACTGGATCTTTGAGGGCACCACTGGATTTTCCAACTTTTCTTTCCCTCCCATTTATTTTATCTTTTGTTCCTGCGGCAGAGTCTGCCTGAGCTCATTGCAACTGACCCTGATCTAAATGGCGCAGCCCTGGGCATCACTGTTACATATCAGGCAGCCTGGCAGAAAATCTGATAGCCGTCAGCTTCCCTGTTCTTAGGCTGGTCCTGCAAGACAAGCATTACCGCATCTCGTAAGACCGCACTAAGAGTCGCCGTCCCGCACCTACAGGCAGCTAACAGCAATCGGATTTGCTGCCAGGCTGCCTGTTATGTATAAAGAGGAAGATGAACACTGCTGTGTCTGAGGTAAGTGAATTGGGGGGGAGGGGGGCTGAAGGGGGTGATGAAAATGCCCGATGTGGTATTTAAAAAATAGAGCAGATTTAGGGGGGGGGGGCATGATCTCTGTGTTGTGTTGCGATCACGCGTCTACTCTCTTTATTGTGTGGTGGCTACATCAGCCCTCACTAGAGTGCCAAATACTATTCAGATGGGGCCGGTAGATGTTAGTATTTGATTATAGTTCTTTGTCAACAATTTGTCATGTATTTTTATTGTTGATATATGCCTGTGCTAGGGAGGAGTATTATATAGCTATAATTAGTGTTGAGTAAGGAGCCTAATCATTCAGGGTTTTTTAACATTTTACTTTATAATACATCTTTTTGCATATTTTCAAAACAGGACCACAATTTTCTAGAAGACAACAAAGCTGCAAGAACAAGCCGGAGAGAACAGCAGGTAGTCAAAGCTGCAAGAACAAGCCGGAGAGAACAGCAGGTAGTCAAAGCTGCAAGAACAAGTTGGAGAGAACAGCAGGTAGTCAAAGCTGCAAGAACAAGCTGGAGAGAACAGCAGGTAGTCAAAGCTGCAAGAACAAGTTGGAGAGAACAGCAGGGGGTAAATGTATCAAGCTGAGAGTTTGTCAGCGGGTTTGAAAAGTGGAGATGTTGCCTATAGCAACCAATCAGATTATAGCTATCATTTTGTAGAATGCACTAAATAAATGACAGCTAGAATCTGATTGGTTTTTCAAACCAGCCGGAAAACTCTCAGCCTGATACATTTACCCCCCAGGTAGTCAAAGCTGCAAGAACAGGTAAGAGTGAATGGCACAGTTATCAGTATATCTAAATCTGAATGCTGGAGAATACTCCTGAATATTCATCTATGAGCTCCAGATATATGCCTTACCGTATATCATATGCTGACCATCAACATACAACTCTATATCTGCTTTAATTGGTTGCTGTGCAGTAGGCAATCTTGCTGAACATGAAGGTAACTAATGGTGTATTAGCCTAGGGCGGTCAGAACTAATAACAGGCCCTGTATACCGGCCTGTCATTAACACACTATAACCAGCTTTGCCGATATACTTTATAAAGAGCAGATCCCCCATACTCTAAAACCAGCATTGTAACTACACTTCGTAGACAGCACCTCTATAAACACTATGACCAACAGGGCCTCTCCAAGCTATTATCAGCAGTGCCCCCATATGTCATTACCTTATTCCACACATTCCCCTTGTCATTTACTGATAATAATTATAATACTATTGTGCTACATGTCATTGGTACCTACCCTCACTGTGCTCCATGTCCCTGCACTGATACCTTCGCTTCTCCCTTACAGTGACGTCCTGAACAGCCAATCAGAGTTCAGCAGAGGTCACTAAATTCCTACCAGTTGCTCTGTTCAGCGAATGAAAAGTAAAAGTATTTATGTGTGACACAGTGGTTAGCATTGCTGTCTCACAGTGCTGGGTACATGGGTTTGATTCCAAACAGGGCCCTACCTGTGTTGAGTTTTCATATTATCTGTAAAGTGTTGTGTAATATGTAGCTGCTATATAAATAACTTAATAATAATAAAGCACCGAAGTCAGGGTGGAGTAAGGGTCACAGACATCATGCAGTTGGGGGTGGGGCTGTTTTCTTAAAAATATGGTAACTTCACGTGCCAACACGACCTGGCATCCAGGGGCCATAGCAAAAGACTAAAAGAAAAAACACTGACACCATGAAAAGTAATCCCCAAATGTATTAAATCAGCCAAATTCCTGTGGCTTGTTAATAACTAATCAGTACAGAGCAGCTTTGCTCTGATTGGTCAGAGTGTGAGAAAGCCACTGTGATTGTTAGTGGTTAACCTCACGTACGACATGAAACAGGGAGGAAAGATGGCCTGGTCCAAGTGAGCTAACACATTAACCAATCAGGACCAGGCCAGTTGTCACATTTTGGAGATGTGCACAGTAGCCTAGTGATTAGCACTTCTGCCTCACAGCACTGGGGTCATGAGTTTGATTCCCAACCATGGCCTTATCTGTGTGGAGTTTGTATGTTCTCCCCGTATTTGCGTGGGTTTCCTCCCACACTCCAAAAACATACTAGCAGGTCAATTTGCTTCTATCAAAAAATTGACCCTAGTCTCTCTCTCTCTGTCTGTGTGTGTGTATGTCAGGGGATTTATACTGTAAGCTCCAATGGGGCAGGGACTGATGTGAATGAGTTCTCTGTACAGCGCTGCAGAATTAGTGGTGATATATAAATAACTGATGATGATGATGTGATCCATTTCATAGGGAATCAATTCTTTTTCAACCAACATACAGTAATTTACATTATTTTCTTGGGTGGACATTCATTTAGTGGAGTATATTAATAAATATGGTTTTCATTTTAACAACATAAGAAAAAAAAAGGGTGAAAATCTAAAAATATTAGAATTCACCCACTTGGCAACGCTGGATTTTTATAGTATATGTATTATATCTCAAATATATATTAGGCAAGCTGTATTTCATTTTACGCTTCACAGTTTCAATATTATCAAACACATTTACTCTATTACAGCAGAGAGGATTGTTGCATTTATAATGATGCTTTTCTCACATTTATATATGATTTATTCACAATATAAGTCACTCGTCTAACACAATGAGCAGTAGATTTTGTCTTATTATTTCTTGGTTCCATGACATTTTACCGACGAGGAGATGTTTATGTGAGTGCAACTTTGAATTAAGAACATTGTTTCATTTTGACCTATGCTACAACATTTCCCAATTTTCTACTTTTAAGCAACATCCTACTTTGGAACACTTCAAGAAATGAGAAACACGGATAAGAAGATTATAAAGAAGTTTATTCACAATTTGTTGGGAGTGTGTGAAGTGGGAGTGTATTTTTTATGAATAATTCCTCCTAGTTTGGATATATTACACCTTATTATATATTTTGGATTGTTTATGCGTGTTTTTGAGGATCTAAAACTTTTAATCTGGGAAATTATACTTTGTCAGTGAAAAATAATTTTATAAGATGCTTTATTTATATTTAATGTAGGGGCTTTTGGGGGGGGGGTAAATTTATTTAATTAGAATCTGAAGGTAGATATATTGGAAAGGTCATGTTTAAAAGAAAACAAACTTTTGGGGGCAAATGTTCTTTATTAATAGAGGACTGAAGCAATTGGTTGACAAGGAAGAACTATTATTTTCTTCTGTAATAATTGTAAGTGATAGCGCCATTATTTATTTTGATTTTGTAATCTGTTGTTTCTCGTTATCTTTAGTTTGTAATAATACTAACCAGGTGTTCAACATTATTATTTTTATTATTATTGTTGTTTTTTTAATTTTATTATTTATTTTTCTATGTCTGCTACTGTGAGTTAATATTTATATGTCTATCATATTACCATTTGAGATATTTGATAATTCTGTTAATGCTGAAAATTAAAAGTGTTACCTATAAAATAAAGATTAATGCAGAAGCAAATGGGAGATTGATGGGAAACGGAAAGATTGTTTTTAAATAATGATCCTTTTTGTTCACTGATACAATGTATCCAGCACCTGTATCTCACACAGAGAATTGTCTCTGAGGACAGTGGGATGGTTACAAGAAACTTTATTTACAGTCTTGATTGTGATCACAATGGTCAGGGTCCCTATATTATGTAGTGCGATGGAGCTGACTGGTGATAGGTGGATCACAAGCACTATGTGTACAGCTCTATGTGGGCACAGAGCCATACAATGATCAAGCTGATCTAGGTAAACTGTGGCCAAGGAAGGGTTATATACTGACATTGGATTATGGTGCCAATTCACACTGAGACATAAGAAGTAATCAGCATTTAGCTCTTTACAGTCCCTTCCCCATTGGAGCTTACAGTCTAAATTCCCTAACACACACACACGCAGACTAGGGGTAATTGTGTCAGCAGCTAATTAACCTACTAGTATGGTTTTGGAGTGTGGGAGGAAACCAGAGCACCTGGAGGAAACCCATGCAAACACAGGGAGAACATACAAATGGGAATTGAACTCATGACCCCAGAGATGTGTGGGCAGCACAGTGGCTTAGTGGTTAGCACTTCTGCCTCACAGCACTGGGGTCATGCGTTCAATTCCCGACTATGGACTTATCTGTGTGGAGTTTGTATGTTCTCCCTGTGTTTGCGTGGGTTTCCTTCCACACTCCAAAAACATACTGGTAGGTTAATTGGCAGCTATCAAATTGAACCCTAGTGTGTGTTTCTGTGTGTGTGTGTGTGTTAGGGAATTTAGACTGTAAGTTCCATTGGGGCAGGGACTGATGTGAGTTCTCTGTACAGCGCTGCGGAATTAGTGAGTGGTGTTATATAAATAAAATGATGATGATGATGTAAGGAAATGCTAACCACTGAGCCACCGTGCTGAAACCAAACATCTGATTATTTGTTTTGATTCAATTACTACCACAATGCAGTCCTAGCAAAACAACCTATGTTTCACAATTTCCCCATAACTCCTTAGAATACAATCAACAAGGAAACAGCAGAATTAAAGTAAAATTGTTAGATTAACGGATTACTCGGAAATATTTCATCCCTGTAACCTGATCCCTCCCACACTATTATTCAATCAAATATTAACTTCCCTTGCGTTCTCAGGACTGCCATTAGAACGAGTAATGTAACAGGTGTCTTTATTCACATTTGAGTGGGTGTGAAACAAAGGAAGATAAGAGATTCTACGTGACAGCTGGGATACATGACAAACATGAACGTACTGGTGTGTGTAAAAAGACAGTGTCATAAACACTCTAGCGATTGGAAAACTCTCGAAGTTGTGAAAGTATGCATGAATTTAACATTACAGCTCATATTTCTAAAATAAGATTAAACCTGCATATTCTTGGTAACACTGGCTATATTCTGACCCACGGTTTCTACCACGGCTTAGCTGAACCATAAAACAATGTGCAGTTAGTGGAATCCCGATGTCTGCGCTATTTTACAGAGTTTTCTCACGTTGTATCCTAGCAGCACGGTGGCTCAGTGGTTAGCACTTCTGCCTCACAGCACTGGGGTCATGAGTTTGATTCCCGACCATGGCCTTATCTGTGAGGAGTTTGCATGGGTTTCCACCGGGTGCTCCGGTTTCCTCCCACACTCCAAAAACATACTGGTAAGTTAATTGGCTGCTATTAGTTTGCCCTCAGTCTGTGTGTGTGTGTATGTTAGGGGATTTAGATTGTAAGCTCCTATGGGGCAGGGACTGATGTGAATGAGTTCTCTGTGCAGCACTGTGGAATTAGTGGCGCTATATCAATAGATGATGATTTTTAACACAGCGAACGAACTGAATACTCCTGTCAATGAACCCTTAATCATAAAAAAAAATATATTTTACAACCTCATCTGGTATTCAATGCACTGTTCCCAATCTTCCTACTTGTTTAATACATTGTGCAGGACTTCAGTCCATGGTAACTGGACAATAACTAAGAAGAACAGAACCAGGTGGTATGAGAAAGTCTTAGGGCTAGATTTACTAAGCTGCGGGTTTGAAAAAGTGGGGATGTTGCCTATAGCAACCAATCAGATTCTAGCTTTCATTTATTTATTACCTTCTACAAAATGACAGCTAGAATCTGATTGGTTGCTATAGGCAACATCCCCACTTTTTCAAACCCGCAGCTTAGTAAATCTAGCCCTTAGTGCAGAGGTGTATTATAGTTAAGACCACTGGTTTAGACAATATAAGTAATTCGAACATCTAGCTTCAACTAAAAAAAAAAAAAAATCAGAGAAGTGACATCAATTTTTTTCTAAAGTAGATAAAAAAAAATATAAAATTCAGATTTATCCGAATGATTGGACATTTTATATATAAATATATTTCACCAGATACACAATGTTCTACTAATGTTTTACCAATATTAATAATATGGGTCCAATGAATACATTACTGAATCTAATTTAGAGATTTTTTTTCTTTTAACCACCCTAAACAAAACTAATAGTCAACCAGCCACTAACAGATAGTCAGGCCAATTTTCGCATCCAGTAAAATGCATATTACTGATACTTATCATACAATAGAGTCTAAAATACTTGTATCAGCATTAATTAAATAGGTTTAAATAAGCCCAGCTTAATTGTATTAGGAAACGTGGAAAACAAACAAACAAACGACTAAGGGCACATTCAGACGAGTGTTTAGCTAAATTCCAGATGGAATACAAGAGAAGCATCGGGATCTTTAATCCAACCACTTACTCATCTCAGCTGTTCACAAGAGCAGCATTCGAAATTTGGGACTACAACAAAATGACATATCTGATTTTACAGCATTTGGGGCTGACCTATGGACTACATGTCACTTGTCTGAACAGCAGAGTCGTGCAGGAACTTGGATCAATAATCCTGACGCCTGCGTGATTTTCAGGAGTCTTTGCATTCTGTTTTCAGCATGAGCTAGTTTTGACTAAACGCTCTTCTGAATGACCACAACATCTATGTCTACAGATAATTTTCCTTGGGTATTTTTATCTTTGAGTAGTAGGAAACAGGGCAATTTATTACGGTCCTTCATTCATGCTCCCGGGCAGCCAACACGCCAGAGAAAAATGTACAGGTTTGGTTACATCCATGTTTTTTAAACACATTGGAAGTGTTTTTAACCCAGGCAAACTGTAGAGCTCAAATAAAGTCCAAAAACATGTATATATGTTTGCATCTTTCAACTGAATTATACACTGACTTAGCACTGAAAACACATGATAATTATCAGTTTTCATTTTCAAACAATGTACTCCTGTTGGAAGGTAATTAATACCCTTCCTAAACACAAGTGCAAAAGCCCTTCAGATAGTGTTGCTTTTTTCTAGTGACCTTAGAAAAACATGCAGTCAAACAAAAATGTGAAAAAAAATATTTAACTTCTGGCTAACATGGTCAATGATGTCCTATTCAATAACGGTGGTCAACAACTGAAATCACATAGAAATGTGAATACTTAAAGTCATGGAGGTTGTAACACAGATTACGTCATTGCTTAAACGCGAGCCTGTCCCAAGTACAGTTACACTGTGACATCAAGTACCAATCGGTGTGGAATTCAAGAGTTTTGCTAAAGTAGGAATTATTTAGAAACAGTGGTACATTACTTTGTCTTGGGTGGGTTCTCCGAATCTTTGCCCTTCTCCTTCCTCTTGAAGTCCATTATCTGTGGTGAGAACGTCTCATGTTTTCAGAGTTACACCTGCTGAAGACTTGTGTGTGTTTTACTGCAGCCTGTAAGATTTTGTATGACCACAGAAGGTGTGGTTGTTTAAACACATCAATTCATCACCCCCCCTCCCATCCCAGACTGCCAGAATGTAATCTATTATAGTAATAGTAGATTGAAAGGTGATTATTTTGTAAATAAACATTCTGACTTCTGTGTGTCTAGAAATGTAAACAGTTGTATCCTTAGTAAAAGGTTTCATATGGACTTATAAATGCTTGTTTCACCCCTATCCCGCTGGAGGGACTTTGACTAAAGGGTATCTTCATGTAACTTATTTTTAATGTGTGGGTGAAGAGGGCTTTAAAGAAAGTTTTACTTACCTGCACCGGATACAGGCAGTGAGAATCTGAGGCCACTGCACGCCAGTTCTTCGGGATGTCCTTAAGCAGCCAATGCCATATTTATTTAAACTCTATGAAATGATCAGACTGGGTGAAAGAGGGTTTCTCAAATTGCTGGATTGGAGTGGAAGCTCTACCCCTCCTGTAAACCGTACTAAGCATGGCCACACAACTTGTTTCTGGACACAAGAGTTGACCGACAGGCTCCACATTCAACTTGACCACACAAGACCCAAACTTGATCTTTCGGGGTAAGTGGCCAAACCACTTCGTGGTGGCCTCCTAATGCCGTTGGGAGATGACCGCACACAGGCAGATAGTGTTATTCTTTAAATCGTGTCTTCCATCATGCCCACTATTCATCCTATTTGTTTTGATAGGCTGATTATCAGTCGTTGCACACTGTGATATCCAAGTGAACAAAAATAGATGAGATATTGCCCTATACGGGATAAGCTTTATGGCTTATTCTGTTCATATAGAGTGTCGAAGTCAAATAATTGGATATGGTCATTTCAAATTAATATCTATAAATCTGATTGTCTTTGTCTGAACTTATGCGAACAGCTACGGCGTGGAAGAGTGTATTTATCCACAGCACGTGTGAACACTTCTACACACATTTACATGAACACATACACTTGTAATTAGTTTACCTGAAAAATAGTTCCAACACATAGTAATTTATAATGAAATGTAGCAGAGTTTATAGTTAAATATAGTAATGTTAAATACACTTTAGTGAGATCTAAGGTTCAGGATACAGGAGACATATCATGTCTAGTATCATTCTAATACCCTATTTATCCTCAGACATCCGGTTCAATCAATTAACTAGTCGCACCTTGCAACTGCAAGTTATGGATTATAGGGAATAAATGATCAGAATGGTATTGTGTGCGTAATGCAAATAGACCAGTTTGAACCAGTTTTCGGCGGGAAGATTAGCATGCAGCTGTTGGAGAGCTGACCCCCACCCTTAGAGGGCATCGTTTGAAATGGCCAATGACCTGCATTTCACTGGACTGTCCTGAAGCCTGAACCTATGGAAACATGCCAAATCAACCATATTATTTTCACTGTATCACTAACTGTATATAAGCTCTGGGGCCAGCAGGCAGTCTTCTGACCAGACTTCAGGACTGAATGACTGTATGTTGGATCCAGGGCGCCTGCGTATGTAATCGGCTGTACTTATTTTATTGAATTGTTACTCTGCTACCTTTTGCTATTAAACCGCATTGTGAGTTGGAAAGATTTCTCCGTCTTTAACCCTATTAATGGAGCTTATCACCATTCCCTATGGGGACAGCAGCACTAGTTCATTCATTAAGCTGTAGAAAGCAAAGCTTTGTGCCGCAAAGTATCATCATCACATGATGGCAATACTTTGCGGCGTTCTCCACAGCTGCTCCAGGAAGGAGTCACTTCTGCAGGCGGGTCTAGAGCTGCTCCAGGAAGGAGTCACTGCTGCAGGCGGGTCTCCAAAGCTGCACCAGGAAGGAGTCACTGCTGCAGGCGGGTCTCCACAGCTGCTCCAGGAAGGAGTCACTGCTGCAGGCGGGTCTCCACAGCTGCTCCAGGAAGGAGTCACTGCTGCAGGCGGGTCTCCACAGCTGCTCCAGGAAGGAGTCACTGCTGCAGGCGGGTCTCCACAGCTGCTCCAGGAAGGAGTCACTGCTGCAGGCGGGTCTCCACAGCTGCTCCAGGAAGGAGTCACTGCTGCAGGCGGGTCTCCACAGCTGCTCCAGGAAGGAGTCACTGCTGCAGGCGGGTCTCCACAGCTGCTCCAGGAAGGAGTCACTGCTGCAGGCGGGTCTAGAGCTGCTCCAGGAAGGAGTCACTGCTGCAGGCGGGTCTAGAGCTGCTCCAGGAAGGAGTCACTGCTGCAGACGGGTCTAAAGCTGCACCAGGAAGGAGTCTCTGCTGCAGGCGGGTCCAAAGCTGCTCCAGGAAGGAGTCATTGCTGCAGGCGGGTCCAAAGCTGCTCCAGGAAGGAGTCACTGCTGCAGACGGGTGTCCAAAGCTGCTCCAGGAAGGAGTCACTGCTGCAGACGGGTGTCCAAAGCTGCTCCAGGAAGGAGTCACTGCTGCAGACGGGTGTCCAAAGCTGCTCCAGGAAGGAGTCACTGCTGCAGGCGGGTCTAAAGCTGCACCAGGAAGGAGTCACTGCTGCAGGCGGGTCTAGAGCTGCTCCAGGAAGGAGTCACTGCTGCAGGCGGGTCTCCACAGCTGCTCCAGGAAGGAGTCACTGCTGCAGGCGGGTCTAGAGCTGCTCCAGGAAGGAGTCACTGCTGCAGGCGGGTCTAGAGCTGCTCCAGGAAGGAGTCACTGCTGCAGACGGGTCTAAAGCTGCACCAGGAAGGAGTCACTGCTGCAGGCAGGTCCAAAGCTGCTCCAGGAAGGAGTCATTGCTGCAGACGGGTGTCCAAAGCTGCTCCAGGAAGGAGTCACTGCTGCAGACGGGTGTCCAAAGCTGCTCCAGGAAGGAGTCACTGCTGCAGACGGGTGTCCAAAGCTGCTCCAGGAAGGAGTCACTGCTGCAGGCGGGTCCAAAGCTGCTCCAGGAAGGAGTCACTGCTGCAGACGGGTCTAAAGCTGCTCCAGGAAGGAGTCACTGCTGCAGGCGGGTCTAGAGCTGCTCCAGGAAGGAGTCACTGCTGCTCCAGGAAGGAGTCACTGCTGCAGACGGGTCTAAAGCTGCTCCAGGAAGGAGTCACTGCTGCAGGCGGGTCTTCACAGCTGCTCCAGGAAGGAGTCACTGCTGCAGGCGGGTCTCCACAGCTGCTCCAGGAAGGAGTCACTGCTGCAGGCGGGTCTAGAGCTGCTCCAGGAAGGAGTCACTGCTGCAGGCGGGTCTAGAGCTGCTCCAGGAAGGAGTCACTGCTGCAGGCGGGTCTAGAGCTGCTCCAGGAAGGAGTCACTGCTGCTCCAGGAAGGAGTCACTGCTGCAGACGGGTCTAAAGCTGCACCAGGAAGGAGTCTCTGCTGCAGACGGGTCTAAAGCTGCACCAGGAAGGAGTCTCTGCTGCAGGCGGGTCCAAAGCTGCTCCAGGAAGGAGTCACTGCTGCAGGCAGGTCCAAAGCTGCTCCAGGAAGGAGTCATTGCTGCAGGCGGGTCCAAAGCTGCTCCAGGAAGGAGTCACTGCTGCAGACGGGTGTCCAAAGCTGCTCCAGGAAGGAGTCACTGCTGCAGACGGGTGTCCAAAGCTGCTCCAGGAAGGAGTCACTGCTGCAGACGGGTGTCCAAAGCTGCTCCAGGAAGGAGTCACTGCTGCAGGCGGGTCTAAAGCTGCACCAGGAAGGAGTCACTGCTGCAGGCGGGTCTAAAGCTGCTCCAGGAAGGAGTCACTGCTGCAGGCGGGTCTAGAGCTGCTCCAGGAAGGAGTCACTGCTGCAGGCGGGTCTCCACAGCTGCTCCAGGAAGGAGTCACTGCTGCAGGCGGGTCTAGAGCTGCTCCAGGAAGGAGTCACTGCTGCAGGCGGGTCTAGAGCTGCTCCAGGAAGGAGTCACTGCTGCAGACGGGTCTAAAGCTGCACCAGGAAGGAGTCACTGCTGCAGGCAGGTCCAAAGCTGCTCCAGGAAGGAGTCATTGCTGCAGACGGGTGTCCAAAGCTGCTCCAGGAAGGAGTCACTGCTGCAGACGGGTGTCCAAAGCTGCTCCAGGAAGGAGTCACTGCTGCAGACGGGTGTCCAAAGCTGCTCCAGGAAGGAGTCACTGCTGCAGGCGGGTCCAAAGCTGCTCCAGGAAGGAGTCACTGCTGCAGACGGGTCTAAAGCTGCTCCAGGAAGGAGTCACTGCTGCAGGCGGGTCTAGAGCTGCTCCAGGAAGGAGTCACTGCTGCTCCAGGAAGGAGTCACTGCTGCAGACGGGTCTAAAGCTGCTCCAGGAAGGAGTCACTGCTGCAGGCGGGTCTTCACAGCTGCTCCAGGAAGGAGTCACTGCTGCAGGCGGGTCTCCACAGCTGCTCCAGGAAGGAGTCACTGCTGCAGGCGGGTCTAGAGCTGCTCCAGGAAGGAGTCACTGCTGCAGGCGGGTCTAGAGCTGCTCCAGGAAGGAGTCACTGCTGCTCCAGGAAGGAGTCACTGCTGCAGACGGGTCTAAAGCTGCACCAGGAAGGAGTCTCTGCTGCAGGCGGGTCCAAAGCTGCTCCAGGAAGGAGTCACTGCTGCAGGCGGGTCCAAAGCTGCTCCAGGAAGGAGTCATTGCTGCAGGCGGGTCCAAAGCTGCTCCAGGAAGGAGTCACTGCTGCAGACGGGTGTCCAAAGCTGCTCCAGGAAGGAGTCACTGCTGCAGACGGGTGTCCAAAGCTGCTCCAGGAAGGAGTCACTGCTGCAGGCGGGTCCAAAGCTGCTCCAGGAAGGAGTCACTGCTGCAGGCGGGTCCAAAGCTGCTCCAGGAAGGAGTCACTGCTGCAGACGGGTGTCCAAAGCTGCTCCAGGAAGGAGTCACTGCTGCAGACGGGTGTCCAAAGCTGCTCCAGGAAGGAGTCACTGCTGCAGGCGGGTCTAAAGCTGCTCCAGGAAGGAGTCACTGCTGCAGGCGGGTCTAGAGCTGCTCCAGGAAGGAGTCACTGCTGCAGGCGGGTCTCCAAAGCTGCTCCAGGAAGGAGTCACTGCTGCAGGCGGGTCTCCACAGCTGCTCCAGGAAGGAGTCACTGCTGCAGGCGGGTCTAGAGCTGCTCCAGGAAGAAGTCACTGCTGCAGGCGGGTCTAGAGCTGCTCCAGGAAGGAGTCACTGCTGCAGACGGGTCTAGAGCTGCACCAGGAAGGAGTCACTGCTGCAGGCAGGTCCAAAGCTGCTCCAGGAAGGAGTCATTGCTGCAGGCAGGTCCAAAGCTGCTCCAGGAAGGAGTCACTGCTGCAGACGGGTGTCCAAAGCTGCTCCAGGAAGGAGTCACTGCTGCAGACGGGTGTCCAAAGCTGCTCCAGGAAGGAGTCACTGCTGCAGGCGGGTCCAAAGCTGCTCCAGGAAGGAGTCACTGCTGCAGACGGGTCTAAAGCTGCTCCAGGAAGGAGTTACTGCTGCAGGCGGGTCTAGAGCTGCTCCAGGAAGGAGTCACTGCTGCTCCAGGAAGGAGTCACTGCTGCAGACGGGTCTAAAGCTGCTCCAGGAAGGAGTCACTGCTGCAGGCGGGTCTCCACAGCTGCTCCAGGAAGAAGTCACTGCTGCAGGCGGGTCTCCACAGCTGCTCCAGGAAGGAGTCACTGCTGCAGGCGGGTCTCCACAGCTGCTCCAGGAAGGAGTCACTGCTGCAGGCGGGTCTAGAGCTGCTCCAGGAAGGAGTCACTGCTGCAGGCGGGTCTAGAGCTGCTCCAGGAAGGAGTCACTGCTGCAGGCGGGTCTAGAGCTGCTCCAGGAAGGAGTCACTGCTGCTCCAGGAAGGAGTCTCTGCTGCAGGCGGGTCCAAAGCTGCTCCAGGAAGGAGTCACTGCTGCAGGCAGGTCCAAAGCTGCTCCAGGAAGGAGTCATTGCTGCAGGCGGGTCCAAAGCTGCTCCAGGAAGGAGTCACTGCTGCAGACGGGTGTCCAAAGCTGCTCCAGGAAGGAGTCACTGCTGCAGACGGGTGTCCAAAGCTGCTCCAGGAAGGAGTCACTGCTGCAGACGGGTGTCCAAAGCTGCTCCAGGAAGGAGTCACTGCTGCAGACGGGTGTCCAAAGCTGCTCCAGGAAGGAGTCACTGCTGCAGGCGGGTATAAAGCTGCACCAGGAAGGAGTCACTGCTGCAGGCGGGTATAAAGCTGCACCAGGAAGGAGTCACTGCTGCAGGCGGGTCTAAAGCTGCTCCAGGAAGGAGTCACTGCTGCAGGCGGGTCTAGAGCTGCTCCAGGAAGGAGTCACTGCTGCAGGTGGGTCCAAAGCTGCTCCAGGAAGGAGTCACTGCTGCAGGTGGGTCCAAAGCTGCTCCAGGAAGGAGTCACTGCTGCAGACGGGTCTAAAGCTGCTCCAGGAAGGAGTCACTGCTGCAGGTGGGTCCAAAGCTGCTCCAGGAAGGAGTCACTGCTGCAGGTGGGTCCAAAGCTGCTCCAGGAAGGAGTCACTGCTGCAGACGGGTCTAAAGCTGCTCCAGGAAGGAGTCACTGCTGCAGGCGGGTCTAGAGCTGCTCCAGGAAGGAGTCACTGCTGCAGGCGGGTCCAAAGCTGCTCCAGGAAGGAGTCACTGCTGCAGACGGGTGTCCAAAGCTGCACCAGGAAGGAGTCACTGCTGCAGGTGGGTCTAAAGCTGCTCCAGGAAGGAGTCACTGCTGCAGGCGGGTCTAGAGCTGCTCCAGGAAGGAGTCACTGCTGCAGACGGGTCTAAAGCTGCTCCAGGAAGGAGTCACTGCTGCAGACGGGTGTCCAAAGCTGCACCAGGAAGGAGTCACTGCTGCAGGTGGGTCTAAAGCTGCACCAGGAAGGAGTCACTGCTGCAGGTGGGTCTAAAGCTGCTCCAGGAAGGAGTCACTGCTGCAGGCGGGTCTAAAGCTGCTCCAGGAAGGAGTCACTGCTGCAGGCGGGTCTAAAGCTGCTCCAGGAAGGAGTCACTGCTGCAGGTGGGTCTAAAGCTGCTCCAGGAAGGAGTCACTGCTGCAGGCGGGTCTAAAGCTGCTCCAGGAAGGAGTCACTGCTGCAGGCGGGTCTAAAGCTGCTCCAGGAAGGAGTCACTGCTGCAGGTGGGTCTAAAGCTGCTCCAGGAAGGAGTCACTGCTGCAGGTGGGTCTAAAGCTGCTCCAGGAAGGAGTCACTGCTGCAGGCGGGTCTAAAGCTGCTCCAGGAAGGAGTCACTGCTGCAGGCGGGTCTAAAGCTGCTCCAGGAAGGAGTCACTGCTGCAGGTGGGTCTAATGCTGCTTCAGGAATAACTGTTGCAGGAACAAAGCTCATCAGGTTTCTTTTCTACAGTAATACAATTGCAGTACATCAAGGAAATGTTCCTTTGATCAAGGACAGTGCCAAGGTCCATCACAAAACTCACTGGCCTTGAATATAAAAGTAATTTTATTATATTAAAAGATATATTTAACAGATCTGTAATTTACTTGACATTATACAATTTTTTAAAAATATATTTTTTAGCTATAAAAAAAACAAGTGTCTTATTTAAGGTTGAATGTTACTTATGCTGGTAGTAGGGACTGACACATAGCAAACCTTGTAAATGGGGGTGGATGTTGTCTAATTCTATATTATTATCTGTTATCTGCAGGTATTAGAGATTTGAAAGGTTGCACTTGATGGACACACATTTTATATTACAGTAGGATTGCCGGTTGGTGCTGCAGAGCATCATCACATCAAGGACAGAACTGATTTGAAGAGCTACTTGAATGTCATCTCAATTGGTCCTAGAGATCAGCTATCATTGTCCTCTCTGTCCCTCCTTGGTGATCTCTGTGGTCTCCTTGGGGAGAACACCTGACGCCACAACTTCCGAGAACGTGGGTCCTGGCTCTGTCTCCAGCAAAGAGTATGATGCCAAAAGAAACATCCCGGGACCACTCTAAGCTGGTGGATAACACAGGAGTGCCCATGTAGCACAAGAGCAGTAATCCTGTTCCAGAACCAGAAGAGGAAGGAGGTTCCGTTGAGATACATGAAGGACAGTCATAGTGCCCAGCAGCCGACAGTCTGGACATTTCTACAGCGACTGGTTCATGTTTCATGAGTCCACTGTCTCTTCTTATTCCAAATGTATCGTAGCCAGTCAGTAACCAGGCTATAGGGTATTACCATTGGCATTTGGAATAGGTGAGTTGATGGGTTACAATTAAACTTTTCCTATATATTTTATTGCTCAATATCACATTTGGTAAATGGCATATATGTTGCTAGTCTTGACAAAGACATGTGGGATAATAAGCTTAAAACTTATGGTCTTCTGTCATGAGTGTTAAGAGGATTTTTCCTTGAAGAGGAGTGTGCTTGGTTATCATGGGTTGTGTCTAAGCAAAATCTACCACCTGGGGGTAAATGTATCAAGCTGAGAGTTTTCCGGTGGGTTTGAAAAGTGGAGATGTTGCCAATAGCAACCAATCAGATTCTAGCTGTCATTTTATAGACTTTACTAAATAAATGACAGCTGGAATCTGATTGGTTTTTCAAACCCGCAGAAAAACTCTCAGTTGTTAAAATATGAAGTTTTGTGTATACTCAATTTCTAACTGCTCTTGTGTAAGAACCCTATCTTGTGATGCTGAATATTCGGTTACTGCAGTCTGGTATACCAAGGTCTTCTCTACCAGACATTATTCCTGGTCCGTATGGTCTCACACGGCAAGGACTTCACTATTCCTTTGTTCAATTAAATCCAGATACACAATATCAGATTGGATCAGCAACAGTTTATTTGTAAATATGTTCGATATACCAACTTAGACACATTGGTACACTGCAATGTACATTATTAACACTGTTTCGTATTTGAAAATCAACAGAGAAAACAAAAAAGGACTGCCCTAAATCGATATGACCCAGATGGATTTAACAAAAAGGAGGTCAGAAACTGGAGCAATATAACGAGTAGCGGATATTGGAAAACTGTACAGACCCAAATCTGTTATGAGACCGGGAGGGCACATAATTGTATCAAATCATATCTTGCTCAATTGTGTAAGCCACGTTGCTCTTCAATAAAAGTCCGAAAAAGCATCACATTGCGCCTAGTGACATTAGTGAATAAATAACGTAGCCTAACAGTAATGAGAAATTGTTATGGATTAGAAAAGTGATACATTGAAGGATCTATTCATGAAGTGTAGACATTCAATTGGTCTCAGGCTGCAGAAAACGTTGAATTCTATCACCTCATCTTGGAATTGGTTGAACCTGTTTTATTATCATGCACCAACGTTCAAATAAAGCAGGTTCATTATCTGCAAATCTAGTCATCATTTTCCTATTCGTAACGTAATCTGATCATCGGCTTAACAAACTGGACTTTTACTAATGAGAACAGCAGTTCATTTATAGCCGACTTATGGCTGCATCTTCAGCAAATGACAATTGCATTCTGCCTGAACGGTTTATTTCCATATCACAGTATCGTTTCTAAATACATCATACAGTATTCACATGATAAATTCTCACAGTCCGTTGACGGATTGTGGTCTGTTTATTACTTTAAGTAGAATAAAGAAACTTGCAGACAGTTTATTCGCTGCCACTCATCCAGAATAATTGCCAGGATTATGGATACACTCAGAAATCCTTTTTAAATAATAAAATAAAATTGCATATATACACATTTAGGAGGCCATTGTACCATGTAATGCCTACTGGACCACGGACCGACCAAGCCACAGGGGAACTCAATTAGAGCCCAGGTAAGTAGGGTGGTTTATTGACAAACCCTTGGAATGCCATCACCTCCGTAAAGGGACTAAGCTTGAAGCCTTGAGCCTTTAAATGAGAGATAGAAATATCGGGCTCTCTAGGGTGGGGCATGCTGGGAATTGTAGTGCCACAACAGTCAGAGGGTCATAGGCTGCCTATACTTGTAATGAATTGTCAGCAGTGGACCCTGAACTGCCTGGCGCTCACTGTGTTGTTTACTAAGAGAAAATTCTATTACCTTACATTTCATGGCAGCAAATATTTTTTTTTTTTTTATAAATTATCAGTTAGCCACAATGCATCTACAACGGAGACTTTATTTCTTGTACAAGTTGGTTTATAGAACTGCAGAAAAAGTGTACTCTGGTCTTTTTCCTTTACTCTCCGAGACAGATCCCATTTTCTGACAGATGCTTAGACAGCATTAGAGATTCGTACAGTTTAGAACACAGTCAAATTGTTTTAAAACGCAGTGCACTGCAACAGCAAATGGGCTGAGATTTGCAAATGATAAATTAGTTGTACACAAGAGTAACCACAGAATAGTGACACAAACGAGTCTTTTACAGATGCAAACAAAATCTATAATAACAGAAATAAAAACTGGCTATTAAGAAATCAAACGAAGACACCATAAAAATTACTTGGGACAACATCTACATATATACCATAATTAAAAATCTGCTGGCAGTGTGGATACTTTGTTTAGAGATAGCTGGATAAATATGGTACAAAAGGATGTAATTGATTAAATTATTTCCTATTAAAAAGTCTTGCGAGTTGCACTGGAAACACAGCCTAAGCTGCTGATTAAAGTTACAGGCGTATAAGTCTATAGTGATAAAATTATCCACATTACACTGAGTGCTGATAGATCAAAGACTGCTTGTTCAATAGCAGCGGTTACAAAAACAGAACTCAAACTTCTGAATGGCATTAAACACCCAAAAAAGATTTACAAGTAAAAAGAAAATTGACTTGTTAACACTGCGCAACAGCATATACTGAGTATTTACCATTTCATTCATTGCAGTTTTACAAAACACAACACAGAAAAAACATGACTTACTTTATACAGGGTAAATTTAATAAACTATTAAACTCTTAAATTTACAGTATTATTTCATTAAAAAAAAAAAAAAAGTGGCTTTTGTGTGTTGCTTTAACCAAGATAACTTGCTAATTTAACACAACTTCAAAAGTAAATATATATTTTGCATATAATCGTTATTCTTTTTGTGTGTGGGGGTGTTTCACAAATATTTGTAATAAAATTACAAAATTAGACAAAATGTCACAAACTTATTACATATATTGTACGTTTTTGTTTACAAATGTTTAAAAACCTTAATAATGCAGAGTTGTTGTGGGCATGCATGTTTTTTCATTCGGAATAGAGAAACTCCAGTTGACATTATTTAATAACCAAATGCGGATTTGAACAATATTGTATTTTACAACAATAATTTAAGAGAGGAAGGAAAAAAAAAAAATTAAAAAAATAATTTGGTCCTCGGAAATGTTGGGTAAGTGGCGTTTGCTGAAATAAGTGGTTCTTGTGTTAATTGTTTAAGAGATGGTTGGATAAGTTCTTGCTATGCTCGCCCCTAAATCTCTAAAAGGCATTCTAGGAATGTATAAGGAACGCAGAGACAGAGTGACCGGCCACAGACTCTACAATCACGCTGCTAAAACATAGCCTACACAGCAGCAATAAATACGAACACCAAGATGGACGGACGACGCGCTCGCGGTCAGACCTGCTCGCTTGGTATGTGCACGTGGTGAGCAGAAACGCGAGCTCGCCCATTCCACTCGGACAGAACACCGTCTTGAAATATTAAGCTCTTTGAAGGTAGAGGAACACCGGCCTCCGTCGGGCCGGGCTGGGCCAGCATGCTTGACGTGCTAGTCTCCGACAAATGGTCCATGGCAGAGCTGCTTTCCTAGAAGTACACAAGAGGGTCAACGTATAAGAAACGCACAGGGTCATCTGAACCCTCCTCAGAAAGCTTTTATGTTGTTTCTCTGCAAGTAAACTTCAACTGCAATTACCACAAAGCATCAATCCGGCATTGAATCAATTACTTGAGCTCACAGAATTGATTGGGGATGTTTGTTTAGCAGCTTCAGTGTATGCAACAACTTTAGAGCTGAAATATTTTTACAGACACACTTAGCAGAGTTGCACTGTCCTATATTCTCCTATATTAGCTGCATGACTAAGCATCTACTCACAGATTCTTTTGATGGTCCTGTCTTCAAATATAAACACTAAGGGGGGTATTCAATTGTTAGCGAGATCGCTAAAATACTCGCACTCCAAAAATATTACCGTTAATACGGTAATATTGCGCGTAAATACCGTTAATACGGTAATTTACTCGCTGGATTTCAAGGCTCAAGGAGCTGCGAGCTGAAATTCAGCGAGATATTACCATATTAACGGTAATATTTTTGGAGCGCGAGTATTTTAGCGGTCTCGCTAACATTTGAATACCCCCCTAAGTGTCTACAGGACGGCTGGACGCTAACCTTTTGGGCTACACTCTGTTGCCAGGTAAATTAGATCCTGCAGCAAATTAAATATGAACCATTGTTCAGATTTAAAGACTCTACACTGGGCAATATGCTGCCCATTCAAACATCATCAAGTGATGTCACACTGTCAATTTCATATATAATGAATTTGGTAGTGTGTGCAAAGACAAACCAAATGCTCATATGCCTATAGATATATTTTGAGATCAGAGACAATATTTGTGACGGGTTTAAAAGCAATATCAAATTACAAATGTAATTTTATAAAAAATACAGAGTAAGCAGACATCTTTCTAAAGATGTCGCTATATAATTTAATTTTCCAGCCCAGGACATCCAACAGGCCAACAATAACAGCTTACTATGAATGCTAGGTCAAGGAAAAAAGTAGCTAAAAAAATAATATATCAAGGGTTATAACAAGGTGCAGGAGGGAAACATTCTACAAAGGAAGAGAAGTATTAGAACACGAGGACATGCACTGACACTGGGGGGAAGAGAAGTATTAGAACACGAGGTCAGGTACTTACACTGGGGGGAAGAGAAGTATTAGAACACGAGGACATGCACTGACACTGGGGGGAAGAGAAGTATTAGAACACGAGGACATGTACTGACACTGGGGGGGAAGAGAAGTATTAGAACACGAGGACATGTACTGACACTGGGGGGAAGCAGGTTCAGAGGAAATGTGAGAAAACTACTTCACAGAAAGGGTAGTGGATAAGTGGAATAGTCTCCATCAGAGGTGGTAGAGCAGTTTATCCATGCTTGGGATAGACATAAGGATATTGTTACAAAGAATAAGTGGTCAAATAGGATTTAAGGTACCATAGGTTAAAAAAAAAAGGGCAGACTTGATGGGCCAAGCGGATCTTATTTGCCGTGAAATTCTATGTTTCTATGTTAATACCAAAAATATCCACAAACTTTACCTGGAATGATTGAACGAAACTGAGGACTTGCAGGGAGAGCTTCCGGCTGGAATGGAGGAGATGTGTAAGGCTGTAAAGACAGAGAGGACGTTGGACTGTGCGATATAACAGAACCTTTAATAGATCTGAAATCTCAAACCACTCTTTATTCAGTGTAGACTCCGGGCTAATCATGTGACAGACGCAGAACAAAGCAATTCTGTGCATAAATATACATACACACTAATATATATATATATCTCTATCTCAAACAATAAGACAGGCGTATAAGCTCTACATTAATGATGTCAAAGAATGAATTGCCGAAACAAAATCTCTCTTTTGATAGCTGAACTAAGGACGACATTTAGTGATTAGAACTCCGCACGTCATAAGACTGAAGGTCTGCAGGGGATCAATGCACATCCTTAGTCTGGGTACATGAAAACACTTGGTTTTCCAGGATCCTTCTGGAGCCCTGACCTGCATTTCTTTAATGGACGAGGTTTATGGGACCCACGTTACCTCCTCTCTCACAGGACAGGCTCCTAACTTGCATTGTCCTTAGAACTTCCTGCAGTTCTCTGTACGCTTGTGGCAATACGCAGTTACACTTATACACAATCAAAATACAACAAATATATAAAACAGACCAAAGTAAAGTATACAGACTTGGAAAGAGCGCAGGTCTATCCCTACAAATAAAACAGGCCACGACAGAAAGGTTACACAGTTTCAGTGGCCGATTACCTGTCTTTCCCACACAGTCCGTGGGCAGCGATTTTCTTGCACACCGTCTGGTTGAGCTCGGAGTTGAAGAGCGGGATTCCATAGCAGAACTCTAGCGGGACCCAGTCAGACTCCAGCGCTGGCGCTGAAACACATACATCGTATATCAGGGTCTACTGAAACACTTTCATATGTTCTCTCCACAGAGCTGATTTCATTTACATGGTGCTTTCATGTTTTTACAGCAATATACAGGAAAAAGTAAAGTACGACACAGTGTTATGGTGCCATCGCTGGCTGTATGAGGAGACGGGGAAAGTTTTGCGTCCGTGGAACATCTGTACCATAGTCCGGACATAAAGAGATCTCATAATTGGACCCCGTTTCCTGCTCAGATAAGCTTTTGTAAGGGTTTTTAATTGGCTTTGCAGAATAAACAGTGTTTGTGTCTTGGACTACAAATAAACACGTGCAAAATCTTACAGTTATCCGGTCATACGTGATTCAGCAGAGGATCGACTTTAGGAAGTCACATACATATAAGCATAATATCATTGTGAAAATGTACGCTGCTTTTTTTTTTTTTTTAATCAGACTACAATTGATGGTGTTTAATATACTTTTATTTTATTTTGTGTGTTTTTAGAGCTGTCCACAGCAGGTTGAGGAACGTTGGATGCAAGGAGCTGCCAAAAATTCCTGATTGGACATTTTTGTTTGGATGGAGTTTTAAATTCAGTAGTTTGATCGCTGAAACTGGGATTTATATTAAACAAGAGCTATTATCACTATTTACAGTAATTAATAATGTTGCCTACGGCTTAGGCAAGCTGAGCCGATCTGTGTAAACGAAGCAATACCTGGGGCTGATGTTGCAGCGATACAGAGATCCGAAAGGACGTTAAGAGAAGAACATAATAATTATGACATGTTATTTTGTAATAACAGATACGGTCCTAAGTATAAAACAACAATAGTGTCCTTTTAATCTGTGTTCAGAGTAATGTTAATCTAGAAAGAAATCTGATGGAGTCGGTAAGGAGTTTAATGTCCCAATAGGACAAATGAAATGTTTGTGTGCAAGACACCCCTTATGGACAATGGAAAATAATTGGAGAGGTTTAGCCTCTTTTATCCCCCCCCCCCTCCCCCCAAGCATCACAGCGAAGTGTGTTTAGATGGATGACAAAGGCTTCATCACTTATTGTAAAACGGGACAGGGTTCTCTTTGAGGTAGATGCAACAGTCTCGGTGACAGATCTGAAATATTCACCTTCATTGGTCTTTTGTCCCAAATCCACAGCTGGTTCTTCCACAACAAGCTCAAAGGACTCGGTGCTGCCATTCACATCAGAGTCGAACGCCAGGCAAGATTCCTCTATATGGGTTAACAATAAAGTTACGTTTAAACTTTTGAAACCAGAAGATAATATTTTCATGTGTTAAAGAAGAGGGTGAATTTAAGTGGCCTTGACTTTCCCCAGAGTGTCTGAATTAAAAGTTGTTGTTCAATGCACCTAGCCACATTTCTATGAGAGTCTGTCACACATTCCAATTCAACAAGATCCTTATTTTACAAGATCCATATATTTTTTATATATTGTGCTTTAAAGAAAAAATAAACAGATAATGCATGCACTGTATTCCCAAACTTAAAAATCTTTCTTTCCTCTTTCCAAGAGATCATTATAGATCCCAGGAGGTAAAAGCCGTTTATCGTATTCTCCTGTATAGTCAGATGTCACCTGAAGGATTTAAAATAGAAGATTGAAATATTGGTATTAATTCTAATTTACCGCAGACTAGAACTGATTTTGACGGGATCACAATGACATGTTCACTCCCTGTTATACCCACCGTTGCCTATTTACAGCAGTTATTAAAATATAGATGGAACAATATTACATCTACTCCTGAGTCTGTCCTGACAACACCTCAATGCTCCTGTCATACAGCAGGTTGTTACATGAACTACAAGAGGGTCATGACGTATAGATAATCTCCGATACCCTCAGCTCATGTTAGTGGTTGGAACTGGTTTAAATCTATTACCGGAATGTTAATGGACACAACCACTTACTGCTTAACACACTAAGGACACGAGAGGAAACCAATGGGAAAAGGGACAGCTAAAAGTCAGATCATCTGTATCCTGTGACAGTATCTGCATCTTATTCTAGTGGCAAGTTCTGTAACATATAGATCATTGTTGTCCACGTGCACAGCACAGGCATTAAGAGATCCCCAGGATACATCACTGAAGAGTGGGTTCTACCTGCTGCTTTATATTTGTATAGTCTTTCTGGATTGTACGCAGATATGACTCATTCATGATGACACAGTGGTTAGTACTGCAGCTTCACAGCACTGGGATAAATTCTAACCACAGTGGGGTGGGGGTGTGTTTGTGTGTTGTGTGTGTACCCCTTCTCCGTCCCTGTGTGTGTGGTGTATCTTCTCCCCATGAGGTTTCAGGTACTGGTAAGCACTTGTAAGTGACTAATCTTCTTGTTGAAAAGTCATATAGAAGATGTACAAAGACCCCCATCATCAAAGGTGACGACTACTTGAGCCTCTCTCCCCTCCGTCTGCACACACAGAGACTGGGACGGATACGGCATAGACATCCACATACGGCTGTGTTGTATGTGACTTGCTGACTGTCTCTGACATATTGTCACTAAGGCCGTTACAGGTATCTGTCGGTAGAAGTAACTTGAACAATAAGGTAGATGGAAGCATAGTAATACTACTACCTCCTACCTGCCAACTACACCACTGACCATCACCGCTACATCCTACTAGAAGAATATTGTAAAGTGTTTCATATGAGAGCTCATCAACCACCACACAAGAGTAATAATATATTAACAAATGACATTTCTTTGCAATTTACTTTACTTCAAGCCAGCGAGCAGAGTAACTTTGTAGCTACAATGCGCCGAGCATTATCCTGCCACACGTGCGGCTCTATCAGAGCGCAGGCCGCTACTGCAAGTGGGACGCGGGAATGAATGGACGCTACCTACAGAAATTAAGCAAAATACCTTTTCCGTCAGAGGCGTCGCTCAGTTTCCTCTGGCTGACGTGGTGCCTGGCGGGGTTCAGCATTGTGATGTACCCACAGAAGTGATCCAGATCTATCCTCTCTCTTAGGACCTTTAAGGCTTTATGTACACCCATATTGATGCTGGAGAACTCTGAAGACAAGAAACGAATAACAAACATTTCGAACATTCCCGATTGTAACCATCTTAAAGGTCTAAAGACAAACACTATTTTTAATTCAATTTGTAGGGTTCAAAATGGGCAAAATAGACCCAGAGGGGTCAGAGAAGGGATAAGGGAAAGAATCATGAATAGCAGAAGTTTGGGATGGATCGAGACAACACCTTGTCCGAATAGAATCTATAATATAGTTTCTTTGTTTTGTCCTTTTCACCACAACTCAAATATTGTGTTAATAACATCCTTTATGAAAACCTTAGTTTCCGGAATAGAGGGGGATTCAGCCCTTACACGATCTGGTGACGTCGGCACAGAACGTGGTTGCCGCGGTCGGTGTAAACATGAATTTTTTATGAAATCGCGTGGCTTGGTTCAGAAATAGTACGGCATTTGTAAAGGACGTCATGGACATTTCACAAGTCTACCAGGACATACTTGAAAACGAGGAGTAACCTCAATGTATTTGTATCTAGTAAAATATTTTACAAATAAAATTATTCTTTCCAAACAAGAAACACTGTTACGTATCCTACACAAGGACAACAAGGATGGTGAGGAAGGAGATTTTTTTTCTGACACTCAAAGGAGCAGATTCAAATCGCCTCGATGTTCAGATGCCCATATTGGCAGCTATTACGGTAAGCAACGTCCGCTAATTTTTCTGTGCACCTCTATGGGACGCAAGGAAAAATGAGCAGAAACTCTGCCGCCACGTGTCTCCGCAGAACATATCGCGTCCCCTTACGTCAATTTGCACCTGCCCCAAATTCTGGGCTCCAGGCAAACAAGAATTAAAAAAGAGAGGCAATTAAATGCTGCATATTCCCTTGTGTGGAATGTATGTCAATTTTACAGGGAAAATAGCACAAAGAATGAACATAAAGACTGATGACACATGGTTTTAGGTCCGTCAGTAATTTAGATTACCTCCTTGCAGTTCTGCTTCATCAAATGGGAATGGAACATGTGCAATCTCCCCCATCCCGTGCAAGCCATGACCCTATGCAGGACAAATAGGGAAATAAGCTTAGCTCCACCTTGTGGTTATGAAGTGCAAGTGTTCATCACAAAGGAATGAAAAATTCTAATAAAGAAACCACTACCGCACGTGCTTTCATGAAAACGCTATTGTAGATGGCAAACATTTAGAAATCACTAATTGCAATAGTTTACAGAATGAACATTTATCCACATACTGCACACACAGATGTAACATGTTATCAGGTCTATGTACACTCATGCTTTGACTGAACACACAGGATCCCTGACACTTTCTATTTCCCCAGTATTGGCTCATGTAATAACATGCTGCATAGCGGATTCATTCGATGTAAAACATAGCTAGCGATTAACAAAGGAGTTTAAAAAAGGTTACTGTACTCAAAACAAAGAAAGCCGATAGCTGATTGGTTGCAGCACACCATGGCTTTGTGTTATAAAGGAAAACTAATCTCACTGTTAAAGCTCTCCTACAGGATATAACTAAATTAGTTGTAAAGAAACATCTATACAGAAAAGCTTACATTCTGTTACTGTCTCTTCTGCAATCAGCAGTTTAACAGTTGAATGAGCACCATTGTTGCCATTATTTTCCCACATAAACCCTTCTTCTCTTATGTGTGTTCGCTGCCACCACCAAAATCACATCTATCTGCACAAATCTTCTTCCCAACTGCAAGTACTGTACTTTCTAAATCAGATATTTAGGTAAAGGGGAAAATTATTAACTTTGACATCAATGCCTGTTTGTGCAGTACGAGTTCAGGATATACGTACAGGGCTGCATTTAGAGCTGGCACTAACTTGGGCTTCTGTGAATGAAGTCTTGGTTATAATTAATGAATACAGCTCTGTCCAAAATTCCCAAGGTAATCCCTTGTTTAATGTAAGGATGACCCTACAGGACCATGTAAATGAAACTATTTAATCAGAAAGTAACTTACACTGACAATATAAGGAAATGTACCTTCCTGTAGTATAACGTACACTATCTAGGCCTCGAATATCCTGTTAAAGATGGTGATGCTATCGGAGTCCAATGTGAGCCAATCACATGGTCCATCTTCAGCATTACCAAGATGCATTAGAGGCAGAAAAACACAAGTGTAATTGTACATACAATGTTATTATAAGAATGGGAGGATTAATGACATAAGACAAACCTGAATGAGGACCGCAGAGTGCGTCAATGCATCATTCAGCATCACCAGAACATTAGATGTTGGAACCACACCTGGATCGTGTCCCCACGATGTAATCAATAACCGGTCGTAGGCCTGTAAGACACAACTGTTCAGTAGGACCACGTGAGCAGAAACTGGGAAAGACTAGAAGCCATATGAAATCATTTAAGTGGGGGTAGGGGGGTCTGAATCACTCTACAGAGAAGTGCAGGACGCTGCATGTACGGTTACAAGAGGACCATCCTCCTACAAGGAGCTATTGATGTGAAGTCCCAAGCTCAGCACAAAGCCAGGATCTTGCAAATCAATGTCTTGCAGTTAATGGGTCTCTGGTGCACAGCAACGGCAAACCTGGCTTCACGCCGTCACCGTAAAGAGGGCTTACCAGGAAAATATCTGGCAACTTCCGCAGCCTGGTTCCTTTTGATAGCAAGAGGGTCGGCGGTCCATGACCACAAATATGATATATGTAAAGTTTAAACCATATAGAGCTCACTTCTGGGATGGCTGGTCCAATATGCTGCAAAAAAACAAATACGTAGTTAAAAAAAAAGTAAAGTAGGTTTTATTAACAAAAGCAAATATTGAATTGCAACAGTTTGGTCGACTCCTGACCAGTCCTAGCAAAGCGAACAAACAATCGTCAGCAGGGTGATATTACCTGAGGGGTGCAGCTGCTGATTGGCCGGATCTCATTGGTGAGAGGCGCCATAGAGACCAGGAGGGAGTAGTTCTTGTTTAATACTCGGCTGCAAGTGGCTGGGTCCAGACCCAGGAGGCTCTCACATCGCAGCAGATCCAGCGGTAACCCTACAACACAGGCTGTTCTCAATGAACGTTAACAGCAGCAAAGCATATACAAGTGTCTAGGTGACACATCCAGAGAGATTTCTGGAGTTCCGGTAAGAACTTTAACATTGTGATCTTAATATTGGTCAAGCTCGCACTAAGGGTCTTTTACTAAAGTGCAAAAGCGCTCTGCAAATGCTGTTTTGTAAAGTCACGCGACTACTTTTGCACAAATGCAGCCGTCGATTTGCAGAGCAAGATGGCAGCTTCTACGGGGATGAAAGTTGGAAGTATAATGGGAAGAGTTGGGTGAATCACTACTCTCCTTCTGTGCGTAAAGCAATAAAACAACGTGAGCAGACCTGGGACCTTTTAAAGCAGATCATCTGCACTTATTGCTCAAAAAGCACTTATCTGCAGTAACTCTATATGAACAATACATCTATAAACTTGTATAATACAAGACTACAGCTATGTAGTTACGTATCGTTATGAAGATGAAAATATATATATATATCTATCAGAGATCACTTCCTGGAAGAAAGGCTTTAGATACATTTATAAATTCTATAAGGAAATTTGTCATCTGGTGTGGTACAGAAGATCATAGCTTAACTGCCCTTGGGGTAAATAATCCCTTTCTATGCGAGGGTGAAACTGCCCATTCCTTCATCTGTATGGTCTTTGGTAGCAAAAGCTAATTAGACACATTATTGTAGCAACCATGAATATATATTATTGATAACTATTAATTAGGTAACCTCTAAGGCCTTTTTGCCTCAAAGTAAACAAACCTATTTTTCTAACCTGTCTAATGTCTTTCCTAGTAACATATACGTATAACGTAACAAAATACATGGGTGTGTTTATTCTGAAAGTGGATATCTGGAAGTATAAATTACAGCATAATTGAACCTTGTTGCTGTTTAAGAAAGAAAACACTATTATCTTTAGCAGAAGTTAGACAGCGACGCCACCCGTGGCGGACTGCAACACCATCAATGATACAGAGGAGACCCCGCTATGTGCCGGTACCTGTACTGGCCGCCTCAGGTTGAGCGATGAGATCCTTATTGTAGCGTAGGAAGAGGATGGTGTTCCGTAGGGTCAAAGCATGATCAAAATATCTTTGTGCTTCCCCTTCACCTGTGCTTTGTACCTAGGAGAATATAGACAATGAAATGATCTTCCTACAGGTGTCATTAGGACAAGTTGAAGAACAGTTACACATGAAAATTATTTTGTCGTCCAGATTTGTGAATACCAGGTTACTAAAGTACTGGTTTAATGTAACTGCCTCAAGGGCGTGATTTCGGTAAATTTGGTACTTTTCCTGGTGACATGATGACGCAACAACAGTATTACGCCGTGGTGCTAAAACAATAATTCTTAGTGTCACATATATTATTAAGCTCCGCAATTTACAACCATTGCTATATAATAAAGAGCGGTTTTCCTCGCCCTTTAAATAAATCACTATATAAGAAACTAAGGTGACCATTAATATGAAGATTTTAGGGAGCACAACAAAGCTATAAATGTGTCAGAACTCTGCTCCTTTTACATTTTATCTTGGCCAGAATGTGTCCATTCGGTTACTATATGAATGTACCTTCTCTAGCTCCACAAGGAAGCTGTCCAAAGTCTCATCTGACAATTTGCCCACTTCAAACATGGTCACCGCATGGCTCTTCAGGTTCTGTAACACACAAAATCAGAGTCAGCAGACCAGGACACCACTGATACAAGTACATTTGCTGTTCCCGTAGGTCATACAATGCTGTAACCAGAAGCGTTATATATAGGATATGGTATGGGGCACTTTACCTTTTCCTAAGATCTGCACTAAATAAACATGGTTTAAGGCAGGTTAAAGTTACAGTAGGTAAAGTGCGTCAGCCGCCTACTGACCCTCCCCCCCCCCGGGTGCTATACATCAGCCGCCTACTGACCCCCACTGGCGCTACGCGTCAGCCGCCTACTGACCCCCCCCCCCCCCGGGGGCTACGCGTCAGCCACCTACTGACCCCTCCCCCCCCCCCCCCCCCGGGTGCTACGCGTCAGCCGCCTACTGACCCCCCCCCCCCCCCCCGGGTGCTACACGTCAGCCACCTACTGACCCCCCCTGGCGCTACGAATCAATTCCTAGATCATTTCTTTGCTTGCTTCAACACTGAGATACCCATAACCTCTTAGTGTGACTGTCACAATGGACTTTGCCACCTCCAAATTCTCATCCGCACACTAACTCTCCTCTGCTGCCCTAACAGAGCTGCTTGTACAGTGTGCTGCACCATTGTAGGAGGGGCACACTGATGTGCAGGTTTTGTATGAAGGAGTGTTACCATCAAGTACCCCAGGCTTCTCCTTTAATGGGTAACTTCAGACAGAGAGGTTTGATGTAAACATTTGGTTTATTTCAGAATATTGATTCACTGAATGTTAACGGAATGTATCACATAAGAAAAATAAAAGATACAGCTTTCATGAAAACCGGACAGTACAGTTGCAGGACAAAGTCTTACAGGTGATAGGTTTCCCATCATCAGGAAGGCGGTGAGCGTGGAATCGAACAGGAACGCGATACGTTTTGTGTGTCCACTTGTTAGATTCAGGCTGCTCACACTAGAGGTATCTGCTATCAAAAAATAAAATAGAAATAAAAAATAACAAAGGCAATTCATAAAACACATGCAAACCCCAAATCTCTTATTGTACGAAATGACTGAAGCATCCAAACCATATGAACCCTCCATTACCTTGGTCTTCCTGGCTGTTGGTGTCGGTGTCTGTGGCTGAAGAGGCCAGATCTTGTACAGGGCTCTTGCTTTCTGAGCTCTCCCAGGAAAGCAGCATTTTCTGTGGATCCAAGGTGTTCCTGTATCAGAAATCACAGTTTTCTATGTTGTCTAGTGTATATGAAGGCAGCCAAGTATCGGTAAACCATACAGGATAATGTGATTCGTGTTGCATTACATTATATCACTGGCCAGTGGAAACTTGGAAAGTCACTCTGCCCCTTAATCAACTGTAAACCACAAACGATCAACAACAACTGTTCTCTTGCTCAAAGTTCAACTTATTGATGGAGTATGCGGGAAAACTGGTTGGTCAACGATCTTATATCACCAGTAAAATCTGACGTTACACCAACAAGTGATTGATTATCTTGATTGTTAGAGATTACATGACCAAATATTATAACCTCAAGGCATATTCCAGATACAAATAACAATATTCAGTGCTGTATTGTAATTGTATGTATGAATGTAAGGCTAGATGGTAATATTTAAAAGTTAGTTAAAAACAAAACAAACACAAAACAAAAAAAAAAACCCCACTTCAGTTTTGATTGCAGTTAAAGAAGTTAAAACAAATGATCCTTTTTTTTCTCCTCGACAACCCACCCGTGATCTTGCAGAACCGCGCACTGTTGTCCTGCAGGTATGTTGCACTTTAAATTTATCTTGCGTAACTTCAGCCAAAACTATAGTTTTTACTTTTGGGTGGAATTATTTTTTTATACACACGCATAACATAAAACATGAAATTAGTGTGAAAATATAAATGGGACAATAATTACTTTAGTCTGTTTACAGATGGGACGTTCCTCCACGACGGGTGCAGCTGGTCAGGATTAATCACTTGTCCCTTTTTCAGGGCAAACCCCAAACGGCAGTACATTGAAACGGCATTCTGGAGACAGAAAATCAACAAAACTTGTTACACATCTTTATGTACTATTCCAGAGTAAACTATCACTGCAGCTTGTGGATGGACTCTGCGTCAAAGCTGGTCAAGGTCATTTTTCAGCAGGTAAAACAAGAGAGATTTTTTAAATTTTGATACAGGACGACCATGCTGAAACTTTATTATATGGTTTTACCAGTTAGGGGCGTGGCCTAATTGGCCTGTAAGTTGCTCCTGTTGTCTTCATACAGCGGAGGCAGCCATATTGTGGCCTAAACCAATATTCATGGGTACTCCGTCACAGGAAGAGAGAAAAGGGCGCGGACAGGAGCAGAGTCTACGACCCACCTCCCGGTACATCTAGAGTCACTGGATACCTTCATAAATCTATTAAGACCAACATCCTCTCCCAGTATCAAATTTAAGAGGCGGAAAACCAGACGTTGGAAAGAAGCTTTAAAAGGTTTAACTGCTGGGATATTTTATTGTATAAAGTACAATGTTACATAGAGAATACTAAGAAATACAAATAAGGATTCCTGAATTAATTCCGTATTTATATTATTTTATGAAGGAAAGTTAATCCCTCTAAACTACACCAGGCAACTGAATACACCACATTATTAGGTATAAACCATTGCACTGAATCCAGACACTGCTACGTCATGAAATGCAGTCACAAGCTGTTGTAAATATACCCTATGGTCCTATATGCTAGTTTTAGGACATGAAACTTTTGAGTACAAGCCCTAAGGGGGACTTACTGCTGAAAGATTAATTAGTGCGCACGTCTTAGGTCTCCTGGATCGGTAGAAACAAAGGCAACGACGTGCCAGCTATATACCATTTATTTTCAGGATTGTTTATCAATCAGATGCTATAGTTCAAATTAGTGACCATGTCTATTTTAATCTAACCCAGGAGATAAAACAATATGGGAGTACACTATTTTCAATGCAAAAGGCTGCAAATGCTGCAATAAAGTCTGCTTCAACTTCACTTACATTAATAAAATATTCAAAGACATAAGTAACAAAATGCTCAGTGTCCTCCTACAACTGTTTATCTCACTGCTCCATCTAGTGGTAGGCCAAAGTTACTGCAATCCAAAACTAGTCTCGTGTATCAATATTATACCATACCTTTACTAAAGACAAATCGATCTCCAAGACATTGGCAAGCTGGAAAAGAAACCATATTTGCAGGGTAAAATAGAAGCTAACGACGCATGTGTACGTACAAGTTATATATACACAAAACACTTAATGCAAAACTAGTCTGCACCCATCAATGCCTGTCTACTATCCCAGACATAGAGCGCTCTACACTTACTAACTGTGGGGTTGAATCATTCATCATTGAGGCTTCAAGAGAAACTCAACCAATAACTTTTTTTGCTACATTATTGCAGAAAGCATATATTAATGTCAATTCTAACCTATCTCACTGTGAGCTGCATATTTCGGCAGCCATGTATCAATTCAGTTTGAAAAGATAGACAAAAGAGTAGCTCACATCCTCCTTCATCCCCTACTCACTTCATAGAATTTGTCAGGCAGCGACTTTTGTAAAAAAAAATATAATTATTTTTTTTAAAACAATTGTACATTGTAGCAACAATGCTTCAGCTGTCCGGCTTGATAAGTTTAAATTTTTAATATTTACACACAAAAGTGCCCCGTATAATAAAGATATTCCCAAACACATAATTTATGCCATAAATGAAGCTACACTGAGTGGTGGTTTGGGAGAAAAAGGAAAAAAAATGTAATTTTTTGATTGGGGGTGGGGGTCATAATGTGATATTAGAGGCGTCTTAATTGAGGTTTTAACTATTTTCACCCCACACATTTAAATCTGCCAAGCGTTTGTAAGCGTGCACCTATGTATGTGATGGGTGTCCTCACAGCCTGTACTTAAACAATATCCCCGAATACACTAAATATAGTGCATCTAATATAAACCTGAATGACGAAAGACACAGATAACAGACAGCACCGGAAGCTATGTGCGGCTACTGCAAGTAGCAGGCTGTGCTCTCATAAAAGAAACATTAATCTCTGCAAAAAAATCTTTTGAAAGAACAGCAGCTTTCCATTTCCTCACTGGAACCACAAGCACATAAAGTAATCAAAGGATATATTCTAAACTGCACTAAACACTGTGGTTAGAACATGAAGACACAATTAATGCAGTGTAACGGGTCTCATACTAACTGATAGACACCAGCAAATGCATCTTTAGAAAACAAAAGCAAACAGATATATAACCTGCTACACAAGCACCATGTCAGTCCACTTAAAGGACCATTAAACATAAAAACACAAGCTGGCTTATATGAAAGATGCAAATAATGCGCATGTGGTGCATGTAATCGTTTCAGGAGTTGATCAGAAATGAAGATATTGTAGATAAAGCTGTGATCTGGGAGAATGGGGGAGGATTATATACTACACACAGCGGGTTTCCTGTCTGTTCTGCTATAGATACAGGACAATCCTGCCACTGACTGGTGGAGAATCTCTGCCAACCTGGCCACACACGGGTGTAAACTCTGAACATCGTATGAAATCAGCCATGATTCCCTTAGCTGGACCATCTTACCTCTGCCACGTTGGTATGTTCATCAATAGAAACAAATATCTTGTAAAGAAGGGTTTCAAAATAGTCTCCTTGTAGTCGGTTCATCACAAAACCTTCCAGGGGCGGCACTGAAAATTCCAAATTCCTGAATTATTATACGAAGCAAAAGAATAACTTCTTAAACGGTCAGTAAAGAGGGGCCCCCTCTCCAGCAGGACTGCACAGCTACGTAACAAATATACATTTATAATAATTACCCAAATCCTTGCACAATACCACAGTCCTGGTAAAAACCCATGACTAGGGCACGTAGATCTCTTGTATAACTTTTCAAGGGTTGCAATATGGATTTTTTAACCAATTAAATACCCTAAAATAAAGACACTCACCAGCTATGCAACTGTCATCCGAGATCGGTACGTCTAGATATATAAATCCTTTATTATAAAGGCCTAAAAGAGATAAAATGACCTTTGTTATCAACCAGATTATCTGCCAAAAGGTATTGTGAAGTTGATATAGGACAAGGGAATGTAATAAAAGCACCCAGAAACACCAGATAAAATCAGTATACAATTAATGTACTAAGCTGTTTTCTCAGTCCTGGTTGTCAATCACACCAAGAGGATGGACACTGGTTGGTAATCAGGTCTGTATGACACCAGAGGACACTAGCTTACAAGGCAGCAGCTTGTGTCTGTTCTATGGTGAAGACTGTGAATGTTACAACAAACATACAAATAGCATAATGTATATGAATGACAGTTTTACATTTATGCGACGGTGGTGAAAACATTAACACAACCAGCACACATCCACACACTGCCCTCTACACCACAGGTCACACAGAATCCACTTACAGCGTTACAGTTTTTACAGTTCAATATCCTTGTTTCCAGTCTTGCACTTACTATGAACAACATTATATTCCAGCGTTCCAGCCAACTGAGGCCCAGAGTCAATGATTTTATCAATAGCTCTTTTCTCTACCGTGCTGCAAATCTAGAGATCAAACATGGAAAAGAGAAAAAAAAGAAAGTGTTATACGTTGAACATAAACCACTACAAGCCCCAAACTTACACTGATGTAACGGTTTTACTACCAAACGTCTAAACATTATTTTAAACATCAGATTAGATTTAGCCAATTTTACATGAACAGTATTGTTCCAAATAATTACAGCGAGGCGCAGTTGTAAATGAAGAGGAGATTACCTACAAGTATTAATACCATAGTTCAGTGGATTTCAAAGGCACCCTTATGGTCTCCAAAGTTTTTCAAGGCACCCCTAAGCCAAAATAATTACCAAGTAGTCCTCTGCCTTGCTTACCACCACCCCTGGCTACAGGGAGTCGCGGTGCACAGTTTGGGAACCACTGACATAGTTAACGTAAGGGGATTCAAGGGTATTAATGCAGTTTTAGTATATACTAAAAAAAAAATTCTGTGAATCGGATGCCATTCAGGATCTCACTACAGATCGTCGGATGATAACTTGCTCTTCACATTTCTCACGTTGACATTATTGTACTTCTCAGGAATATCTAAGTCTGGGGTTTTGGTACCTTGATGTCATCTTCCGTGATGTACCCAGCCTGCACCACCCACCAGGCCTCTATGGTTATTTCCACCGGTTTCACCGGCAGTAAGTCGCGGGCAGTTTTTCTTCTGAAGAATTTCTGGCAGGAAAAAAATAAAATAAAAAACAAAAAAACAAAATCAAAACTAAAAACAAACATTTTGCTTAAAAATCTCTGTGAGTCACTCAATAAAAATACATAATAAAAATCAAATGGCCTCATTAACAGAATGGATATAGATTGTGCATTGTTGCACAGGCAAAGCTGCCCGTCCTTTAACCATTTGGCACAAAAAAAACTTTTAATATAGTGAACAAACATCACATGTGGCAGTGCTGCAGATTGGGATTTATAATGTTACCTAGAAAGGAGAGGGGAATTAAATGTTTACAGCAGCTTCAATTTTATATTAGGTGAACATACATTTTTTTCCCAGTAAGAATTATATTTCCCTTTGATCATTTCTGGCTCAGAGACGGCGATCTTCTGACCAGGAAACGTGGCGTTCTAAGGCGCTGCCATGCTCACTCAGCGTATGGTAAAAGCGAGAAGGAACGCTCATCTTGTGTCGCAACGAAGCTAGTACACGGACAACGCTGCAAAATCACTGTACTGAGGCAAATTCCCACATTCAAGGTTATGAAATGCTGAGCAGATCCCTTTAGATTGTTACGGTTTCCTAGTCTTAAGATCGCAGCGTTCTACAATACCCGTCAGACACCGCGCTTAGAGACAGGACAAAGGAAAAACGATCTGTGATCTAGTGAGTGCATTGTACAGGGTGACAGGGCATCCGGCACAGTTCTGACTTTTTAAAATGACAAATTAAGAAAAAGACGTCACTTACAGGATCCCTGTACGAGAAACTTACCTTTGATGATCTACACTGGTTCATCAGATCAATATACTGGTTCCTTCCTATACCAAGAAGTCTTAGACCTTTAAAACAGTAATATGAAGAAAAAAAAGGTTTTATATATCAAGTTATATAAAGATACAGAAAGTAGATTTCACTGAGATTTGTAAGCCCACTGTCAATGAAGATGTGTGTTCCCCCAGTTCTGCTAGTCGTGGGAAAATAAAAGTGCCACGACGAGATGTGTAATTATATTTTAAATCCAATTGATTTAGATGCTTTGCTGAAAAAGAATGCTAGAACTCTGTTTGTTCAACGATTTTACAGTTTGAAAAGTATCAATCACGTTTATTTGATGTTTAGTTAATAGATGGCAAACGCTTCAGTTAAGGGTACAGACATCCTATTGTGTCATGAATTCTATGCACTCAGAAGTATTTATCATAACCGTTTATACATTCATATGTAATTTATACTTGTGGCACTGTATAAAATCTATAAAAATGTGGCGTAAAGGGTTTGAACCACGATATATATGCAAGACTAGATCTGTAGACTAGGATATTGTACTTACAATCTGCAGCAGTAAAATTCGGCAGCGAATCGTAGCTCTTTTCACTGTTCATTATATCCTGAAAAATAAAAACAAAACCGTTACATTGTAACTATGGACTAGACTGAAATCTTGAGCTGAAAACTCTGAAATGGGATTTTTGGGTGGAGGGAAAGTCCCCAAACCTTAAAAGAGAACATAAATCTACTGGCCCTTTTTCCCCTAGTTCACCTTTCCCTTATAAATAACGCAAAAAACAAATGAAATGTCTTGTGTCTTTGTATTATATTGTCTATGGTACATGTTTTCTACTGTTTCCTTTACATATAAAAGGGTCAATAAACCTGGCGTTCTTATTTTTTCAAACTTATTTTTATTGTTTAAGTATAAGTTGATCCAATACAAAAACGCATCTAGCAACATTGACAAAGGTCTACATAAGAGTTCCTATCCCACGACTTGCGTTTACAATTGTATTTATTTTCTTTAAGTTGCAATCAAATTTTTACAGCACTTCATATGGCTGGTTAAACTCTATGATCTGAAGGATAGGAAATAGACAAGATCTCACTACTAACCCAGTCTAAGGACTCATTGCCCACTGACATTTGGTTTGATTTTAAACAGCCAAATACAAACACAATTGCCCGTTCTGGTTACACCCACTTAGCTTCCGTGCAATAAGCTGCCCGCACACGTAGCTACGTCCGGTATATAAGTAGTGTCAGAGCACACATTGTATTCATGTTACAAAACAGGTTCCACGCAGACCAGCAGGAGAGGAAGTGGGTGGGGATAGAACAACCTGTAGCCAATCAAATCATTAGATTTTAACAATCAGCACAGTGCATTTCAGCTCAGCCACTGCTGTGTAAGTGTGAGTAGGGGTGGGTGACCAACATGTAGACAGGCCAAGCCCCTAGGAGTGACTATGGAGGGTGTCAGGAATGGGAAGAGCCAAACATAGGACTTGGGAGTCGCACAATGCCCACAGCCCACCAGTCTGACAGCCAACACAGAAGAGATAAAGAACAGGGACAGTTTTAATGTCTTTCTATTAAACTTACCTCCATTATTCCTATATAGTATGAGAAGGGCGTTATCCGAAGTCCCTTTACCATGATGTCAGACAGATGGTACGGGTAGAGCATGAGATGTTCCCGACTGTATTTCAGTAGCTCCTCGTAGTATTTACGCTCATCTTTCTTCACGTGTTTCACTGGAAAGGACACACCGCACATTAACTAGCGATCCTCAGTATTAAGGGTAATTCCACCACACAATTCTGTTCTCAGACTGAATGCTTTCCTCTTTTTACCCTTAAATAAAATTATACAAGTGCAACCAATGCACAGGAATGAGCTGAGCTGGACAAAATAATTATCTGATTGTGGAGTTCCCAAAAGACAATCTCTATATCAGTAATTATTACTATGTGCGACTTATTACAAAATGCATGAGATTAATATACGCACCTACAAATAATAGGGAGTATAAATAATGCTTAGAGATGCTGTATGTTCTTGTTGTACATAAGTAATGAACAAATCTCTCAATGATGAAAACAAACAAATTACAGCCAGTTCCTAATTTCTAGGTTTCATTTTTATAGCGATCATTGGAAGCTTCTAAGCGCCCCAAGTTCTTATACACAATCATTATTTGACAGCATTTAATGTGCGCTCTCAATGTCTATTAAACGATGACGGTAATAGACCAAAACAGCAGGCTGTCACTTTGCATCAATTCAGGAATTTTCAGCAAACTTCTCACTTCCACATGGAGGTAAACGATCACATATAAACACTATATGGAAAGGTCACTAAAAAAAAAAAAACACTTTGGCCAAATTTCATATTCATCTTGTCCAAGACATTATAAAAATATCAATATAACCAGGCGCTAATGAAAATTAATGACCAATGATGCATAGAAATCTGAAGGTCTCCAACAGAGAGGTACTGTAACCTGTCACTAATAAGTAAACACAAACTTTTGAGAGTGCTGATAATATGTAAAATAAATAGCTAATTTATTGATAAAAAAAACAAAACAAAAAAACAATTATAATCAATATATATTATAACATTCTTAGGGGCGTATTCAATTGTGAGCGTTAATGCTAACAAACGAGCGCTCGAAAAATCTAGCGTTAATACAGTAATTACTTGCGGAAATTCAGCTTACTGCTCCCTGAGCTGCGAGCTGAAATTCCGCTAGTAAACTACCGTATTAATGCTTTTCGCGCGCAATATTACAGTATAAAGGGTAAGATTTTTCGAGCGCTCGTTTTTCAGCGTTAACGCTCACAATTGAATACGCCCCTTAGCGTATCAGACAGAACATTCGAAAGTACCTCCGGAATTATTACTTTTAAATGGGAAGCACTGTTTTTAATTTATACATTTTGGATTGCTTTAGGGTTAATTCACACTAATCAATTACCCTTAACATTGGAACATTTGTGGACAATCAGGCAAAAAAAAAATATACCGTATTGAATGCAAGATAAAGTAACCTTGTATATTTAGGATTTGACATCTGAGAAATGTCAGGTTTAATTTGTTCTTGTATCCAAGACATACTAATGCTTCTGTACAGACACCTATCAGCAGAGACATACAATTAGGAATTACATCATTACAGAAATATTACTAATGTAGGGCCTGATTCATTAAGGATCTTAACTTGAGAAACTTCTTATTTCAGTCTCCTGGACAAAACCATGTTATAATGCAAGGGGTGCAAATTAGTTTTCTGATTCATTAACGATCTTAACTAGAATTCTGTTTTGCACATAAGTTAAATACTGACTGTTTTGTCATGTAGCACACAAATATTAACTTTAAATTTCAGTGTACAAATAAGCTATCAAGTATTTGTGTGCTACATGAAAAACAGTCAGTATTTAACTTATGTGCAAAACAGAATTCTAGTTAAGATCGTTAATGAATCAGAAAACTAATTTGCACCCCTTGCATTATAACATGGTTTTGTCCAGGAGACTGAAATAAGAAGTTTCTCAAGTTAAGATCCTTAATGAATCAGGCCTATTGTTCTCAATTTTGTCTTAAGTTACTGTAGAATTTTTCAGCTTGTTTTTCGCTCTTTTGCCATTGGTCATTCCCCCTTATGTTTACCAATTTTTTAATGTTAGACTGTAGGCAACATTTTTATAAACTGCAAAATCAATATCGATAAGCAGAATCAATCACTTGTATTTGAAGACTACTGATTTCTTTTTTGCATTTTGAATGTAAGTAAAGGAAATATACTTTAGTGAAACAAAACCAAAGCTTTATTTACTCAAAATCATTTAGGAGCTGCTCAGCGAACGCTGCCATATTTCTGTGGACATCTGTCCTACAGCCCTAATCACTGACTTTAATGAATAAACCATTGCCATAGCACAGACAATATATGCTGCAGCATTCTTCACCTCTTTTCCTTTATATAAACCCCTCTTTAAATCCTCAGAGCAGAGCATTTCTATTATACTACCACTATACAACTTACGTCCAAAAAACCTGTGCTTGCAAACCAGTATAAAACACCCATTGAGCAAATATAGGAATAGGACACTTGTTAATTAAAAAGATTTGTTACATTTTGCGTTTAGTTATCCTATTTTTATCATCCGTTACTTTCTTTTTATTCTGTATCATATTTGGTGAGTGCTCATCTTTCGATACTACTTCCTTTATAGTTTTTAGGGTTGTGGTTAATTTGAGAGAGTTTAAACCACACGTGGAGAATCTGCAGCGAGATCCGTTGCTTCTACCACCACTGAGCCTGTCTCCCATCGCACCGGCCGTGTCTCACACTCTAAGGGTCAACTCTTTTGTGCACAAGAATTCAAGTTATAAACAACATTGCTGTCCTGCAGAACCGCACCAGTAAAACGCCACAAACACAGCACGATCGCCTGGCAACAACAATAATAGAATTCCTGGTGCGGCTTTTGCAATGCAGCTCAGAACATAATCCGCAGGCAGGTGGTACAAGAAATGGCTTTGCAGCAGCCGAAGCAAAACAAGTTAGAAGGAATTTCTCACAAAAGACTGTTCTATTGTGGGCTTTACAACGTCAATACAACTGGTTATTCTTCTGTACACGCTGCAGACAGGAGGAAAGTTTTTCTTCTTAAAGGGGCTATTTGTGCAAAATAGACCTTAAAGGGAGGATTCAATTCCCTGTTCTGGGAGCTTCAAGCAAAAAATCCGGAGAAATTACCGTAGTAACTATAATAATGCACAGGCCACATTGTTTCAAGCTTTCAAGCGTTCTCTGAAAACCCACCTCTTCAGACAAGCTTATAATATTCATCAACCACTCTCTTAACCTCACTACATTACCCTATTACCACCCGTTATACAACTACCCCTTGACCAACATTGTTGTGTGACAGGATCATTTAGCTTATGAGTCGCTTTTACCTTTGCAGTCTGGCTGGGATGACTGCAAACGTAGACTTAACCTCATGTATCAAACTCCCATTGTCCCATAGATTGTCAGCTTGCGAGCAGGGCCTTCTCACCTCTTTGTCTGTTTTACCCAGTTTGTTTATTAGTTTACTGTGTTTGTCCCCAATTGTAAAGCGCTACGGAATATGTTGGCGCTATATAAATAAATAAATTATGATGATGATAATGGTTCTAAAGAACAATGTGGGGAATTTCCCCTGACAGTTTATTATGCAAACATAACTCCTTCTACTGCCATCTTTGCGGGCAGCCATTCTGGTTCCTGTGCCTATAACTGGCCCCCACTACAGTGTTACAAACGTACAATGTAACCAGGTTTCAACTTAATAGCGCACGTTGCTTTTCACAATACGGTGTTAAAAGACGACAAAAGTCCATAACATGAGTAGTGTCGGTGGTGGATCATAGGCCCAGATATGGCAGTACCTGCAGGAGAGGTAACAGTCACATACAGTCTAATAGACAGTGTATATAACAAATGGTTACAAACAGGATAGGCTTTATGTTGGTAAAATACACCGTCCATCTCTATTTTGCTCATTGACCCTTACAAAAAAATATCCAGCAGATGAATTTTTCCCTTAAAATAGTTTAGCCTGCAGCTCCCAACTCCTATATCTAGAGTGGGGTATTTTAATAGGAAACAAATTACTTAAAGTCATGGTCCAGGTGCTCCACAATGGGAGGACTGGAAAGGTAACAAACGCTTTGAGAAAAGAAATCTTTAGGCGTGGATGCTTGGAGAAGGATTTTAAAACAGAAGTATAAAGACTCTGAACTAATTAATGACTACTTGGAAGAAGAGGAGTCCGTTTTAAGAGCCGACAATGGCGTAGTCCAGGGTAGAGAATTGTAGGAGACATTCAATATGATCTTGACAAGGTGGAGATAAAACTAAATAAGAATGTAATGTGTATAAAGGAGTGGTCGGCAAATAACTATACATTGGGGTCACCAATATGTGAACCCAGCACTGTCTGAGCACTGCAGAGGACTCGCTGATGAAAAGAGGGATATAGCGCTACGGTCAACTTTTAGTGGGCAAGAGCTACTACACTTAAAGGAATCCCTTCCTGTATGTCATACAAATATTAATAAAGAATGCGCTCAATTGCCTACAGAGATGACATATAAACAAGGAAAATTATTAAAAATGTGGGTAGCTGATATTAAATAAAAATATAGCGTTTAATAATAGATGAATCATATACTAAAACACACAATGTGTATATAAAATTGCATATAACAATACCAGTAATACAAAAATCCAAACGATCGTTTGGACTGATTTCTATTTTGTTTTATCTTTATTATTATTATATATTTTTTCATCTATATTTGGTCATTGTTACTCTATTGTCTGGTCAAGGTATTCATTTATCATTTTCATATATATAATATATATATATATATATATCTTATGGTTCTAATTTTATTTGGCTGGCATAGCGGCTAGCTTTATTACGTGATTTGGATTTATTACTGGTATTGTTATATGCAATTTTACATACACATTGTGTGTTGTTTTAGTATATGATTCATCTATTATTAAACGCTATTTTTTATTTATTATCAGCTACCCACATTTTTAATCTTTTTCCTTGTATATATGTTAATCTCTGCAGGCAATTGAGCGCATACTTTATTAATTTTTAGAGGACTCGATGATGCCTATGCAGAATCAGATTGTCAGTGGGAGGTGAAAAATGTCCTAGGAGTACCTGTGGAAGCAGTGATTCTGGATGTAAACGCTGTGTTTAAAGAGTGCCTGGCTAGGAATCTGCTGGGTATGCTGTAAATGGAGAACGTAGTATGTTCAGAGTTGCAAAATAACCACAGTTTACCCTTGACCATGTTGATTCAGACCTAAGTAAACAGTGTATTTGATTTTCTCCACAATCGCAAACTCACACAACGAAACCGTGCGACCAACATGTTAGCGTGTGCTGCGATTCATTAGGGTTTGTAGGAGACAATCAGCTTTTCTTGTGAGGACATTTTATTTTTGCAATACTGGGCAACAGTCGTGAATAAATAGCCTATCAAAACATAAATAAATAGTTGTGCGCAGAGTGCACATTATATGTTTTTATGGGGTCTAGTTATGAAGCTGCGATGAGCCAAAAATCCAGGGTGAAAATAACTGTTTTCTCAGGACAATGTCTATTGCAGTCTTCTCTCAATTCACCAAGGTGTTAAAGCATGAAAAATCAGAGATATCTCCTGCGCCGTTGGTTGCTGCTGTCCCCATAGACCTCTACGGGGACTGCGTTCTGTCCCAATTTAACAACTTAACTTTTTAATAGGGTCCAACGCCACCTTAGAGACTGCTCCGGATACATTGTCGGGTCCCGTCAGGATGAAATAGCTACAGGTCACCCCTCTATTCGCCGGCAGGGTTACACTGACAGTGAGAGGGTTTTTGCTCTCGTTTGGGGAAGGGGGGGGGGAATTTCTGTAATGCACCCCGATAACTAGTAGCGGTATTACAAATCCGGCCATCAGAATGGGAGTTACTATGGCTCACTAGTCACCTATGATACATAGACCTTTATGTCTTAATATGTTTTAGGAGATAGATTCATGACCTAGATAAACACAAAAAGTAAACCCATTTAATCACAAATTTCACCCATGTACTTTAACAAAGAGAAAGCGATATTGGGAACCAGTCAACGTGCAGAGCTTCGGTGGGAAATAAAATAAAACACACCAGTTATTTCACATATGTTATTCAGTAATATCCATGTTTTATAATAGGTACCAAAGTCCTGTTGTGTTTTACATTTGAGGTTTCACGTCTACAAATGTGTTCTCAATGCAAATAAAGTACTGTGTATTTCTATGAAGACTGTGTCAATACGGCACTGCCGACGTTCCCCTACCTAGATTACTCCGGTACCTCAGCTGGTTCCGGATACTGTACAGTATAACATGCTTCTCGTATTCCTTTTGAGAGTTTCCCAGGCTCTAAGGAAAAAAAAATAATATGAAAAACAAAAGGTTAGAGGAAAACTTGACTCACAAACGTATTCATTCCAGAGGCTGCAGAAACGAGTGAAAGGTTATTCAGGACTTTCCAAATACTATTCAAGGGGAATTTGTGTAGATTATCACAGGCTGAGAGAAGGGAGCAGGAGAAACATTCATAAAAAGTTTTAAATATCATCACTTATGTATTTGTTGGAGGTTACAAGATAACAGTGTTTGCAATATAAAGGGCGTGTAGAATAATCTGCCATTAAATACAAATTACTACATTTCTATGTCTCCACATTAAAACATAGACTTTTCCTGTGTTTCAAGCTGGTGTTGTAAAGAGGAAGAAGTGCAATCCACCTTCATAACATCTGCTACTTACTAATCCATCTACATAATATCTGCTACTTTCTGCTACTAAAGACCTTGAATAAAACTTTCACTATGAAACAGATGGACATTGACAGATAAGATGCTATTAATCAAGACAACATACTCGTGTGGGAATTATACTCATTTTAATAGTGTCCTATAAATAAGTGTTTTGCATCATTTTTAAAAACAAATTCTAAAATGAATAGTCCACCCTGTAAGTAATGACATACCCACTAGCATCGGAATTATTTGCTTTAAGCGTATTTAAAATTCATGTAAATGGTCATTAAAAACATAATTCTAAGTGAGGCCGTACATATGTTTGGTTTTAGTTGTGTTGTGCTTTTTGGACTTGTTCCATTTCTTTTTTAATACAATATCTCTAAGACGCTTGTAAAAATGCATACCAGATGCCAATGGGGATGTACCTTAAATATGTTTTATAGGCGACAAGAGCATGATTCAATATCCCTCCCGACAGAGTCACTGCTCCGAACTAAATTAAGTACGTCAGAAATTGAAAAATCCTGGGGCCAGGTAGCCAATACGCCTAAATAATAATTGCTACTGATGCCTAATATTTGGGAGCCATTTCTTGCTAATTTTCCTGGAACGTAAATTTGACTAAATGGCTCCTGAATGCTATATTATAAAGTCCCCCCCCCCCCCCAAAGTACATTTTGTGTGTATGTTTTACTGATGTAAGCACCCATTTCAGATTAAAGATCTCAAATCTTGAATCTCTTGCAAGTCACCCCAAGTTTAGACATTCCCATTGATTGCACTTTGGGGAGATGAGGGAGTGGTGAAGGCTGGGGTCCACCCCCACTAAGTGCTACCTAGAGAGCTGCCTATGATACTGTTCACTAAACACAAAGAATCACTTGTAACAAGTCAGCAATGTAATAAAGGCAGCATAATGTGTCATATACATTCCTGTAGTCAACATCAATAATACTGCAAAATAGTTATTATCAGTCTACACTACCGGCGTCGGGCACAGCTAGAAAATAATGACCTCACTGACTGGTTGTATAGTTTGTACGTGCAGATTATCAGCCGCATGTACTATACAAACTACAAATGTAAAGGAAAGTCAAAGGGCAGAATATAGTAAAAGTAGCAACTGTGCTTTGAAGAATTCTATGGCAAGTGGTGGATAAACTGTCCTATGAAGAGAACGATCTTGACTTTTGATTTTTTTTAGCAGGGACCCGAAAATGCACGTCAACCACATAAGGGGAACAAACACTGGTATAACAGATGAATGTAAAATAATATTTATTAAAGATCGATTCAACATGTAATTCGTTATAGAACGCACACTCACTTAAATCAAAACATCTTGATAGGAGGTTAATCTGCAGTGGTTTTTTAATTTTTATTATTATTTTTCTGATTTTGACCTGAACCAAAACTATCCCTCTTGGTTGCAGACGAGCAGAGCAGCACGAATGCCATGTTTTTTAATGCATACATGTAGTTATCATTTTGGCAGTTTATAGACATTACAAAGTTGCAAGTGTCCACAGGGGTTCAGCAGATACTAGTCAAGGAGGTTGAAGTGCATGTAAGTTGCATTACAGCAACATGAATTTAATGACAGTAACACAGGTTACTCCACTGTGGCTTTCCAGGCATGTTGAAACTACAAGTCCCAGCATGCCCTGCTAGTTATCAGCTGGCCATCTACTGGGGCTTGTAGTTCCACAACACCTGGCGAGCCACAGTTTGTCCAGGCCTACAATAACATCACAGTTGGTGATAAATGGGAGCTGTAAACAGACTGAAATTTCCACACATTCCTTTGTGCAACTTCACTTCTATCTTTCAGGGGAAAAAATAGCTGCAGTCTCTTTAAATCTGTAATTAGTTTCAAAGGCAAGTACATCTTGATAACAAGGAGTTTTCTAACACAATGTAAGCAATACCCAGAATTAGTCATATTCTACAAATTTCCACTTTACAAGAAAAGTACTTTACTACTTCAGAAAAATCTTTACATACTGACAGTATAAAAATAACTTTTTGCAACTTTACAGATGCAACCGATTTAGAATTAAGCCAGCAGAAACTACGGATCAGTGCTAACATTTTGGATTTAAATATTGTTTTGCACTTTAGCACAGAGACTGTAATATATAGATATATAAGCATCCTAACAAATCTATAAATGTATTATGTAAATCAAATAATCCTATATTTGCACTGAAGCCACAATGTCTCATTGGCTAATAATGTCCAAGATCAGTGTCCAGAGAAATAAAAGCTAATTGGATCAGACGCAGAGTGACAGGTAACTGAAGTAACAGGTCCAACATGAGAGGCAAAGAAAGGTTAGAATGAGGTGTGTCATGCCAAGAAGGCCGGGATGGTGGTTTATCTGTGTGGAAGGGCTATGACCAAGTAAATGAGGGGCAAGAGGGCCACATCCTGGGCATCATGGCCAGATATAGGGGCAGATTCAATAAGCGGCTAGTTGACGTAATGCATCTCCAGAATAGCCCGCAAGCACACATCGTGTGGGAGTTTTTACTACATTCTCTGCACATTTTTCCTCACTTCCCAAACAGATGCGAGGGAAAGTGAGCAGAGATTTCTGTACCGTATTAGCAGTCAATGTGCGCAGCCTGACATCAAGGCGATGTCTGGGGAATTAAATCTGCCCCACAGAGTGTCACAGCTTAACAGGTCCTGATGCTGGATGATATGGCAAAGGATCTAAAATACAGGAACAAACAGGAACAATGTGACAACCTACAGGCAGGATAAGATGCAATGCGACAGGTCGGGCATAGAATAGGGTCCCTGTATTGGGCAAATCTATGCATACACAAGGCAATGTGGGCCAGCAAAGCACCAGCAGAGGGGTAGCAACAGGGAGGCGCAAGCTGATGCTTTAAGCTAAGACTCCCTCAAAACAGTAGAGTATATACACTGATCAGCCACAACATTAAAACCACCTGCCTAATATTGCGTAGGCCCCCCTTGTGCTGCCAAAACAGCTCTGACCTGTCAAGACAAGGACTCCACAAGACCTCTGAAGGTGCCCTGTGGTATCTGGCACTAAGACGTTAGCAGCAGATGCATTAAGTTCTGTAAGTAGTGAGGTGGGGCCTCCATGACTCTGATTTGTTTATCTAGCACATCCCACCCACTTATGCTCGATCGGATTGAGATTCGGGGAATTTGGAGGCCAAGTCAACATCTCAAACCCTTTGTCATGTTCCTCAAACCATATTTGAACAGTTTTTGCAGTGTGGCAGGGTGCATGATCCTGCTGAAAGCGTCCACTGCCGAGGGAACACCATTGCACCGATAAAGTGTACATGGTCTGCAGTAATGTTTAGGTAGGTGATTTGAATCAAAGTAACATCCACATGAATGCTGGGACCCAAGGATTCCCAGCAGAACATGGCCCAGAGCATCACACTGCCTCCACCAGCATGACTTCTTCCCATATTGCATCTTGGTGCCATCTCTTACCCAGGTAAACGACACATGTGCACCTGGCCGTCCACATGATGTAAAAGAAAATGTGATTCATCGAACCAGGCCACTTTCTTTCTTTGCTCTATGGTCCAGTTCTTGTGCTCACTGCAGGCGCTTTCAGCGGACAACAGGGACATCTTGGGCACTCTGATTTGCGACTCCACAGCCCCACGCAGTAGAAGCTGCAGTGCACTGTGTGTCCTGATACCTATCTATCATAGTTAGCAATATGCACTACAGTAGTTCTTCTGTGGGACTGGACCAGACAACTAGCCTTCACTTCCCATACGCATCAATGAAACTTGGGCGCCCATGACCCTGACGCCAGTTCACCAGTTGCCCTTCCTAAGACCACTTTTGGTATTTACTAACCCCTGCATACCGAAGACACCCAACAAGACCTGCTCCAACCAGGGCCATCTTAACAACATTACAGGCCCCCGGGCAAATCAGTGCATCGGGGCCCATATATATTATATATATATATATATATATATATATATATATATATATAAATGAGAGGAGGCGCACAATAGTGTAGTATGGCAAGTTAATGAAGCCAAGTGAAAAATCCAAAAAAGGAACCAAACCACCAGAAATGAGTGAGCCAGAGCTTCCCACCATGTGGATATCAACAATATCTAGAATAGATATGTATAGCTCATAGGGTGGAAAATCACACACGGCCAAATGACGTTCAAGAAGGTATATAGACAAAACAGGTCACACCAATGAAGATGTATGCGTACCAGAAGCCAATAGTTTAATGGCTTATCTGCAGGATATCCCGTAGACTGTAAGGATGTAATCAATCTTCAGCCACCTTTGATTATCCCATAGGTCACCTGGAATAATGGTTGTAGATGTAGAAGTCCAATACACAGGTAACAGCAGTAGTAGATTCAGCAAGTAGCCTGAACCAAGGCAAACTGAGTAACACAAAGATCAGGCCTTGTGTTACTCAGTTTGGTTCCTTTTTTGGATTTTTCACTTGGCTTCATTAACTTGCCATACTACACTATTGTGCGCCTCCTCTCATTTACTTTTAGATATATCCCTGCTACACCGCTTGCTACAGAGGATTGGCAGCCGCCCGCACAGGGGAAGTGCTATATAAGAAGGAATCATTTCAAGACATTGGACTTTAATATTACTATACTGGTGCAGCGTCATAGCACCATTTGTATCTATTTTGTGTCATATATATATATATATATATATATATATATATTATATATATATATATATATGGGCCCCGATGCACTGATTTTTTTAAATGTACTCGCTCAGTGACCCTTGAAGTTTTTCTTTTGCAGGATTTTTTTTTTGCAGGATTATTTATTCTCATTAAGAGACTTGCCTATGGGGCCCCCCTGCCCAGGGGGCCCCCGGGCACCTGCCCATCGTGCCCAATGGAAAAGATGGCCCTGGCTCCGACTTAGCCCTGTAGCCATCACAATTTGGTCCTTGTCAAAGTCGCTCAGATCCTTACACTTGCCAATTTTCCTGCTTCCAACACTTCAACCTCAAGAACCGACTGTTCACATGCTGCCTAATATATCCCACCCCTTGGCAGGTGCCATTGTAACTAGATAATCAATGTTATTCACTTCCCTTGTCAGTGGTTTTAATGTGTGTCTGATTAGTGTGTATATACACAGATACAGTGGTCAAGTGGAAATTTAGAAGTGGCAGTATGGAACCGTGTGTGTAATTATATATATATATATATATATATATATATATATATATATATATATGAATTACGCACACTATAGGTATAGAGCAGTTATGGCAAATCTGTGACACTCCAGGTGTTGTGAAACTACAAGTCCCAGCATGTTTTGCCAGTAGATAACTAGCTGATAGCTGGCAGAGCATGCTGGGACTTGTAGTTTCACCACACCTGGAGTGTCACAGGTTAGCCATCACTGGTATAGAGCCATGTTTGGTAGTACTTGCTCTATGATAGATGACAGAGGCAGTGTTGTGGTGCACACATGGTACAGTTGCTCAGTGGAGAAAGGTGAGGAGGACCAGGTGTGAGGTCAGGTGTCAGAGCTGTGAGGTCATGTGACCCATGTCCCCCAGGTGAGCTGTCAGCTGACCCGGCCATTACCTGTCTGACGTTGGCCGGTAGTTTGGCCCATGGATAGTTCTGGCGGATGTGAAACTCCATATCAATGTTCATGGTGCCCGGTACCCCCGGTCAGCGGCTCCTGAGAGCTCCCCCCCGGCCAGCACATACCCCGGCTGATAGGAGCCGTCAGTCTCTCGCTCTGTAACTTGCTCTCGGTGGGAAGTTACTTCCTCATTGGAGAGCGGCCCGGGTGACGTCACTTCCCATAGGGCGGAGCTGGCGTTGAACCTACACGCTGAAGTTTTCTCTCTTTCACTAGAGATCCAGCTGTCACCTGTCAAACTGTCTCCAAGCTCGGAGGCGGCCATGTTCCTGTATATCCGAATAATAACCTGAATGAGAGCTGGCAGCTTCTGCCGCTCATTCTTTGTACATAACAAGTCTTTCGTTTTGCATAGCTTGTAACGCACTAAAAATTGGCCTGGGATGCTTTACATCAGATTTAGGTAGCCTGTAATCAACTGTTGTCGAATTACAAGTGTAGGATACCTGGTATTGCAGAGAAATGCTGAGATTTGTAGTCCCACATCTGGACAGCCTCTGCAGCTATTGCAGAATATATCAGTTTTGTAAAATGACTGCAATATCTATATAATTACTTTTCTTTAGGTGTTATTGGAAGTGCTGAATGTCACCCAGAGAAGTGATTCACTCTGATGTGTCAATTAAATTCTACATTTTTTCACATATTCCTACATCATGAGGCTGTATAATCTGATGGGGCTATTTCTAATGGTCATTGAGCATTGGAGCTGTTTTGCTGGAAATTGGGGCTATACATTATACTTGATTTTGTGGCTCATATGGTCATTGGGTCTATATAAGGTAGTCATTGTGGTTATTATATTGTACACTAATCTGCTGGGCATTTAGATTATTAATCTGTAAATCACTGAACTACCACTATTATTATTGTTGGCTATTTATACATATTTATACAAAGCCTACATATTATACAGCGCTTTGCAAATGCAGCGTTGCAATTGTCCTAATTCAGGCGAGACAGTCCCAATTTGAGGGCTCTGTTTCGCCATCCTGATCGGGAAAGTTGGGGTAAAAAGAAGAAAGCCAGAAAGAAAGCTAGAAAGCCAGGCTGCCTGTGCCAAAGAAGATTTCTGCAGGACCGGAGCCTGAAGAGGAAGACGACAGAGTAGCAGTGCCTGAAGTTTACAGCTAAAGGTAAGTGACATGCTGGTGAAATGGCAAGGGGGGCTGGGAGATAGTGATAAAATGACTGGGTATGTATGTAATGAAATGGCTAGGGGTGGGGTCATGAATTAGCCACTGGGGGTTGATAAAATGGTTGAGGGAGGTAATGAATTGGCTGGGGGGGGGTGATGAATTAGCTGTGGGGGTGGGTGATCAAATGACTTACAGGATTTGGCTGCTGGGGGGTGTGCTAAAATTAAATTGCTAGGTGGGTGAGGGCTGGGGCTGTGTGTGATGTAATGGCTGGGAAGTCATGATTTGGCCATCGGGGCTTGATGTAATGGCTGAGAGGGGTGATGAATGTGCTGGGCAGGTGGATGATGAAATCGCCAGTCATGAATTGGCTGTTGGGGATGTGATGAAATGGCTATATGTGAGTGTGTGGGCGGGGGGGGGTCATGAATTGGCCGCTGGTGGTTGATGCAATGGTTGTTCTCTGTGATCTCAGCGGTCACTAGAATGATAAATAATAGTCAGATGGGGCTATATATTCAGGGTTTGTTCAAGGATTGTTAACATTTCTTGCATATTTTCAAAGCAGGACCCCAACTTTCCAGAAGCCAGCTACATGAAAATAAAGCTTGTAATAGAGAACAGTGCAATCTGTCTAAATTTGTATGCTAGAGAATTCTTCTAAATATTCATAGCACGGTGGCTTAGTGGTTAGCACTTCTGCCTTACAGCATTGGGGTGTCACGGTTGGCTTACAGGAAATTGATCCCTAGGCTCTGCTGAACATGGCTAGGCCCACCCACGGGCGGGGAGTCTAACAGACAGGTGGTTTTCACCAGGAACCCCCGCAAGTGGGTATGGTCTTGGCTGCACCAAGTCTGCAGGTCGCGGTCCCGTGAGTGAGTGTACAGCAGAACGATGTGGGGGAGCCAGGTGAAGTGGATGGAGACGATGGAGTCCACAGACAAGTGGTATAGATACAGGCACAAAGATAATATAGGCTGATGGTCAGCAGCCAATGAGTCACTAGGAGAATAGGTACTCTGTGGTATATAACGAGAGAACAGAGGCTGTCACTATGAAGTACTCTGGAGATGGTAATGGAAGTACTGGAGCAGCAATAGTTCAACACAGCCAGAGGCTGAAGGCTGACTGGAGTGGTGGAGGTAACTCGTAGTAACAGCTGATGAGTCACAGATGTAGTAGCGGCTCTGAACGGTAGTGATGAGAGAACTGGGGCTGTCACAATAGAGTACACTGGAGATGTTAATAGAGGTACTGGAACGGCGATAGTTCAACACGGCTGCAAGCTGAGAGCAGACTGGAGTAGTGGAGGTAACCCGTGGTAACAGCTAATGAGTCACAGGTGTAGTAGCGGCTCTGAACGGTAGAGATGAGAGAACTGAAGCTGTCACGATGAAGTACACTGGAGATGGTAATAGAGGTACTGGAGCAGCGATAGTTCAACACGGCCAGAGACTGAGAGCAGGCTGGAGTAGCGGGAGTAACCCGTGGTAACAGCTGAGGAGTCACAGGTGTAATAGCGGCTCTGAGTGGTAGCGCTGAGAGAACCGGAGCTGTCACGGTGAAGTACACTGGAGATGGTAATATAGGTACTGGAACAGCGATAGTTTAGCACAGACCATGAACTGAATCCAGGAGGTTTAAATAGTGCTTCAGAAGTGCTTAGCCAATGAAAAAGAGGGAGGAGGTCCCGAAGTGCAATAGGCTGCACCTGCACAGATCTGAATATAGCTGAATGAATGAACTGGAGAATGTCTGATCCTGGGACATGGCAGTTTCCAGATGAATGGACTGCAGGTAATGAGACAGGTACTATCTGTGGGACCAGCGTTACATGGGGTCATGAGTTCGATTCCCGACCATGGCCTTATCTTTGTGAGTTTGTATGTTGTCCCCCGTGTTTGCGTGGGTTTCCTCTGGGTGCTTCGGTTTCTTCCCACACTCCAAAAACATACTGGTAGGTTAATTGGCTGCTATTAAATTGCCCTTAGTCTCTCCCGGTCTGTGTGTGTGTATGTTAGGGAATTTAGACTGTAAGCTCCAATAGGGCAGGGACTGATGTGAATGAGTTCTCTGTACAGCACTGCGGAATTAGTGGCGCTAGCTAAATAAATAGATGATGATGATGATATTCAAGAGTATTCTTATAGGCCTTTACATTTGGATTTCCACAAGGTGGCGCAATAGTAGAGAAAATCAAGTTTTTCATATAGCTACTAAATAAAAGTCTGGACATGGTTTACATAGCAAGTATTCCCTTACCTTGAGTTGATGAAGGTTTTCGAAAAAGAAATTGTACTAATTTTTTATTTTTTTGTATGCACATTTATATGTATTGGGTCTTTTTTGTAGTGTAGTAGTGCATTTTCTATTTTATAGATACACAAGTGACCAACATACAATATCTGCTTGTGTAGTAGGAACCAGGATGGCGAGATAAAAGCTCTATTAGAGTCGCTCTTTTTTTATTTACTGTAGTGAGGGGTTGGGGGGGTGACATCGCTTCTTTTCACCTCTTTATCCATTAGAAATTCTCACTGGTCAGCTGCTGATTGGGTATTTTATTTGACCCCTGAACTTCATACACCTTCAAGACTCGCTCTCAGCAATTATGGGGCATATCCTCAGGGAGAGTCCCACTCATCCTTAGCAGTGAAGGTTTTAAATGTAATAATTTACAAGCCTTTATAGTATCAGAATCAGAATGTAATTGTACAGTGCTGGCTGATTAATCTACGAGGAGATCCATATGCAATCTAAGAATAGCAAATATTGTATATATTAAATTCATTGGAGCCTGTTTTGAGCCTTCCAATGGTAACATTGGATCCCAAAAGACATACTAGGGGGCTGAGGTCCCGGTCAGAAAAAAAACAAAAACCACACTGGGCAGCCACCCTCATGGGTGTGTTCTGAGAGCTGCTAATTTGCTAATTATTTGTAAAAGGTTGAGTTACATCCAACTCATTGATAACTTAATAACTTGAAGATTTAAACCCAGGCACCGCCGGGTACTTCAGCTAGTTTACTATAAGCATCTCTGCCCTTAAATTACATTTCCACTGTTTGATGTGTGGTATTAACTTTAGAGACATTTCCTGCAAGGGAGAGGTGAAAGTTATTTTGCAGCAACAACTGCGATATTAATGGGGAAGCAATAAAATAATCCATGGATCAGCACGGTGGCTTAGTGTGGGCAGCACGGGGCTCGGTGGTTAGCACTTCTGCCTCACAGCACTGGGGTCCTGAGTTTGATTCCCAACCATGGCCTTATCTGTGAGGAGTTTGTATGTTCTCCCAATGTTTGCGTGGGTTTCCTCCGGGTGCTCCGGTTTCCTCCCACACTCCAAAAACATATCGGTAGGTTAATTGGCTGCTATCAAATTGACCCTAGTCTGTGTTTCTGTCTGTCTGTATGTATGTTAGGGAATTTAGACTGTAAGCTTCAATGGGGCAGAGACGGATATGAGTGAGTTCTCTGTACAGCGCTGCGGAATTAGTGGCGCTATATATATAAATAAATAAATGATGATGATGGATCTTTGGAGATTACCAAACACAGATGTGATTCACATATAGAGATGATCTTGTCCCAGTGTGGTTGTACCTGTGGGTAGAATTACTATATATGTGCCATCATCCAGCATATGTTAGAGAAAGTAGGAGGAATATTCTTCAATTTAGCTGATGTCTGGTCACAACATGTGAGTAATGTGTAGTTACACTTTTGTGTTTTGCTACTATCCTTGACACAAAGTCATTCTCCATTATAGAGAGCCATGGATCCTATGTGCATGTGGAAAGAAAGACGTTTGCTAATGGAGGTGATTGGAAGTTTTAATCATTAATTGAATCTTTTTGTTGAACCAGAATATGTTCAATACAATTACCAGCAGTCCCCAAATCCAGGAAGGTAATAGGACAAAAAGATTATGAGTATGAGATCTGCAGAGGAATGAATTTTAGACAACACTTTAATGACTAGAGATCTGTTAATGCTGCTTAGGCTGGGTACACACTACTAGTTTTTGACCCGATTATCGGGCTAATCCACAATGAACGACCGTTCGGACCGATATTGCATCAGTGTGTACGCTCCAACGAAGAATGATTATTGTTACAGATCACATTGTATCGTTTCATTTGATTTTATAAATGGACTAAAAATCACTGTCAAAGATGGAACAATGTCGTTCCAATTCTGCAGTGTGTACACACTGACGACCAGCAGCGCAGGCAGATATCCATAGAGTTTACAGAGTTACAATCCTTTCAGCATATCACAAACTTGCCGCTTCCGGGATTCGGGCGGTCATGTGATTGCGGCTGGGAGGCGGCACATTCAAATCTGTTAAGTATATAAAGAGTGCTCTGACACTTCTCTAATGTGAGAGCAAGGGGTTTCCATGCCAGTCTGACTCCCAGAGTTGCTGTAGTTGCTATTCTTCCCTGTGTCTCTTTTTCTCTGGGTTGGCATTGCTGCCATAAATCCTTGTGTAACAGTTCTGTGCTTGTTTGACCATTCTTTACTGGATACTGATTTAGTGCCATCTTGTTCCTGACGTCTGATCTGCATTTCTGATTTTGTACCCCACTACCGCTAGTGTATCAGTTCTCTGCCTGCTGACCTGCCTTTGGATTTTCCCTATCTCCAGTCTCCACTGTGTTATACCTAGTGGCTGATCAGAGGGCTACGACCTGTGAGTTCCCAGCTGCGAAGCCCATCCTGCCTTGCAGCGGTTCTTGATGAAGACCAGGGAGCCTGTTAGACTCCATTCCTCTGTTACTCCAGCGCCAAATTAGGCTAATGTGTGTATCCACCTCAGTTCTCTTTTCTCCTGATATAATTGATACACAGCAGATGGTTAAGACAGATGAAGAGCACAGATCTGAGGGTAAATCTTGATGAATCGCATGCTGATCGGGACTTTCAGTCGTTAGTAAAATCGTTAACAATATCGCATCGGGAGAACATTTCTGTAGTGTGTATCCAGCCTTAGGATAGCCTCACCGCAGTTAACTAGGATTTTTAATATGGTTTCTGGGGACACTGATTGATAAAGTGGTTCTCAAAGCCATAGTACATACACAGACTGAGAGAGCATATGCAAGAGCTTCAGAGAAAGAAAATTGTTCCATCTTCATGGCCTTATAAGAAGGTGGAACCGTCGTTTTATGAAATGTGGGAGTAGATACAGGTTTCTTGGTGTGGTCTCCTTTTCTGAGCATTGCTCTCTCAAGAAAATGTTAACCTTATTGCAAAGATTACTGAGGGCATGAAGAAATGTAAGACCATCAAGGCCAGCCATCTCTTCCTTGATTCCATCAAAAAGACCTTGCCAGGGGTTTCACGGTTCCACCAGAGTTCAGAGACCAGAAGCAGAAGACATCTGACCAGGCTTTCCAAACACCTTCTCAAAGTCAGAGAAAAAGACATGGAAGGAGGTGCATGCAACAGCTTTGTTCAAGATTGGGAAGAGGAGGGGGGGGGGGGGAATACATGCCACTGTGGCATTCTCTGACACAAGTTCAAAGTGGATGGCACATTAGTTTTGTGAGCTTCTACATGCCTGAGGATCCCATTATAACCATGTGCCGGAGGAAACCCTTATTTGCTCAGTATTCCTTAACTTACACCCAAATCTAGCAAGACTATGGTGGTGACATGCCAGGAATCCAACAGTTCAGGAGAACTGACCACCACCAACACTACACTGGATCCTTTATGTCGACAACAGGGTGGGGAAGGTTCAAACGCTGCTGTGTTACACAGTCACTAATGCTGATTTTACGGTCGATGTACAAAAAGCACTTTTTGCATTGGAAATCTCCCAGGTAGAGGACCCCCATGCAGCACTGGCAGGGAGGAGGGGTTCTATCAAAGAGCAGGTGGACTACTGACTGAAACTGTACTTTTGATTGGACAAATCCCTTAAGGCATAGGTTCCCAAACTGTGCGCCGCGGCTCCCAGGGCTGTCACAAGGGTGCCGTGGACAGGAAGAGGGGAAAAAACAAACAAAAAATAAAAAAACTTACCAATCCGGCGGCGCCCGGGACCCAGCATCCTCCTCCCTCCTCGCTTCTCACTTAATGACGTCATCACGCCCGACATATTCAGTGAGAAGCGGCAGAAGAGAGGATGCTGGGTTTCGGGCGCCGCCGGATTGGTAAGTTGTTGTTTTTTTTTTTCTCTTCCTGGCCACGGCGGGATGCAGAGGGGGCAGAGCGAAGATGCAGGGGGCACAGAGTGTGTGGATGAAGGGGGCAGAGCGAAGATGCAGGGGGCACAGAGTGTGTGGATGAAGGGGGAAGAGCGAAGATGCAGGGGGCACAGAGTGTGTGGATGCAGGGGGCACAGAGTGTGTGGATGCAGGGGGCACAGAGTGTGTGGATGCAGGGGGCACAGAGTGTGTGGATGCAGGGGGCACAGAGTGTGTGGATGAAGGAGGGCACAGAGTGTGTGGATGAAGTGGCACAGTGCGATCGTGAAGGGGCACAGTGTGAATGATTTTTGTACATGTTGTTTTATTTTGTTTGATCTTATTCCTCTTATTATTAGCTGTAAATTATTCTTTGACAGAAATATAATTGAAAAATATAAATATATTATTTTCCCTTGGATTTATGTGTATTATTTTTGCATACAACTAAGTAAGTATTTCTGTCCTGACCTAAATACTTATTATGTTTTTTTGACTACTTATAAAACAGGACTGCTCAGTAATTATTTTGGAGGGGTGCCTTGAAAAAATTATGGAGACTCTAAGGGTGCCGCGAACGTCAAAAGTTTGGGAACCACTGCCTTAAGGACATTCTGTTTCTTGAAGTTAAATAAATTGTTATTATTAAGCTTCGTTGACGCAGTACCAGGATGTTATAGCTAGGTAAACTAACGTTCGATCGTGGACAGCAGTTTTCAAATTAGAGTAGGCAGAAGGAGGGACAGTGTAATTATTATTATCTTTTATGCACTCTGAGCCACACTCGCTCAACTGTGACCTCTTCCAATTAGTATGTAAGTTCACCCATGAACAGGGTCCTCCCTACCCTTTGTTTTCATGTCTACCTGTTATCAGGGCCGGTGCTAGGGTCCTTGGCGCCCTAGGCACATTTTCAAAATCGGCGCCCCCTGCCCCATTTTCAAAATTGGTGCACCCCCCCCCCCCCCCCCCCCGTGATGATGATGTCACGGCCCGACAGTCAGTGAGTGGAGGGGAGGAGGCGGAGCAGAGAGGCGGCGGTGGTGATGATCAATAGTCCCTCCCCCCCTCCCTGTGGATGTATGTGAAGCTGTGCGGTGGCCGTGAAAGGTATGGTCAGCGGTCGCCGCACAGTTTTAAAGAAATTTTTAATCTGTGGCGCCCTCCAGAGCCCGGCGCCCTAGGCAAGTGCCTAACCTTGCCTAATGGGAGCTCCGGGCCTGCCTGTTATATGTGTGTCCTGTTTTCCCCACTATACGGTGCTGTTGAGCACTGCAACGCCTTACAAATCTACAATAATAATTTATAAGACGTCAAAAGGGGTTCACAGTGCCGTACATAGGAGGTTTGAACAAACAACAAAATTACACAGATACAGAAACAACAAAATGACATAAATACAAACATAATTACAACCCGCAAAATGACAGAATTACATAAGTAAAGCACTTGCAGAAAGGGCGTTACTGGTGAAATGAGGAAAAAACACATTCACATATAGTCAGTGCCGTAGGAACGAAAATTTTCATGGTGGGGGCAAAAGGCCAAGGACCACTAGAGGGCTTGGAGCCCCTTTTCTAGCGCTTGGTATCTCATTTTACAACTATTGTACCAGTGACTGTAGATATACAAAGACTCCCAATCCAATGTTCGTTTTTATCAGTGTTTCGGGGGTTGGCCATCCCCAGTTATATTGATTATTTTACTATAGCAATTTATTTATATATTATTAAATAAATATTATTATTAATATTAACTACCAATTAGTACAATAGTGTTAGAAAGATAGATAAGTCAAATTGTTCATTTTAATTATTTACATTTTTTCATAGCCCTTAACCTAGTTTTTATTCAGATTTAGTTGACAGCCTAATTTCATTTGACTTGGAGTATTTTTAAATCTATAGCCACTGCCTCACTGGTTATGGGATGTGCTATAAATTTAAATTACTATATCTCATGTTTGTTACTGGACGCACCGCACAAATTCAGGGTAAACGTAAAGTGAATAGTTGTTCATCATCAGTACAGGGTATTTATTAAATGTTTATAAACGGAACACTTGGGGCTAGATTTACAAAACTGCGGGTTTAAAAAAGTGGAGATGTTGCCTATAGCAACCAATCAGATTCTAGCTGTCATTTTGTAGAGTGCACTAAATAAATGACAGCTAGAATCTGATTGGTTGCTACAGTCAACATCTCCACTTTTTCAAACCGGCAGTTTAGTAAATCTAGCCCTTAGAGTTTTCTTAAATAAACAAATCAATCGATCTGTATTAAATCTGTACTAAGGCAAGTTATATTAAAGAACATTTGGTAGTTATGCTAAGACAATCTAAATAAATGTTGATGATGATGATGACAATCTATAATTTAAGTTATAGTTTAAGTTTAGAACAGATGCCATGACTTCAGATAGTAGCATGAAGGCTTTTGTGTAGAAGTTCATGGTGGGGTGGGGGGCACAGTCTTTGCACAGTCTTTGCCCACCCAACAGAAATTATGAGGGGCAACTGCCCCCTCTGATCCCCTGGTTCCTACACCCCTGCATTTACTGATACATATTTGTGCAAACAACATTGATGAAGGGCAGGGTTTAACAAAGTGGAACTGAATTTATTAAATATTCCTGTACCACATGTTCAAAACTGCTACTTTCTATTTAATATATTTTGTACGTATTGCTACCTTTTAATGCTGTGCTTTATTAGTTTATTTTGGGTTTCGCTCTCAATCACAAAGAAATAGGGTTAGGTCATATTACAGGAAGATTACCTGTAACGTCAAAGAGGGCAAAGTCTGTCCAATGAGGTTTATAATCTAGGAGCTATGTGATGTACACAGGTCACATACCGTGTGCAATAGTCATGACAATGATTAGCATGCCATGTATGATGACACGGCTAACACAATGGTTACTATGAATGCTGTGCCTGTTTTTCTTAAAGGACAATGAGCAATACTTGGTAAAAAAAACATTTATAGTTGAACTATTATGTGATTTTAAACAGGATTCAAAGGGGAAGATCAATTGCGGCTGTCATGGGAACCGTCACAAAGTACAGCTGTTGCCTGGTACTGTCTGTTTGCTTAGGATGATAACAGCAATTTACCTTCCTTCCTATCTGATGTGAAACCGTATTCATCTCAGACCATACCCCGGTCTCTGGATAAACCGTCTGCACAAAGTAAATGAAAAAAACTTGAAATAATTTTGAAGGAACTTAAAGATGCTTCTTGAATTAAAAATATTAAAGAAAATTGTTTTCTTGTGGTCAAGTGAGCTAAATAGAATTTTGGCTTTTTTTTTCACAGAAGTTATATTTATTAACATTTTATTAACGTCAGGTCTTGTGGGGTGTTCCCGATATGCAGTGGTTAGTATCTACCAAAAGTGGTCGAAGGAAGGACAACCAGTGAACCAGCGTCAGGTTGATGCGGGTGGGGAGTGAAGTGAAGGTTATCCCGTCTGGTCCAATCCCACAGAAGAGCCACTGTAGCACAAATTGCTCAATAAGTTAATGCTGGCTATGATAGAAAGGTGTCAGAACACACAGTGCATAGCAGCTTGCTATCTATGGGGCTGTGTAGCCGCAAATTAGTCAGAGTCCCCATGCTGACCCCTGTCCTACAATTGGCACGTGAGTCTCACTTCACCTTCACAGCTTACAGGACTTAAAGGATCTACTGCTAATGTCCTAGTGTCAAATACCACAGGACACCTTCAGAGGTCTTGTGAAGTCCATGCCTCGATGGGACACAGCTGTTTTGGCGACACGAGGGGGACCTACACAATATTAGGCAGGTGGTTTTAATGTTGTGACTGATCGGCGCATATATATATATAAGGCCTATTTAAGGCACATTTGGGTGTGGCTCACAAGCCAGCCCTTGCTAGATGTAAACCCCTATACCTGGGAGGTGAGTGCATCTGATTTTAACTGCATTTTAATGGTGTTTAAAGCATATAGGTCAGTGTAGGACCTGCATATAATGAGGTGCCCTTGAGTCTGGAATGCAGGCTTAAATGTTTTGATCAAAATATGAACTAATACCTCATGTATTCATTTTGCTAGATATACACAGATTTGCAGTGTAAAGGATAAGCGCTGACAACTGTCTTTTTGTTTTGTGTATATATATATATATATATATATATATATATATATATATATATTTATGACCAAACCAAGACTGATGTGCTCATGTTACATCCATTTCATGCCACTTCACACCTCCTCTCCAGGTATTTGTGACCCTTTTGGCTTACAAATATCAAATCTGGGAAAGAATACTAATCCAGTGGACGTGGTACTGGCCCAATGGTCCCATGCAATAACCTTTGTGCAAAACATGTGATACACGGCAGTGGTTCTATTTTATTCCCTAAGAACATGTGTAAAAGCCTGTATTGTTTATGTTAATAATGTTTCTATATTGGATCTCTTTTATAATGCTTTGTGCGTAGAGACACTATTTATGATATTTGATCATCCTGAATTCATTGGATGTATTATCACAGATCAATCTAGCTGCTTAGCGGCTGAACGAGTGGCTGTCATTTACAACATATGGGAAACTATTTAGAAATAAGATAAGACATCATTTGACTTAATGGGTGTTGATTTACATAGCGAGGATGTCTGGTCATAAACCAGCCAGACAAATAAGTCATAAGTAAATTCAATATGTGATACTTAACACACACCCTTCTTCAGAAATCACCATATTAGAGTCCACAAGTTGTCTGTGCTCACGGTAGACCTGATGTGTGAAGCGTTCTGTATGTGCAGCGTAAAACAATCTGAAAAAATGTAATGTAATGTAAAGGTCACTGGAAAGTCCAATCTTCTTCCGCGTAACTCTGTATTTAACAAGGAATTGTCTCACTCCGTCCAACTTCTCCCATCAGCCGATGTAAACTTGTCCTCTGCAAATGGTGCTGTCTTGATCCGCAAACCTAATGCGTCTTTGGAGATGATCTAAGTTTCATCTGTCCATACAGTGGTGCACGGCATCACCAAAGAGAATTCTGCCCTATGCCTCAACCGTTTCGTGCTTCATAAATGAGTTAAGGCTGGAGGCTGAGGGTAAGTCTGCTATTTTGAGGCTGAAATAAATCATATAACCAGGGCCAATTTACTAAAAAGCAGGGGCTTCAGTGAGGCATTTTTTTGAGGCAGCTGTTTTGTGACACAAATGGATTTTTATGAGAATGCGGTTTATCCATTTACTAGGAGACCAGTGACATCACTGAGCAGTCTTTTGCTTACACTTTTACACTAAAATTTAACGCACAATAAGGATTGAAAGGGTTACAAAGAAACAAGAGGAGAATGTACATAATCATATGCATTGTATACACTGTAATAATTAACTAATGACATAATAAATGTTAGTAACGAGGCTAGAGGGCACACAGAGATCCGTGTCTCAACGTAATAATACATTCTGAACTCCATAAGACATTATGGAAACAGTCTAGCCTAAACGTCAAATGTTATTTCCAGGTCACAAGACTTGTAGTCATCTCTGTCCATGTTTGTTTTGGAGAGCCTGAAATAGGTGCAGTATATTCTGCATCATTATGGGACGAGAAGGAACATGCAAACGATGTTATTACCGATTTGAAACAGCTAAAAGCCATTATAACGTGCTGAGCTAACAGGCCCAATTACAGCCACCTTTTACTATTTTATGTATGATTATGACACATGCTAATGGGCAACTCAAGGGAACTGGAACTCAGTAACTTTTAATACTATGCCTTCTTCTCCTAAATGTTGAGGAGCTGTGGCTGTCTATTTTGAAAAAAAACAGCAGCATCATCTTCAAGTGCTCCATGAACCCTCGATTTCTGTTTTTCAGATGTTAAGCCACAATGGAACAAGGCATTACGGAAGCCCACTTCCTTCAAATTCAGTTTCTATTTGATAATGTGTTCTTTCACCAACGCGTTTTGCCCAATAGAAAGAACTTGCTGTTAGGAACTCCTCCAGCCAGCACATCAAAACCCAGAGTCTGCTCTGAAGTCTGATGTTCACTGGAGCCCCTAGTGGTGGGGACAGACTTGGCCGCAGACAACAGAGGGTTGTGAGATGAGCACTGACTGGGGAGTACCCAGCTATAGAGAGTAGAAGCAAACGGCAGAGTGAAATCCAGGCAAGGGTCGAGGGCCGGCAGCAGACAACGAAATCCAAAGAACAAGCCGAGGTCAGGGGTCACAGGCTATACACCAGAGTCCAAAAACAAGCCAGGGGTCATACACGGGAGGTCAGGTCTAGCAGAAACAATCAAGGAGCAGAAACAGGGAGCCTAGCTACACTGGGAGCTATAACTGGCAGTGAGGCGCAGTCCTCACTATCTTAAATAGTGGGAGGAAACAATAGGAGTAGAGTTCCAGCGAGACCCCTCCTACTGCACTAATAGCCAGGAATAGTGATGTGCCCAAGCCCTGACCTTCCTACCCCGTGCCTATATATCAAAACGTATCTACTGACTAAATGCCACACACTAAGGACACTAGTCATGCTAATGCATATACAAAATAGGAATAATAAATACCTTGTTGCATGTATAGATATTCAGGGAAGAAGGAAGCTGAAATAGTTATACTTTGCTGCGCGCATGTGCCCGCTTGTATGACTGACGGCCGGGCACTGCGGCAGCAGAGGCTGAGCGTCCCAGTTGTTGCCCAGGCAACCGGGACGTGGGGGGCGGAAGTGATGTACCGGTCGTCATGGAGACGGCCGGAACGCCCGGAAGTGAGCCGCCGCGGCCCATAACACTTGCTCAAGGATAATGTATGTCTATCAACCCTGGAGTTATATACAGAGCTCCTCTTCAATAAACTTTATAAAGATCTCATTCGACAATTAACTTTTATTGTTAAAATACTTATTATAAAAAAAAATAAAAAATAGTATTATTGTACTGCGTTATGATTTGTATGTTAATGGCAATTCCTTAAGGGGGTTTATTACATGTTGTTAAAGTATGTAGACATCTATGTATATACACTTCTTTATTGAAATAGGATTTAAAAAAAAATATATATATATATATATATATATATATATATATATATATATATATATATATATATATATATAAAAAATAGTGCATAATAAATATATGGATGTAAAATAACAAATAGGAAATACAAAGGAAGACACTGTATTTTGAGGGGTATTTTTTAGCCTTATATCTAACTGCAGCATATAAAGAACAGGGCAGTTTTTTTTCTATTTTAATTGTCTATTGTGAAGACAAACTGCATTGCTCCAGGTTGTCAGACACAATCTGATTGGACAAGACACAACTATGATGCATCCAATACTCTCACTGACATAGATAACTTTCGTGGACATACCACCCCCAGGTCTACTATTTGGGAGAGGGGGCTTAGCCTTAAAAATTACTATCTACATGGGATTCCTTTTTACAGCAAAATACTTTTTCACTCTTTTGACAAATGTCCACAATTGTAATGCTCTAAAGAAACATTTATACTGTTTTTTTTATTGTGATAAATTGTGGGTATTAGGGATAAGGTTTGAATAAGTCCCCTTTTGGTGGACAAATCCCACACACTTCTGCTTTAGGGTATATTCACACAAGTATTTCCTTAAGTTGTTTTTCAAATGAAACTCAATTCGATCCATTGATCTCTTTGCCATGTTGCTTATGCTGTTCACATTTACAGCAATGATATACACAACTCTGAGACAAGCTCTCAGCATCATTTGCTAACAGTAAACTCCAAGCCGTGTTTTTCCTTGCTGTTTGTGAAGATAAAGTAGGCAGCACAACATAGGGGTCAATGTATCTGTTTGTCGTACTATTTCTCCAGTGGCTTCATTGAGTTGACTTCCATTCGGAGCTGAACGCGAGAAAATGTTTGTCGAGATGATTAGATAATTCTCTCTAGTATAGTGCATGAATGGTTTAGCTGATTATTAAACTTATTCTGATTTTTATTCTCCAAAGCATAATACAGAGGATTTCACATTGCAGCCCCATTTATTTGACGTCATGTGGTTTCAATACCCCAGTTCGAAAAATATGTCTGCAATGGAGATTTATCATCCCCAACAAAGTAATAATGAGAAAATCAAACACTGAGCAAATTCTGGTGATTAGCACTATGAATACAAATTATATTTAAATAAAGGAAAATGCATTTTTCAATCTTGTAATTGTTAGACTGAAATTAAAATTGAGAGTTGGGTTATGTGGGCATCAACATAAACGTATATCAGTTTGAAAACAATGGGGCACCAAATTTCATGGTTTTAAAAGTGTTATTAGCCACTGTTTGTGAATAAATATTCATCAGCCCTAGTTGTTTTAAACTGATATACATTTTATAACTTGCGTCTGGGAATTATTTCCTTTATTGTGTTCACCTTTCTAGAGGTTTGGGACCCGCCTTTCACTAACTATTATTTCCCAACAAGGGAGCACCCATAACATTCCTACATATAGGGAAGCGCAGATCTTTCACATCCTCTTGCTGTTGGTATTGGGCCCATGAAAGAACTGCTGCATCCCGATTACATCATTGTCACTCACCGGACTATGAGTGCTTCTTCCCGGACATTTAGGAACCGTGGCCGTCCTCCATCCTGAGGGTCTGCGCATGCGCAGCCCTTTCTAACCCTTCAGTGTATGTTCCTTTAACTTAATTGGCAGATCAGGCAACACTCCCTATATTAAGCACCTGTGGTCAATACCACGTTGCCTGATCTTGGAGTCTCATTCCCCATGAGCCTCTGAAGGTGTTCCTGTGTTTACTCGTGTATTCAGCGCTGCTGATTCCTGTGGTTTCCAAACCACTTCTACCTCTGTGGTTTCCAAACCACTTCTACTACTGTGGTTCCCATACCACTTCTACCATCTACTGTATCATCGTGACTGTGAGCTGATTCCTATCCGCTGCCTCCGTGCACTACAGGCTTCAAGCCACTTCAACTCTACCATATATCATTGTGACTGTTAGCTGATTCCTATCCGCTGCCTCCGTGCACTACAGTCCTCAATCTACATCTACTCACCTGTGCATCATCGTGACTGTTAGCTGATTCCTATCCGCTGCCTCCGTGCACTACAGTCTTCAACCTGCAACTCGTCTGTGTTTCATCGTGACTGTTAGCTGATTCCTATCCGCTGCCTCCGTGCTCTACAGTCTTCAACCTGCAACTCGTCTGTGTTTCATCGTGACTGTTTGGCTGATTCCTATCCGCTGCCTCTGTGCGCTTCAGTCTTCAGCTCATCTCAACTCTCCCGTGTTTCCTTGAGACTGCTACTACTATTGCTATCCGCTACTCTCCGTGGTCATCAGTTCCAGCTCTACTCTGCTTTCCTGTGTCCCATCGTTACTGCACCTGCTGGTTGCTATTGGCTACCTCCGTGTGTCCGCAGAGCCCTGCTGCTGCTACTCCTCAGCTCTACTCGTCCATCTACTGCTGATCCGCTCTCCACGCTTTCCTGTGTTCCCGCTGGTCTCTACCCGCCTGTCAGCATTGGATTCGTGTCTCACTACTCACCTCTCTGCTAGACCATCGCTATTCTCCAGGGTCCTCCAGGAGTCCAGTTCCACGCTCTACTGATTCCTGTGTATTGGTTTCCCTGCTGGTCTACCTACCTGTGCGCTGCACCTACTTGACTACCGCTTCACCCATCCAGGGACTTCGCATCCTGCCGGCCTCCTGCCGTTCAGGTATCTCTGCACTCCTGCCTGACAGCCTGCTTCTGAACCACGGTATGCATACTTCTCATTGACTGTGCTGGTGTATTGCATATCTTGCTGGACTGTGTTGGTTCTCCTCTGGAGTTTGCTATCCGCTGAGTCTATTGCCATCATTGACTGTGTTATCTTGTGCCAGATTACCTCAAGAGACTTTTCTATAATTGCAGTGCTGTTCAGTCATATATATATTGTGCATGTTATTGTGGATCAAGTTTAAGGTGCCCGTGTATATCCTGTGTTGCAGTCTCTCCCCGTGCTCCTCCTCACATATATATTCAGTGGTACAACTTGCTAGAGGCAGACCACTGATCCCTGTTCCCTGTGTCACTTGTTCCAGTATCCTTCCACATAGCAGTGGTACAACTTGCTCACGCAGACCACTGACTCCCCGGATACCTCCACTTGGATTCCATTCCTTCACTCAGACAGCGGTACAACTTGCTATCCGCAGACCGCTGACTCTCATCACCTCCTCGTTTCTGTTGGACATTCCTCCTCACTATAGCAGTGGTACAACTTGCTACCGCAGACCACTGACTACCTTCACGTGTTCCTTGACCATACAGTTCCTCGTGTATTATTACCTCCATATTACCAGTGCTGCTAGTCATAGACTTTCCTGAGCATCTCATCATCTGCTATTTACTGTTCCGTGATCACCCTGCTACCAGAGTACCATATTACCACCTATATTGCTCTGGTAAGCCTATCACCTGGTGATCCCTGGGTAAAGACTCCTAGTGCCCGTGACAATCATTTTAGGTGCGCTTATAGAATGACACAATCCCAGAGAAGAGAAGAGAGATAGGATAAGGGACATCTTCTCAAAGAAAGATAGAGTTTTAGAACCCTGTGTAAATGAAAACACGTTCTGTGCCAACTTTTTCAGGTACGAGAAGCTTCTCACGTTAGCGGTAAAGCAATGGTGGGAAACCACAACGTTATCAAAATACGTAGAAAATTAGATTGTCACGAGAGGCATAAGGATCTTAAAATATCCAACCTTTAATCGTGACAATGAGGAATTCATGAAGAGATGGAATAAGGCCCTTGATCTGTGCTTCATCTCTCTTATGAACTCATTATTAAGGATAGGGAGGCATCCCTACGGAGAATTGAAGAAGAAATGACTCTTATTGAAGAAAATCTTAGTCCGATAAAGCATTTGGAAGACTACATTAACCTTGAGCAATTAACAAAAAGTAAATTGAGGTCACTAGAAGATTGAATAGTGAAAACAAAAGAAAAGAAGTTTCTTAGAGATGTAAGAGACTACGATTCGGATTTCAAGAATGGAGGCCAAGAGTCTTACAGGGCACCACAACACAAGTCTACCCGCAAACCATACTCTGAGCATCCTCACAAACAATCCATTCATAAATACAACCACTACCTTAGAAATAGAAGGGATCAGAGATATAAGCTCAAACCCATTTACAGGTCACCACTCATTAAGAATATATCCAAAAGAGAAAGGAATGCAAGAGTCTACAAACCCTTGGATCCCCGCAACATAGGTTTCCCCCAACACCAATCTAGGAAGAGCTACACAGAGGTAACCAGACAAGAGTATAAAAAGTGCAGTCAATCGGTACTTAACGACTCCACGAAACATAATTTCCTTAAGAAATTAAGTCATATAATGGAACATACCACAAATAGAAATAGTTCTCCGCTCCCTCATAATTCAGAGGCAGATCAGAATATAGACATTTTTTAATAACCTGGCCAGGGAAACCACGCCCCCCTGGAATAAAGAATTTGGGGAAGGAATACCAAACCTCCAGGCCCGAAAAGGAGGAGACGCCCAATAGATATAGGGGGGCCAGAGGAGGACATAAGCCTAGGCGCCAGGTCCCAACAGAGGAAAAGAAAAGAATGGGGGCATTTTCAATTCCATTAAAACAAAGTTAACAGCTCCACAAAACAAAGTATTGAGCAAAGGTCTCAAGTTTGCCCCTGCGAAACAGATGAATATGTTTGATACTTTCATTGATCTGCAAAAATTTATCAGAAAGGTGACCCTGAAAAAGTTTTTTGCATATCCCCCAAATACCAGACCATTGAGAACAGAGACTATAGAGAAGGATGACACTGATTTTGTACATTCAGACTTAAAAATTAAGTCTACATTCTATCCAATCAATGTGAAGGGCCCCTTCATTAATACTTTCCAAATATTAATCGAGAGGGATTTGAAGAAAATCCCCACCAGAAAAACTGTAAAAAACCCTAATATTACAGCATCCAAAACGAGGGCTATAGAAGAACTTGAAGGTAATGAAGACCTTATCATTAAGCCTGCCGACAAAGGGAGAGGGGGGTATTGCAATCCTAGATGGGACAGATTATGAGGCCGAACAAGAAAGAAAACTTAAAGACGTCACTACCTATAACATCCTCCAGAGTGAGCCCACTAGACTTTATCAACATCAATTGGAGAATCTTCTAAAAAAGTCAGCTATGAAAGGTATGCTCAGTAAGAATTAACTCAGTTTCCTCTCTGTTAAACACCCCAGATTACCTGCTATCTAAATTTTACCTAAGCTCCAAAAAACCTTGAGCAATCCCCTTGGGAAACCCATTGTATCAGGGATTGGCTCCTAGACCAGCATTCTCTCGAAATATTTTGATCACTACTTACAACCCATTGTCATCAAGCAAAAAAGCTACTTAAAGGACACGGGACATGTCCCTGAATTATTGAGCAACATTAAATGGAAAGATAATTACCTTCTTGTCACTTGTGATGTGACATCACTTTATACTATTATATATCACGAAGTTGGTTGTAGTCATGTTAAAGCCATTCTTGACAAAGAGTCTGGTCTTCCAAAAGACCAGGGGGTAAATGTATCAAAGTCCGTTTTTTTCATCCCGCGGGAGATCTGCAAACTTGCCTTTACAAGCCATCGCCGCTTTTAAATTTTAGCTGCAAAGACGCAGATCTCCCGCGAGATGAAAAAACCGGACTTTGATACATTTACCCCCAGATCCTGTTTCTACATGAAAGTATCAACTTTGTTTTGGAGCACAATTTCTTCTGGTCTGGTGGGACCTTCTATAAACAGGTTCGCGGAACTGCTATGGGCGCGAACTTTGTGCCCAGTAACGCGAACCTGTTTGTGGCCCACTGGGAGAAGCTCTGTATTTGGAGTAAGAACCCCTTCATCGAAAAGATCCACACTTGGCGACGCTATAGAGATGATGTCATCTGTATTTGGAAAGGGAATAGGGGGGAACTTACTGACTTCCTCAAATACATCAATACCAACTCCCTCAACATTAAATTTACATCTAATGTCAGCACAGAAAGAGATGAGTTCCCAGACTTGGAGATCTATGTCAGTCACCAACAATTAAAGACCATAACATTTTTGAAGCCTGTGGACTGCAATTTCTATTTCCCTATATCCAGTAACCACCATAAGAACTGGCTAAACAATATTCCAAAAGAGCAGTTCATAAGACTCAGGCGTAATTGCACAGACCTAGAACAGTATGACAGGCAGTCCGCTATCCTGAAGCAAAGATTCTGTGAAAGGGACTATAGTGAGGACTTAGTAGAAAAAACCTGTGCACAAGTCAGGGATACTAGGAGAGACTGCTTCCTTCAAACATCCAAAAATAGGGAGACCAGGAATACCACACTCACTACTAAGAGGGAAGGTATAGAAATCCCATTCATTACCAGGTACAGCAAGGATTCATGTAAGGTTGAAGGGATTTTAAGAAGGCATTGTGATACCCTCTTAGAAGACGAAAAACTCAAGAACATCCTACCATCAAAACCTAAATTTGTGTATAAAAGGGCGGATAATTTGAGGAAACAACTAGTCAAAAGTACAATACCCCCGCAGGAAGTAGTGAAGAAAAGTACTTGGTTGAGGGAAATTGAAAAAGTATTTTATCATTGCAATAGGTGCATTGCCTGCAAGACCAGTAAATGCAATGATACCAAACCCACTACATCATTCAGATTCAATACCACTGACACCACCTACTCCATTAAAGATAAAATTACATGCGATACCACAGGGGTCATATACCTCCTGGAGTGCCCCTGTGGGAAACAATATGTGGGTAGGATAATCAGAAAACTGAGCATTAGAGTAGCAGAACATCAAATGAACATCAGAAGTAAATCAGAAAATCATAATGTCCCAGAACACTTCCTGGAATCTCATGATCCATCTAAGGTAAAGTTTATGGGGATCTGTAAAGTCAATAAGTCATGGCGGGAGGGGGGGGGGGGGTGATTTCATTAACAAAATATCAGAAGAGGAAACCAAATGGATTTTTAACCTGGAAACCTTCTCACCCAAAGGCCTAAATACTGATTATGATCTCCACACCTTTCTTTGATATATGTCTGGCCAAGATTGTATATAGAATCATTTGTGTGGTACCCATTGCAATTATGACATATCATTTACTGCTTGTACTATCCTTCTACACTGCATGATTATTATGAATATGAGATTACTAATACCCTACTATGATTGAACTACAAAAACAAAGCCACCAAAAGTAAAGGACTGATTAAGAATATGGACCCTTTCTCTACCTATTATGGCTGTCCAATGCTTGTGCAGAATGCAAATTTGACTGAGAGCCCACCTAATTCAATCAAACAATCCCAGGAACCCATATCTTTAAAAGGACTCCATGATAGACCTTACTCTTTCATAGCAAATTCATTACTGAACAATCCCAAAAGAAGCCCTACCGGGTGAAACGCGTAGGTTAGCACTATTTACTGATAGCTGCATAAGAGCAAGACCTATCTACATTCCTACACACTTCTTTCACGCATGCACCCAGTTATCACCGTCAGGAAGTACTAAGAGCTTCTCTCTTTATTGGACCACCAGAACTGTAAGTGATCGTTATCTAGACTGGATCAGTCTCTTGACATTTGTATTGTGGAACCCGTTCTCCAGTAGGTTAGGTCACTGACCTGGGGGATTACAATTACTCATCACTGGCAATCGTCTACATCCACTTGATAAGCCTGTATGCTAATTCTTCACAAGTGTCTCTCGATAGTTTCCTATAAGGACTTGCTTGGAGAGACGATAAGGACTGTGTCTAGTATCTCACATATTATGATATTGCTTGATTTACCATATTTGATTCTGTTGGTGACTTCTTGCTTATTGTTTGGTACATTTAAGTTAGATATTCACCTATTGGTCCAGACCAAATTGCATGGTGTTAAAAGTATTATTAGCCACTGTTTGTGAATAAATATTCATCAACCCTATTTGTTTTGAACTGATAAACATTTTATAACTTGCGCCTGGAAAATATTTCCTTTATTGTATTCACCTTTCTAGAGGTTTGGGACCCGCCTTTGACAAACTGTTATTTCCCAACAAGGCAGCACCCATCTCATTCTTACATATAGGGAAGCGCGGATCTTTCACATCCTCTTGCTGTTGGTACATAACGGTGAAACGTTGATAGGTAGAATGAGACTCGGACAGGTGGGAGGGGGTAATTCTAGTTCAAGGTTATACTGTCATAAAATATTGGATACGTGATACGAATTAAGGTGAGGCAGGAATCCGCAGTTCAACACCTCTACTTTACATTCTGTATATGAACAGAAGCAACGTATAAGGAATAGGAGGAGTGATTGAAAGAGAATTCCACTTCCTTACGTCAGGGACATTTCTGGAGAGGGCACTTGTCATACTCTCTACCCATGCATTTGGCTTATTATTTAATGATGTCAACTTCTTAGCTTAAGGGACAAAATCAGTATTTTTGATAACTTAGACCTGAAAATTAAATGAAACTAAGATAAGGAAATAGGTATATCGGGTGTGGTTTGGGACATTACCTAGTTTGTATTTGATTTTCCAACTAAGAATATTGGGCAGGTATCACCCTTTAGGCCAAATGTTTGAAATCCTCCTCTTAGTTGGTACAGCTCTCTAGAAGTAGATGCTGTACTGCCTAAAATATATAGTGGAAGGTTACATCATTTTAGCACAAAAAGTCTCTATTGTGCACATTTCTCATAAAAGCTGAGATAAGTATTGAAGTTTCATTTTAGGGTTGGGTGATTAATTAGCTGATATGATCCTTTATCTGTATAGATAATATGAAGGAATGCTTTGATGACTGATTTGTGACTGCATGAGTAATACAAGCTATGGGAATAAGGAACCAGCATCTATTATGTGTGTTTTAGTTAAGCAATTTTTGAGGATATATTTAACCCAACAAATCTCTTATTTCCTCACATAGCACCTCTCCTCCATGCATCATAAGCGGTTTTTGATTCAACTGACAATAAAATTGGTACCATTTTGAAGACAAGATATGACTTATGTATCTCATATGACAAAATAACTTTTGTTCCCACAAAGCTCTTGCAATGCAATGGACTTGCTGAGTGCTTCAATTTGGGCACGCTCACTAAGATTACCCCCTCCTGGGGCTAATAGGGAGGAGCAAGGGTTTACATCAGCAGAGAGGACGAGTTAGATGGAGAAAATGCGTTCCTAGCAAAGTACGGAGTAGGTTCACCAATGTGAAACGCTGTAGAATTTTAATTTCAGTTTAGGGAGCAAGATCACTGAACATTAAATAAAGAAGGACTTGAATTTTGCATCAGCTCAACGTCGGCGAAGGTTGTTCATTGTCCTATTCTTTTAATGGGACTCATTTTACTTTTACATAATGGTGGACATAAACATTTTCAGGCACACTATGAGCAGTATAATAAACTTTATCCATGTCACCATACTCTTATGGATATATGCGGCTAAACCAAGTACAATATTTTAGAAGAAAAATTAAAAGTTTATTCATTAAAAGAGGTGATACTAGAGGGTAGGAGATTGGTTGGACTTTGATGTAAAGTTTACACTTTTGCACAGTACTTATCTCCCAGTGGAGGGCTAGCAAACTTCAGCCCGGGGGGGCAGGACGCAACTCAGCATCCTATTTTAAAGGAAAAAATGCAGGTGGCCCAGTGATCCAGCCCAAGGTAGCCCACTATGGGACCGGTCCGGGTCGCAGATGCCCCCTTGCCCCCCAGCCCAGCCTGCCCCTGGTCTCTCCACAAATGACCTCCAGTAGAGGCAGCCATGTGTGGGCTAAACCAATATTGACACATGGCACTAACTAAGACTATTACTAATTTACTTTCTGACCCAGTGATGTCATCGGCTACAAGGGAAGTGATAGGCTGCGTTTTTATGAAAATTGGTTCATCCCACAATACAGCTCTTTTCACTGTGTTCAAGTGACTGGTAAATTTAAAGTGAGTAATCTACGCACAGCGGAGGCAGAAAATCTGTAGCCTGAACCATTATTTATGAGATTGAACTCAATCAGTTTACTAGTAACCAGTGACATCACTAAGGCAATTCATGACAGATATTTACGAGACACTGGTTCCTAGCCAATTGATGAGCTGCATTATGAATATTATTCAGCAGACAAAATATTGGCTTTCTCCGCTCTCTATAGGTGGCAGGTGCATATTAAAACAAAATGTCAATGTGCAAAAAAAATGATATAGAAGAAGTCAATACCTGGACTTTCAATTAGCCTCAAACTTATTTCCCCAATAGTCTAGATTTCATGAAACCAGTATACAGGAAATTAAGCTTCTTCCACCCACTGGTGCTTTGGTGGCTGATTAAAAGAAGATACTAAAGCTTATTGTTGCTGTGGAGCGCTATGTGGGAGCACTCTTTTGTTGAATGTCTTAGGTCCACCATGTGCTGGCTTCTACTATATTTGGCTCTAATCTTTCGGTCTGGGTCCGGTGAGTTGTCCAGAGGAAAGTTGCGGAAACTGGTCAATGGGTTCCGGTCATAGTAGCTGAATAAATAGTTAGAAAAGGCTTATGAGCAAAGACATTGAAACATGGAAGTGATTGCTATAAACTGTCTATAATACAGAAGGAAGAAAGTGATAGCGCACAGGGGTAAGAAAAGAGATACAAAATAAATAGAATCAGATAAAATAGAATATAATAAAGTAGATGGTTAATCGGCATAACACGATTAGGTATGATGAAAGATACTCATAAAAACATCTGTATGTAATGTAATATACCTATAGCAATGCCCACTACGATGTAATAATGCCCCGTGATGATATCAGGACGTTAGGGTAGAGACCCAGAGAGAAGTCCTAGTATATAGGGGTTCAGGGTCACACAGTCTAAGAGAGAAGATGAATACAATAGGATCTTTATTGTAACAGATGAACTTCAATTGCAATCAATAGCCAAAATTAGGAAATATACCTTAAAATAACCCCCAAGTGCCCACCACAACACTCCCTAAACTCCCCACTGCTATAAAATCCCAAAACCCTGTTATGACCATAAACAGTCTTTACTTTACATGAACCCAGTTGTCCAGGGAAAAGTTGTAATCCAGTTGTTGGTGTTGAAAATGACAGAGCTACGAATCCTTTCAGATCACCTGGATCCTTCCAAACCATCCTTCTCCTGGACAAACGGTTGTAGCGATCATCTTCAGGCTTGATGATCCTGGCCCCCTCGGCCCAAAAGCTCTCTACCGACTTGGTAGGGATGTGAACCCCAGTCTTCCTGCTCCAGCAGGCTCACCAGATGAACAGACCCACGAGCAACTCCAGATGGGGCAGAGGTTCCCGGCAGCAAGAAGGGTAGAGTGAATGGATACAGCAGATGCGCCGCAGGAACTGGCTCAGGAATCACGATGGAGCTGAATTTCTTCCAGGTAACAGGTTTGCAATCTGGTCACCCTTTAGATCTGGTTGTAGACAAGATTCCAAACCCAGACTCAGCTACAAAAATCAGCTACAACTCAGTATGTCCCCTACAGGGATGGGAGAGCTCTCTTCCCCTTGTGATTTTCCCTCCTGCTGTTTTGGAACTCAGGAGTCCCACACAATTCCAGCTGCTCAAACCAGCCACTGATGGACTGATTTCATCCTTCCATGATTTTGACATGGAAAGGGATTTAGATGCTCCAGACTTCCTGTTTGTAAGAGGGGAGTGTTGCCTTGGCCAGGAAACGGTACATCCACCATGTTGTAATCTGATATGATGTTCAGCTGAATACATGTAACCTACCTGGTTTTATTTAAGAATAGTCTGGGTAAACTTAAGTCAATCTTGAAAGGTTTTTATCCACAATCAGATGGTGGAACAAATGATGTTAATAAATGAAAACAGCCCAATGTTCAACTAAACAGTTCACATTGGTACTTACACCTCTGTTATCATTTCCACTTTCCTTTGTATCCTGGGTGCTCTCTGCTACCTACGCCCTCATCGCTGCCATCTATTTTTTCTTTTATCTTTCGAACTTAATGCTATAGCTTACTTGACATTTGGGTTTACGCAGCTGAATTGTCCGGAGGGGTAATCTATAAGAGTGGAGGAATCTGATAATGTCCATAAAATATCTTTCATGGGAAGGTTGCAATTTTATACTACTTAAGAAAATCTATGTTTTTATATTCATTCTCTATTATCTACAGACAGGATAATTTTCTACTTTTTAATGAAGAATGCTGATGCAGTCAGGGAAAACAATCTAAAAAGGTTTATTGTGACTTTACTTAAACTATACCCACATTTTACTCATTAGCAGAAGAGACAGAAAAACATGTTAAGAACATATTAAGGCAACATTTCCATTTTCTCTCTTTCATAGAATATTCCCTCAATGGTCGACTGATGTTGACCGATCGGAAGTGGGCAACACACATCTCATGTCTCATGTCATCTCTTGTGACGAGTGACAGAACATGCCTGGGGAATGACTTTCTTTGTAACAGAAGCCACGTTGTGGCAACAGCATGCGGATGCTATGGCTGTAGCCGAACCACGTGATGGGTGGCTCAGTAGGTAAATGGTCCTGCCCCTGGGGTCCCAACGAGTTATCTGCATTACCCCAACACATTTATTTAATATTAGACTTAGGCCCACCTTCAGTCTGAGCGGGGATCTGGTTTAGGAGATGTAAGGATGGCTGTATGGTACCAGGACCCTGGTCTGTGCAGCCTGAATCATCAGGACGGCTCTGACCTAAAGAGGGCAGGCACTGCCATTGCTCTGCTTTTTGGTGGCTGTACCCTCTCGTGAGTACTGCCCCAAAGATCACTGATTCAGTGAAGGAGTCCTTTCTCTTCCTCCTTCCTTCATATTTACCCTTATTTCCTGTCCACCACTCCCCTCCACACACTGTCTGGTGCTGGGAGGTGAGTTCTCTTTAGCAATATGATGATGTCTGGCAGGGCAGAGAGGGATGGAGATTTATGTGTTTGCTTATGTGGGGAAGACATGAGTGTGCTCAGTGTTAGCTGTCTGTAGAATTATATGAATATAGTGTAACAAGGAGAGGGATTTTCCACAGGCCTCTAAGAGAGGAGTAAGCTATTTGTCTAACAGTCAGCAAATAAAAGGCTGCAGAGCAAGTCACATAGGGTTGGGTACGCTTTACTGATGTCCATTACTCCGACATGGAGGCCTACAAAGAAAATCCAAAACTATGAAAAATCGATTGGAAAAGAAACAGACTTACCTTCAACCTGACGCTGGAGATCTCTCATGGGAGCACCATGTTGACAGCAAGTGATTCCGATTGGAGAAGTGTTTGGCACTGCAGGGTGAAGTCATCACAACGTCTGTTAATAGAAATTTAAAGCGGCAATGTCGGGTTAAGTGATTAAACACTTAACCAGGGTGCCCAGGGGCCCTGCAGCCCAGGGGGGCCCTCCGGAGGCAGGAAAAAAAAGAAAACCCTGAAAAAAAAGAAGAAAATACTTATCGTGCTGTCAGCTGGCGATCCGGCTCCCTCCCTGGTCTCCTCCTCCGTCGCGCTGGCAGTGCATGTCGGGCGTGACGTCATCACGCCCCGCCCGACATTCATTGCGGAGCGCGACGGAGGAGGAGACCAGGGAGGGAGCCGGATCGCCAGCTGACAGCACGGTAAGTATTTTCTTCAGGGTTTTCTTTTTTTCCCTGCCTCCAGAGGGCCCCCCTGGGCTGCAGGGCCCATATATATGATCATTATTTTTTTATTTTTGGATATATAGGGGCCCCGGGGGACTGCTGTGCCTGGGGGCCCAAGAGGTTCTTAAGAGGGCCCTGCACTTAACCTTAGGGGGTCCCCACATTGGCGCTTTAAATTTCTATTGACAGACGTCGCAATGATGTCAGCCTGCAGTGCCGAACACTTCTCCAATCGGAATCACTTGCTGTCAGCTTGGTGCTCCCATCAGAGATCTCCAGCGTCGGTTGAAGGTAAATCTGTTTATTTTCCAATCAGTTTTTCATAATTTCGGATTTTCTTTGTAGGGCTTCTCCATGTTGGAATAGTGGTAATCATAAAAACGATTACCACCGGTTACATTCAGGTGTAGCACTGCACCTAGGTTCGGTTGCATACGGGTCTGAGACATGTATTACAAAGTAGAAGTAAGAAATGTAATTTAACTTACATGCTTTGAGTTGTCTTCCACAGCAGCAGCAAAAGGCTGACATGTTGTCTGCAATCAAGAAACGTTACAGAACAGCTACAGGGGACTCCTTTTAAAGGCAAAGGTTGAGTGTCGCCTGTACATCAAGCCAAGGTTGTGGGAAGAGTCTTGCGTATAAAAATTTGGCTTTTGCACATGTGTGTGGCGTCTGATGCCAGTTAGTGACTGGTGACAAGAGAAGGAAACTGGGACTAATAAGTGGTAGGTTTCCTGGTGTCGTCCTGACGTTTGCTGTTTTTAAAGTGATGCTTTGTTTTTTGTGATAGAACAATAAAAGCACTTAATTCAAGCACTCTGGATTTTTGGAATATTATTTCACTATAATTATATTTATTCATATTTGGGAAACAGATTGCACTATGTATGTTCTTGTATATTGTATTACATGCTATATGATGGATTAACACTGGATAATTAAGATATTCTGGAACAAAACCAAGTGTATCTGAAGTCCCCGTGAACAATATAAGTATTATTATAATATTTATTGTTATTTCTAGACTAATATTGGATTACACTGTATCACTGGAGTTCTTTTATTTTTTATATGATTTTTTTTTAATTGATGAAATTAGAGTGTGTACACTGATTAGAAAGATTTCTGGCAGCTGGCAGTTGTGGAACGCTCAGAGTGGATACATTACAATTTAAAACTTCACATTAGTAAATCACACCCACAAAATGTGTCTGCGCCCATTTTCTCCAGTCTCTTTTTTTCATTGTCCTAAGTTAATATGTCTGATAATTTTTCAAAGGGAGATTTCTGCCAGAATATATACTCGCCTACATGCTTTGTTAAAAAAATAAGATAAAAAAATATATATATTTTACTCAACCTTAATCATTAACCTTCTATTCAGTGAGGAAAATCAATAGTGACTCAAGTTAATGAAACGATAAACCGTGCTCCCTATACACAATGCAAAGTTCGAAAACGTCAAGTCAACAAGCATTTTTATATGTACTCCTCTTACTTTTATGACCTGTGAAAAATCATGTTTAATATCCTTTCCACCACTTCCAATACCATCACAACCACACAGATTACTCTGTACAATAGTTACTGTATCGTGACAGTATAAAACCCATAATCCTAGTACAACTTCACTGCCTAGTACAACTCCCAACTCAATTACACTATCATTAAGCTCAGTAGAAACTTCCCAGTACAAGATCACTGCTTAGTACAACTTCTCACAGACACTATCTTGCTACTGCAATGTCAATGCTTAGTACACATTTTCTTACAGATCATTATGCACAGCATTACCACAATTTACTCCATTATTATATGCACACACACAAACTCTGTGTATATTACAAGTATATGTTTATATAAAAATATTTATATTTGTCATCACTGAATCCCTACCCATTTAAACCATCTTGCCACTAAACATGGTCCTCACTAAATACAATCTCCACTAAACACATTGTATACCACATTGTTACCATATTAGCCCATATATATCACAAACTCAACATGTCTCAATCACAAATTCCATATAACTTCATGCATGGAACAGTCTTCCCTTCCAAAGTCCCATTCATTCTCAGTATGCCTCATCCATAATCCCCATTCATATATGCTTCATAAACCCAGTATTATTCATAGATCTATTATTATACTATATTATTGTTTCTCACATGTATTCCATTCATCATATTCTCATACATATGCCAAACCATATTATGTGCACAGTCAAACTCCATATGTATCACAAACAATCAATATAACATCATCATACACACCCCTAGACAACCTCAGTATTAATCATTCACTGCATTCTCCCAAAGAATACGGTCTGCACACAGCACATGGCCTAAAAGCACCTAGCATTTACACAGCACACGGCCTTTTCCAAAAAACACATTGCATTCCCACAAAGCACATGGCACTCCCATATCACACAATCTTCCCACATCACACGGCCTTCCCACAACACACTGAATTCCCACAAATCACATAGCATTCCCACAGCACACAGCATTCCCTCAAAGCACACGGCATTCCCACAAAGCACACGGCATTCCCACAAAGCACACGGCATTCCCACAAAGCACATGGCATTCTCACAAAGCACATGGCATTCTCACAAAGCACATGGCATTCCCTCAAAGCACACGGCATTCCCACAAAGCACACGGCATTCCCACAAAGCACATGGCATTCTCACAAAGCCAGGGCTGCCAAGAAGAATTCAGGGCCCGGGTACAACAAATTCATGGGGCCCCCCTCATAGTGAAGTAAGCCCCAAAATTTTTTTGCGCCGCCTTACGGCGGCGCAAAAAAGATTGGGTATATGGTCATATATTCAGGGGCGTAGCTAGCCAAACGGCAGTGCAAAAATTTTGGGAGGTGCGGTCATGCATTTGGGGGCGTGGCAAACGTGCCATTGGGGCGTGGCTAACATAAAAACCACTAGGCTCTCAATTCGCCGGAGCGTCACATATGTTTAAGCACTCCTGACTTTCAGGACATCTACCACCACAGGGTAGTATACAAACAATGCAGTGTGTACACAAACAGTTCAGTCTTGGCCTACACCTTACATTGGACACAACATTCACCGAAAATTGGTATTGTCCCTACTAGAATCACAACATTTCACACACTGTGCTGCTCTCTCCTACCTGTTCTTCTCACTTTCTCCACCTGTGGCTGCTGCTTTCTTTAGTTGTGGCTTGTCCGGATCCAGAAATGTTGAAGGACCTATTTTGAAAAAAAAATGGCTACATTTAGAAAATTACAGCCAGCCCCAGCGTTAATCAATAGCACCCACGATTAATAATTAGGCCTTCCTCCAGCTCCAATATTACAATAATGTGCCCCTTCATCATCGCCATGCCTTATGATCACACTGTGCCCTCCATGCTGTTTTTGCCCCCTTCATCTGGCTCCCCTTCATCAGACTATACTATGCTGCTCCCCCCCTTTTTCAATCCCACTGTGCCATGCCTCCCCCCCCCCCTTTGTAACCCCACTGTGTCATGCTGCCCACCATTTTTTAACCCCACTGTGCCATGCTGACCCCTGTTTATTAACCCCACTGTGCCATACTGCCCCGTTTTTTAACCCATCTGTGCCCCTCTCATTTTTTCACCCCCTCTGTCATGCTGCTTTCCCATTTTTTAACCCCTCTGTGCTCCCCCCTCAATTTTTAACCCCTCTGACATGCTGCTTTCCCATTTTTTAACCCATCTGTGCCCCTCTCATTTTTTAACCCCTCTGACATGCTGCTTTCCCGTTTTTTAACCCCTCTGTGCTCCCCCCTCAATTTTTAACCCCTCTGACATGCTGCTTTCCCATTTTTTAACCCCTCTGTGCCCCCACTCATTTTTTAACCCCTCTGACATGCTGCTTTCCCATTTTTTAACCCCTCTGTGCTCCCCCTCATTTTTTAACCCCTCTGACATGCTGCTTCCCCGTTTTTAACCCCTCTGACATGCTGCTTTCCCGTTTTTTAACCCCTCTGTGCTCCCCCTAATTTTTTAACCCCTCTGACATGCTGCTTCCCCGTTTTTAACTCCTCTGACATGCTGCTTCCCCGTTTTTTAACCCCTCTGTGCCCCCCCTTATTTTTTAACCCCTCTGTCATGCTGCCCCCCCCGTTTTTTAACCCCTTTGTGCCCCCTCATTTTTTAACCCCTCTGTCATGCTGCCCCCCCGTTTTTTAACCCCTTTGTGCTCCCCCTCATTTTTTAACCCCTCTGTCATGCTGCCCCCCCCCCCCCCGTTTTTTAACCCCTCTGTGCCCCCCTCGTTTTCCTCCCTTCACTTACCTTTTCTCCTCTCTTGGTCTTCTCTGCTGCTCTGTGCTCCAGACTGACTGAATGCTGGGCATGACATGATGACATCACACCCAGCATTCAGACAGTCTGAATAGAGCACAGAGCAGCAGAGAGGAGGGATGCCGGCTCCGCGATCAGGTGAGTATGTTTTTTTTTTTTTTTTTAAACTAGCCTGCTCCCCCCACCAACGACCGAGCCCCCCCCCCCCCCCCCCCGCCAAAAAAAAAAAAAAAAAAAAACAAAGGAAAAAAAACGTTTTAAAAAAAAAAATTAAAAAATTAAAAAAAATCAGCAGCGCAAGGGCCCGGGCCGGGCCCCCTGACATGCCGGGCCCGGGTAATTAGTACCCCGCTCCCCCCCCCTCTCGGCGGCCCTGCACAAAGCACATGGCATTCTCACAAAGCACATGGCATTCCCTCAAAGCACACGGCATTCCCACAAAGCACATGGCATTCTCACAAAGCACATGGCATTCTCACAAAGCACATGGCATTCCCTCAAAGCACACGGCATTCCCACAAAGCACACGGCATTCCCACAAAGCACATGGCATTCTCACAAAGCACATGGCATTCCCTCAAAGCACACGGCATTCCCACAAAGCACACGGCATTCCCTCAAAGCACATGGCATTCCCTCAAAGCACATGGCATTCCCTCAAAGCACACGGCATTCCCACAAAGCACATGGCATTCCCTCAAAGCACATGGCATTCCCTCAAAGCACACGGCATTCCCACAAAGCACATGGCATTCCCACAAAGCACACAGCATTCCCACAGCACACAGCATTCCCTCAAAGCACACGGCATTCCCACAAAGCACACGGCATTCCCACAAAGCACACGGCATTCCCACAAAGCACACAGCACACATCATTCCCACAAAGCATACAGTATTCCCACAAGGCACACGGCCTTCCCACAACACACTGAATTCCCACAAATCACATAGCATTCCCACAGCACACAGCATTCCCTCAAAGCACACGGCATTCCCACAAAGCACACGGCATTCCCACAAAGCACATGGCATTCTCACAAAGCACACAGCACACATCATTCCCACAAAGCACACGGCATTCCCACAAAGCACATGGCATTCTCACAAAGCACACAGCACACATCATTCCCACAAAGCACATGGCATTCCCACAAAGCACACGGCATTCCCACAAAGCACATGGCATTCCCACAAAGCACACAGCATTCCCACAGCACACAGCATTCCCTCAAAGCACACGGCATTCCCACAAAGCACACGGCATTCCCACAAAGCACACGGCATTCCCACAAAGCACATGGCATTCTCACAAAGCACACAGCACACATCATTCCCACAAAGCATACAGTATTCCCACAAGGCACACGGCCTTCCCACAACACACTGAATTCCCACAAATCACATAGCATTCCCACAGCACACAGCATTCCCTCAAAGCACACGGCATTCCCACAAAGCACACGGCATTCCCACAAAGCACATGGCATTCTCACAAAGCACACAGCACACATCATTCCCACAAAGCACACGGCATTCCCACAAAGCACATGGCATTCTCACAAAGCACACAGCACACATCATTCCCACAAAGCACATGGCATTCCCACAAAGCACATGGCATTCCCTCAAAGCACACGGCATTCCCACAAAGCACATGGCATTCCCACAAAGCACACAGCATTCCCACAGCACACAGCATTCCCTCAAAGCACACGGCATTCCCACAAAGCACACGGCATTCCCACAAAGCACATGGCATTCTCACAAAGCACACAGCACACATCATTCCCACAAAGCATACAGTATTCCCACAAGGCACACGGCCTTCCCACAACACACTGAATTCCCACAAATCACATAGCATTCCCACAGCACACGGCATTCCCACAACACACTGAATTCCCACAAATCACATAGCATTCCCACAGCACACGGCCTTCCCACCAAGAACGCTGCATTCCCTCAAAGCACACACAGCATTCCCCCAAAGCATATGGCATTCCCACAAAGCACATGGCATTCCCACAAAGCACACAGCACACAGCATTCCCACAAAGCATACAGCATTCCCACAAGGCACACGGCATTCCCACAAAGCACACAGCATTCCCACAAGGCACACGGCATTCCCACAAAGCACACAGCATTCCCTCAAAGCACAAGGCATTCCCCCAAAGCATTTGGCATTCTCACAAAGCACATGGCATTTCCACAAAGCATACAGCTGGAATTCTGACACAAGGCCATCCTTCAAAAGTTTTCGCCTCACTGTGCGTGCAGATGCACTCACACCTGCCTGCTGTCATTCCTGAGCAAGCTCTGCACTGGTGGTGCCCCGATCCCACAGCTGAATTCATCATCATCATCAACATTTATTTATATAGCGCCAGCAAATTCCATAGCGCTTTACAATTGGGAACAAACATTAATAAGACAATACTGGGTAATACATACAGACAGAGAGGTAAGAGAACCCTGCTCGAAAGCTTACAATCTATAGGACAATGGGAGTTAGAAACACAAGGGCATGTGCTACATCATATTGCACAATGGACCAGCCAGACTGCAAAGGTAAAAGTACTGAGTGGGCTGTGTGTGTTGCAATGTTGGTCAGAAGGTTGTTGTCTTGCGTTAGCAGTGTAGAGGATGGCAATAGGATAATCTAAGGAAATTAAGATGATGGTTGAGGAATATCATAACCTTGTCTGAAGAGGTGGGTTTTCAGTGAACGCTTGAAGGTTTGAAGACTAGAGGAAAGTCTTACTGTGCGAGGGAGGGAATTCCACAAAGTAGGTGCAGCCCGGAAAAAATCCTGTAACCGAGAATGGGAGGATGTGATGAGAGTGGAGGAGAGACGTAGATCTTGAGCAGAACGAAGGTGTCGAGTAGGGAGATATTTCGAGACAAGTGAGGAAATGTATGTCGGTGCAATTTACTTTAGGAGACGGTCCTGGTCGCTTGCTGGACGTTCTTGTGCGCACTGAAGCCTTCTTCACAACTATTGAACTTCTCTCCTTGACGCTTTTGTTGATCCGATAAATGGTTGATTTAGGTGCAATCTTACTAGCAGTAATATCCTTGCCTGTGAATCCCTTTTTGTGGAAAGCAATGATGACTCACATGTTTCCTTGCAGGTAAACATGGTTAACAGAGAAAGAACAATGATTTCAAGCACCACCCTCCTTTTAAAGCTTCCGGCCTGTTATTCTAACTCAATCAGCATGACAGAGTGATCTCAAGCCTTGTCCTTGTTGACACTCTCACCAGTGTTAACGAGAGAATCACTGACCTGATGTCAGCTGGTCCTGTCAGGGCTGAAATGCAGTGGAAATGTTGTTTTTGGGTTAAAGTTCATTGTCATGGCAAAGAGGGACATCTGATCACTCTTCATGATATTCTGGAGTATATGCAAATTGCCATTATAAAAACTGAAGCAGCAGACTTTGTGAAAAATAATATTTGTGTCATTCTCAAAACTTTTGGCCATGACTGTACTAAAGCCAGCTCTAATATACCATCACTCTCATGATTATTTCAAACCATATGTGAAGCTAATCCAAGCAGTATTTCAGAAGAAAAATGGAAACATATATGTTTTGTTTTTCAATTTAAGATAAAGGGTGGTTCTAAGGTAACAGTAACTGGGAATTTGATGTAACATTCACACTTTGTAGAATGTTCTTCATCAGTTTTGTCCACCTCCCTACAAATAATAATAAAGATGCAATTCTTCAATTGATAAAAAATAGTTGAGCAGAAAGTGGTCCTTGAAATCCAACACATTATAGGTGGATGATGTTAAATGAATAAATTACTAAACTTACATAGGTGATAGGCAGACACTTGATAAGTTCTGGGTCAACACCCAGCATCCAAAAGTCATATAATATTGTCACTCTCAATCGAACAAAATCACAGGGAGGTGATAATAAACCAATACTTGCAGTCTGAAGATCAAGTCCACTCCTCCACTTACATAACTTCCTCATCAGAGAGTTGTATTTCAATCCACTCCTATAGTTGTACAGGTATTGTAACAGGTAATTAAATCTTTCACTCAAGGCGCCCACATTTGATTGGAGGGAATGACGATGACACCACAAGGAGATATAGGTTCAAGTTAATACTAACGCGTTTCATTGCCACTCTGGGCAACTTCATCGGAGGAATAACCCCCATATAAAGGTATATATATATATATATATATATATATATATATATATATATATATATATATATATAGTCATTATAATTATCACAATCTAATTTAAATATTTTGCCGTCATAGATTAACATAAGCAGTTAGCGGTAAACGGAGTCCTTAGCTATATTAAATGTGTTGGGGGTTGGTTACTCTCTATTCATATAGTATGCCCACACTGAAGGCCAACTCCTGATCATGTGACTGTCAGCCCAATGAGCTTAATCTATAGTCTGTACGTTAAATAACTAAGATTCTTGCTCTGATCAGGAGGAAGAAAAATAATATGAACTTTATCAGTCGTTGTTATAGTGATCTAAACAATCCAGCAACACAAATGAATCTCCAATATGCAAATGGGGAGATATTAGAAACTGCCTCTAAAGGGAGCCAATAATCGTGCAACCATAGATGTTTCTTAACAGCATTACTAAAACAATACTCCATGCCCAATAGGGAGTTATAATATATATATATATATCTGCACCTCCACAACAGTGGCCATCTTGCTCTGCAAACTTATGCGCCGTGGTGGAAATCCAGGCGCACTTGCGCAAATTGAGGCTCAAAACAATTATAAAGTTGCTTTTGCATTACCTACTGTTCCTCTTGCCCCCTACTGTCATTCTGGGTCCGATTCTGCACAGCGCAATGTAAAAATATCCCACCTTTTCATATCCAAATTTTCACTTATCGGGTCTGAGGTTTCACCCAATTCCATGCAATTGCCAGCATGCGTTGGTTACTTTGCTCATATCGAGGAACCATTGCCAGCTATGTTGGAACGACTTATCCCAGCATCTATTGACTGGAAGAGAATGTTAGTGTTTGTTGAACCACAAGCACCAGCATGCCTTTACAGTCAGTAGCTGTCAGTTCATGCTGGGACATGTAGTTCTACAATAAAATGAAATAAAATAAAGTTGAATTGTATTAAAAAAAAGTCTCAAAACTTTGTTCACTTAAACTGCTTGCTACGAATGCCCACTACTGAATGGTTGTGGTGTGGACGGCATGGGACTTCACTTAACGGTTAGCCAATCACAAACAGTCCTGTGGAAAGCCGCTGGTGATTGGCTGAGCAACTAATGAAATTCATGCTCACTTCAGGTGGTAATTGTATCAAGCTGCAATGTTTTTCAGCGATTTCAAAATGCTGCAAATCGCTCAAGATCACTGGCGATTTTATGTGCAAAGTCGCCATATGTATTAACCTGCAATATTGACATTCCAACATCCAATCTCCAGCGATTTGTGTCGATTTTAAAACACCTATCTCGCCGGTGGTTTAGTCAAACTAGCCCGCGATTTAACAGAAATAAAATTATTATTTTAAAGCTATCTGGCCAATGGTAACATACCAAGAGGCACAATACACATTTTAATTATGAGGGTATTAATGATTTCTTGTTTAGAGGGGCAAAACTTATTATTAATTTTCTTACGGGCGCCAAATCATTTTATTAATAAATTAGTGGGCCAAATTTCATTAATGATTATATGTAAGGGAATTTTATTTTGTTTTATTATATAGTGGCTTAATATCTGTCACGGGCACTAGGAGTCTTTACCCAGGGATCACCAGGTGGTAGGCTTACCAGAGCAATGTAGATGGTAATAAGGTACTCTGGTAGCAGGGTGATCACGGAACAGGCAATGGTAGATGATGAGATGCTCAGGAAAGTCTATGACTAGCAGCACTGGTAATATGGAGGTAATAATACACGAGGAACTGTATGGACAAGGGCATGTGAAGGTAGTCAGTGGTCTGCGATAGCAAGTTGTACCACTGCTATAGTGAGGAGGAATGTCCAACAGAAACGAGGAGGTGATGAGAGTCAGCGGTCTGCGGATAGCAAGTGGTACCGCTGTCTGAGTGAAGGAATGGAATCCAAGTGGAGGTATCCGGGTAGTCAGTGGTCTGCGATAGCAAGTTGTACCACTGCTATGTGAGGGGATACTGGAACAGGTGATACAGGAAACAGGGATCAGTGGTCTGCCTTCAGCAAGTTGTACCACTGAATATATATGTGAGGAGGTGTACGGGGAGAGACTGCAACACAGGATGTACACGGGCACTTTAAACACGATCCACAGTAATATGCACAATATATATATAAATGACTGAACAGGTCTGCAAATATAGAAAGTCTCTTGAAGTAGTCCAGCACAAGATAACACAGTCAATAACACAGAAGCAGGCAGTCAGATAGGAGTGCAGCGATACCTGAGCGGCAGGAGGCCGGCAGGATGAGAAGTCCCTGGATGGATGAGGCAGGAGTCTAGTAGGTGCAGCGCACAGGTAAGTAGACCAACAGGGACACGAATCCACAGGAATCAGTAGAACGTGGAACTGGACTCACGGAGGACCCAGGAGAATGGAGATGATCAAGCAGAGGAGTAGCTGATGAGATACGAATCCAATGCTGACAGGAGGGTAAAGACCAGCGGGACACAGGAAGGCGTGGAGAGCGGATCAGCAGGAGATGGACGATAGCGCTGACAGCAGCAGCAGGACTCTGCGGACACACGGAGGTAACCGGTAGCAACCAACAGGTGCCAATAGCGATGGAACACGGGAGAGCAGAGTAGACCAGGAGCTGTTGATCACGGAGAGTAGCAGATGGCAATAATAGCAGCAGTCTCGAGGAAAACACGGGAGAGATGAGATGAGGCTGCCGTGCACAGGGGCAGCGGATAGGAATCAGCTAACAGTCACGATGATGAACACAGGCGAGTTGCCAGCTGGAGACTGTAGTGCACGGAGGCAGCGGATAGGAATCAGCTCACCGACTTGATGATGAACACAGGCGAGTTGCAAGCTGGAGACTGTAGTGCACGGAGGCAGCGGATAGGAATCAGCTCACAGACTTGATGATGAACAGGTGAGTGGATGTGGAGTGAAGGCTGTAGTGCACGGAGGCAGCGGATAGGAATCAGCTCACCGACTTGATGATGAACACAGGCGAGTTGCAAGCTGGAGACTGTAGTGCACGGAGGCAGCGGATAGGAATCAGCTCACAGACTTGATGATGAACAGGTGAGTGGATGTGGAGTGAAGACTGTAGTGCACGGAGGCAGCGGATAGGAATCAGCAAACAGTCACAATGGAATATGATAGCGTTGAAGTGGTATAGAAGACTGTAGTGCACGGAGGCAGTGGATAGGAATCAGCTAACAGTCACGATGATACAGTTGATGGTAGAAGTGGTATGGGAACCACAGTAGTAGAAGTGGTTTGGAAACCACAGAGGTAGAAGTGGTTTGGAAACCACAGGAATCAGCAGCGCTGAATACACGAGGAAACACAGGAACACCTTCAGAGACTCATGGGGAATGAGACTCCAAGATCAGGCAACGTGGTGTTGACCACAGGTGCTTAATATAGGGAGTGTTGCCTGATCTGCCAATTGAGTTAAAGGGACATACACAGAAGTATAGGAAAGGGCTGCGCATGCGCAGACCCTCAGGATGGAGGACGGCCACGGTTCCTAAATGTCCGGGAAGAAACACTCACGGTCCGGTGAGTGACAGTACCCCCCCTTTTAAAGGTGGGCACAGAACGCCTGGAACCGGGCTTGTCCGGATTTTTGGAATAAAACTTCTTCAAAAGGGCAGGAGCATTAAGATCTTCAGCTTTGATCCAAGAGCGCTCCTCAGGACCAAAGCCCTTCCAATGAACGAGGAAACGGAGGACTCCTCGCGAAATTTTTGCGTCTAATACCTCAGTAATCTCGAAATCCTCCTCCTGATGAACTTGAACTGGCTGCGGAGCTGAGGGAGGATTTGAGAAACGGTTGATAACAAGAGGTTTGAGTAAAGACACATGGAAGGCATTAGAAATCCGAAGATTCTTAGGAAGAAGAAGTTTCAGACATACTGGATTGATTACTTGAATGATCCTATATGGACCAATAAAACGAGGGGCGAATTTCATAGATGGAACCTTCAAACGAATGTTTTTAGTAGATAACCAGACACGATCTCCAATTTTTAGTGGTGGAATAGCCCGCCTCTTCTTATCTGCGAAAGATTTATATTTGATAGATGTCTTCTTTAAACAGGTTTTAACCTGAGACCAGATATTTTTAAAGGTCTGACAAGCAGTCTCCACCGCAGGAACTTGGGTGGGAGGGAGGGCAGGAAATTCCGGAATTACGGTCACCATTCTACGGATGGTGACCATAGACCACAAAAAATGGAGTTTTGGATGATGACTCATGGTACATGTTGTTATGGGCGAATTCAGCCCAAGGAAGCAACTCTACCCAGTTGTCTTGATTGGCTGATGAGAACATCCTTATGAAAGTCTCAAGATCTTGATTGACACGTTCAGTTTGTCCGTTAGATTGCGGATGGTAAGAAGATGAGAGTGCTAATCATATGCCCAAGGTTTTACAAAGGGCTCGCCAGAATCTGGAAACGAATTGTACTCCTCTATCTGACACAATCTCAGACGGACATCCATGGATGCGGAAGATCTCTTTAATGAAATGTTCAGCCAGGATAGACGAGGAAGGCAAACCAGACAGAGGAACGAAATGAGCCATCTTCGAGAATCTGTCCACCACCACCCAAATAGTGTTATGATTCTTACTAGGTGGTAAATCAGTAACGAAATCCATACTAATATGGGTCCACGGTTTGGACGGAATGGGTAGTGGTCGCAGCAACCCTGCTGGGGTTCTGCGGGAGGATTTGAACTGGGAACATAATTCACAGGAAGCAATGAACTCTTTGACGTCTCTCCTCATTGAAGGTCACCAGTAACTTCGAGAGAGTATCTCAAAGGTCTTGTGTTCACCGGCGTGTCCAGAAAAACGAGAGGCATGGAACCACAAAAGGATTTTCCTCCTTAGAGTAGGAGGCACGAGAGTCTTCCCAAATGGTAGCGTTTTGGTGGATGAAGCAGCCAGTGAGATACATTTGGGGTCTAGAATGGTATGGTTGGAAACCTCTTCTATATCAGAGGACGTCACAAAGGCTCTAGATAAAGCGTCAGCTTTTTTGTTCTTGGCAGCTGGTTTGAAGGTTATTATTAATTCAAAACGGGAAAAGAAAAGAGACCATCTTGCTTGACGAGGGTTCAAGCATTGGGCAGACTGAAGATATGACAAGTTCTTATGATCCGTGAAGATCGTCACCGGATGGCGAGCTCCTTCCAATAAGTATCTCCATTCCTCTAATGCAGCTTTGATAGCCAGTAACTCCTTGTCCCCGATAGTATAATTCTTCTCTGCGGGCAGCAGACCCCGAGAATAGAAGGCACAAGGATGGAACTTTTGCTGTTCAGAGCGTTGGGAGAGAATGGCTCCCAAGCCCACATTAGAGGCATCTACTTCTAGAAAGAAGGGGAGTGTCACATCAGGCTGTCGAAGGATTGGAGCCGAAGAGAAGGACTCTTTGAGTGTTTGGAAGGCTTGAAGAGCCTCAGGCGACCATTGCTTAGTATTAGCCCCTTTCCGAGTCAGGGCCACAATAGGAGATGCAATGGAAGAAAAGTCTTGAATGAAGCGTCTATAGTAATTGGCAAAACCTAAAAAACGCTGGATAGCACGAAGAGTAGTTGGCTGGGGCCAATGTAGTACAGCATTCACCTTGTCTGGATCCATCTTCAGGCCAACTCCGGAAACTATATACCCCAAGAATGGAATCTGGGGCAATTCGAATGAACATTTTTCTAGTTTACAGAACAATGAATTTTTCCGTAGCCTGGAGAGGACTTCTGCCACATGTTGGTGGTGAGAAGGCAGGTCCTGGGAAAAGATCAATATGTCGTCCAGGTAGACGACGACACATACATATAATAAGTCCCGAAAGATCTCATTGATGAAACCTTGAAAAACAGCGGGGGCATTACACAGCCCGAAAGGCATTACCAGATATTCGTAATGCCCGTCTCTGGTGTTAAACGCTGTCTTCCATTCGTCACCGGAACGGATTCTGATTAAATTGTAGGCACCACGAAGATCCAACTTAGTAAAAATACGGGCTCCCTTGATGCGATCGAATAGCTCAGTGATCAGCGGAATGGGATACCGATTCTTGATAGTAATGGCATTGAGTCCACGAAAATCTATGCAAGGGCGTAATGATCCATCCTTCTTTTTGACGAAGAAGAACCCAGCACCAGCGGGAGAGGTGGAAGGTCGAATAAACCCACGCTGGAGGTTCTCCTGTATGTACTCAGATGTAGCTTGAGTTTCAGGTAACGAGAGTGGATAGACCCGGCCCCTGGGGGGAGTCTTGCCAGGTAGAAGGTCGATCGGACAATCCCAAGAACGATGAGGAGGAAGACGTTCAGACTGAGCTTTATCAAACACATCAGTAAATGAAGCATATTGAGGAGGGAGTCCCGGTGAGGTAGATGAGATGGAAGATTGCTGTACTTTGAGAGGAATAACTTGGGATAGGCAACGATGGTGACATTCAGGCCCCCAAGACGTGACTTGAGGGGTGCGCCAGTCAATCTGGGGAGAGTGACACTGAAGCCATGGAAGGCCTAAGACAATCGGACTTGTCGTAACAGGAAGAATTAAAAACGATATTTCTTCATGATGCAGGGCACCAATCTGAAGTGTTACTAGAGACGTACTCTGGGTGATGAGACCGTTGATGAGACGTGATCCATCTATAGCCGTCACAGTAATGGGTGTTTTTAAGGTGATCACTGGTAGAGACCATTGATTTACTAATGATTTGGAAATAAAATTTCCTGCTGCTCCGGAATCAATCAATGCCTGTGACTCAAAGGTTTTGGTAGCAACAGAAATCGTAACATCAAAAGCGCAGACTTTAGATTTCATGGAAGATGGCATAGAGAGATCAAATCTTCAAGTGACGAAGGAAGCTCTTGTGTAGTCAGTGCATCTTTAATTTTATCGGAGAGCCCCTGCCAGAAGGCGGCCACTAGGGCTTCAGTGTTCCACTGAAGTTCAGAGGCTAAGATCCTAAATTGAATGATGTACTGGCCTACTGTATGAGATCCTTGTCGCAAATGGAGGATGCTGGAAGCAGCGGAGGTCACACGACCTGGTTCATCGAACACACTTCGGAATGTAGAAATGAATTTGGCACTATCTTGTAATATTGGAACGTTTCTTTCCCACAGAGGGGAGGCCCAAGCCAGGGCTTGTCCTGAAAACAAAGAGATAAGATAGGCCACTCTGGAACGATGGGTAGAAAAATTTTGAGGTTGGAGCTCAAAATGGACTGAACATTGGTTAAGGAAACCCCTACAAGTTTTGGGGTCTCCATCGTACTTTGACGGAGTAGGCAGGTGAAGCGTGGAAGCTGTAGACACCTGGGATGGCACTGGGGAAACGGAGGAAAGCACAGGAGCCTCAGTAGTAGCTGTCATAGTCTGTCCAGATGTTCCTTGGGAGGTTAATGACTGATAACACTGAAGTAACAGCTGTTGGCGGGCATCCTGTTGCTCCACACGGCTGACCAGATGCTGCAGCATCTCTTTGGCGGTAGGTTCCGTATCTGGGTCTGTCATGGCCTGATCTTACTGTCACGGGCACTAGGAGTCTTTACCCAGGGATCACCAGGTGGTAGGCTTACCAGAGCAATGTAGATGGTAATAAGGTACTCTGGTAGCAGGGTGATCACGGAACAGGCAATGGTAGATGATGAGATGCTCAGGAAAGTCTATGACTAGCAGCACTGGTAATATGGAGGTAATAATACACGAGGAACTGTATGGACAAGGGCATGTGAAGGTAGTCAGTGGTCTGCGATAGCAAGTTGTACCACTGCTATAGTGAGGAGGAATGTCCAACAGAAATGAGGAGGTGATGAGAGTCAGCGGTCTGCGGATAGCAAGTGGTACCGCTGTCTGAGTGAAGGAATGGAATCCAAGTGGAGGTATCCGGGTAGTCAGTGGTCTGCGATAGCAAGTTGTACCACTGCTATGTGAGGGGATACTGGAACAGGTGATACAGGAAACAGGGATCAGTGGTCTGCCTTCAGCAAGTTGTACCACTGAATATATATGTGAGGAGGTGTACGGGGAGAGACTGCAACACAGGATGTACACGGGCACTTTAAACACGATCCACAGTAATATGCACAATATATATATAAATGACTGAACAGGTCTGCAAATATAGAAAGTCTCTTGAAGTAGTCCAGCACAAGATAACACAGTCAATGATGGCAATAGACTCAGCGGATAGCAGACTCCAGAGGAGAACCAACACAGTCCAGCAAGATATGCAATACACCAGCACAGTCAATGAGAAGTATGCATACCGTGGTTCAGAAGCAGGCAGTCAGATAGGAGTGCAGCGATACCTGAGCGGCAGGAGGTCGGCAGGATGAGAAGTCCCTGGATGGATGAGGCAGGAGTCTAGTAGGTGCAGCGCACAGGTAAGTAGACCAACAGGGACACGAATCCACAGGAATCAGTAGAACGTGGAACTGGACTCACGGAGGACCCAGGAGAATGGAGATGATCAAGCAGAGGAGTAGCTGATGAGATACGAATCCAATGCTGACAGGAGGGTAAAGACCAGCGGGACACAGGAAGGCGTGGAGAGCGGATCAGCAGGAGATGGACGATAGCGCTGACAGCAGCAGCAGGACTCTGCGGACACACGGAGGTAACCGGTAGCAACCAACAGGTGCCAATAGCGATGGAACACGGGAGAGCAGAGTAGACCAGGAGCTGTTGATCACGGAGAGTAGCAGATGGCAATAATAGCAGCAGTCTCGAGGAAAACACGGGAGAGATGAGATGAGGCTGCCGTGCACAGGGGCAGCGGATAGGAATCAGCTAACAGTCACGATGATGAACACAGGCGAGTTGCCAGCTGGAGACTGTAGTGCACGGAGGCAGCGGATAGGAATCAGCTCACCGACTTGATGATGAACACAGGCGAGTTGCAAGCTGGAGACTGTAGTGCACGGAGGCAGCGGATAGGAATCAGCTCACAGACTTGATGATGAACAGGTGAGTGGATGTGGAGTGAAGGCTGTAGTGCACGGAGGCAGCGGATAGGAATCAGCTCACCGACTTGATGATGAACACAGGCGAGTTGCAAGCTGGAGACTGTAGTGCACGGAGGCAGCGGATAGGAATCAGCTCACAGACTTGATGATGAACAGGTGAGTGGATGTGGAGTGAAGACTGTAGTGCACGGAGGCAGCGGATAGGAATCAGCAAACAGTCACAATGGAATATGATAGCGTTGAAGTGGTATAGAAGACTGTAGTGCACGGAGGCAGCGGATAGGAATCAGCTAACAGTCACGATGATACAGTTGATGGTAGAAGTGGTATGGGAACCACAGTAGTAGAAGTGGTTTGGAAACCACAGAGGTAGAAGTGGTTTGGAAACCACAGGAATCAGCAGCGCTGAATACACGAGGAAACACAGGAACACCTTCAGAGACTCATGGGGAATGAGACTCCAAGATCAGGCAACGTGGTGTTGACCACAGGTGCTTAATATAGGGAGTGTTGCCTGATCTGCCAATTGAGTTAAAGGGACATACACAGAAGTATAGGAAAGGGCTGCGCATGCGCAGACCCTCAGGATGGAGGACGGCCACGGTTCCTAAATGTCCGGGAAGAAGCACTCACGGTCCGGTGAGTGACAATATCTCATTACCAGTGGGGCAATAATTATGTTTTTCTGATGTGGTGACACTTAATATTCCCAGATGGGGACGCCGTTTAAATTACATAGTTGCGGCACTACAAGTGGCAGCGTGAACTTTGCAAATCTCTCCTATCCAAAGCAGCGTGTTGAATCTGGCTATGTTCACTGCAATCTCGGGCAAGTTTGCAAAATCGTGGCTACACACATATAGCGACTTGTGTTGTTAAAATGGACAACAGTCGGGACTGCGATTTGTAGAGATTTTGGGAATGGTGATATTGAAAAAACCACTTTACTGGCGATTTTCTTTCAACGGAAAATCCCAAATTGCACCTTGGTTTATTTACCCCCCAGGTCACAGTCATCTAGCGGTGAGAACTTGCAGTGAGGCGATTCGTCAGTTTTGGAATGTGGGGGGGGGGGGGGGGTTACATTGTATTGTTAAGACAGAAAGATTTACTTTGTATTACAAATAATGATGACTCAAGAACTAAGAAAGATATTATCTATAATAAAGTGTTCAACAAGGGTTTGGGGGTGGTTTATTGCTTATTGTTTTTTGTTACTGACCTGATGAACGAAGGTATTTGAGACCCCAATCCCTTAAACTGGAACAACTGGGAGCTCCTGGTTGCCACTCCGAGGAACCTAATCCTTTTCATTACCCTGACCTCACAGCCCAGGGAGCCCCAAAACATTTCCGATAGAGGGCCGGCAGAGGAGGCATCCTGTATTTTTGCCCAACCCTATCCCTATGGGCTCCAGACTTGCACTAGTATGACATAGGGACCCTATGATGTGGGTTAACCTGTTACAGTGTGACTGGCCCAGCCTATATATATATATCCCCATGCTCGTTGTATCTCCGTTTTATTGAGAACCAGCCCAGCCAGTCTAGAACTTGTGCTGGTTATGAATTTTAGGGCGAAGACACCGTCCTTTTTTAATTTCATTACTTATTTAATTAGTAACGGAGCTTCTCCCACCCATTTCTCTAGTCCATTCATTGTCTGAGGCTATATGACCTCATATGTCTCTTACTCATTCACTCGTGGCTTATAATGAGTCATTAGTCAATCAATAGATCATCCTGCAGGCGCTTGCTCAGCCACGAGGCATATCATAAATGACAATCACCAGGGTGGAGAAAGGGGAAATTGATCCAACGTGCGACATTTACTTTGCTGGTCGTAATAATCTCTTGGCTTCCTACTGTTTTAAACTGTAGAAAGTGCGAGTGATTTGTTATAACTATTCATGGCATATTGAGCAGACTAATATAAAATATATGGCTACACATGTCAGGATCCGATCACTCAACCTGATCATCTTTCAATCGAATTGTTAAAGAATCGACACGTGTAAAAATGGATTAAAAACCAGTAGATGGACAAAGCGACTGATGATCTGGTTATCCTCAGTGAAAAATGTTCATACACAGTGATTGAAATTTATTGAAGAGTGTGTATTGCAATGTCTAAAAGTAAAACAATGTGGAGCTTTGAGTTGTACTAAGTTGTACTTGCTTCCCCTAACATGTAGAGGTGGATCTGGGGCATGAACATGCAACTAAAGTACAATAAGGGCGTGCACACATAGGTGTGACACGCTCCCTGGACATGTGGCCTATCCTGAGTAGAGCAGATCTCAAGCTATGCTCTGGCAGCCATGGGTCTGCTGGCACTTGTAGTTCTAATTAATAATGTCTATACATTTTAATGTTTGTTAATATATTTTGGAGCTCACTGTCAATGTCCTAATAATTTGAATGACCATTTTAATAGAGAGCTTTATGCATATTTAACGTAATGAAATTTTAATTTAATAAATATTGATTTGATTGTATCAGTAATCTATCTATTTCTGGCTCATCTCTATGATATTATATTATTTTTAATTGTTTATTTTTTTCAGGGGCTTTATAAGGTAGATTGAGAAGATATAAGCGCTGCAAATGCTTTTCCGTATTTGTGCCTTTGTCTTTCGGGGTTAAGAATCCCCTTTTGTGGCAGCTGTGTCCTTCTTCTGTAAAATGTATTGTTATCTTTTTATTAGTATTAATATTATTGTTATTATTAATATTATTTTTATATTTATCCTTAGCTCAGATTATCTTTTATTTCTTTTTAAGTAACATAGTTTGTTGGTACCAGTAATGCCACCTATTAAAATACTATTTTTAAAAAAACAACAACACCCACTGCTGAGAGATATTGGGGAGAGCCCCACTGCTATCAACACTGAGCAGGTTCCCTTGGAGAATTCAGCCCTGTACTGAACAGGCTACATCCCACAATGACGGGGGCTCCCAGTGACAGACCTGAGAGAGGGATATGTTGAGTAAACAAGCCAGTAGAGTTAAGGATGACACCCAAGCAGTGGACATAATTAACAGAGTAGAGTGTTGTGTTATCCATGTTGAGAGAGAGGGATGGAGAGCTGCAAACATGAGAAAGGAGAGAAGAAGACACTGGCACTGGAGACTGAAGGAGTTGATTAGTTCACCAAGGAATGAGGTGTACCGCGGGTAGAGTAGAGGGTCAAGGTCTGAACATTGTCAAACCAAAACAGGGAGATGAAGGAAGGAGAAGCTGGTGGTAAAAATAAAAGGAGCACTTGGTTGAAGAGGTAGAAAGTGAACCAGGAGAGAACAAAGCCACAAAGGACAATAGAGTGAAGGGTGTGCAGGAGGAGAGGGTCAACGGTGTCAAAAGTGGCAGAAAATTCAAGGAGGATGAGCAGGGGGAAATGACCCTTAGATTTGCCGAGAGAAGATTGTTGGTGACTTTAGTGCGGGCAGTCTTTGTGGAGTGAAGGGGTTGGAAAATAGATTACAGAGTGTCAAGTGAAGAGTGAAAGGAGAGAAAGCTTGTGAGGAGTTATAAACAAGATGGTTGAGTAGTTTGGAGGGAAAAACAAAGAGAAATTGTAGTTGTAGAATGAAGCAGGGTCAGGAGAAGGTTTTTTGAACATAGATGAGAGGTTATTGGAGGAGAGCAAAGCAGTAAAACATCACAGAAGAGATACCTTGATGGATGAAGAGACTTAGGGGTATATTTACTAAACTCCGAATTTTAAAAAGTGGAGATGTTGCCTATAGCAACCAATCAGATTCAAGCTGTCATTTTGTAGAATGTACTAAATAAATGACAGCTAGAATCTGATTGGTTGCTATAGGAAATATCTCCACTTTTCCAAACCCGCAGTTTAGTAAATCTAGCCCTTAAAGTAGTTTGAAAGATGGCAGATCTGTACGTTGAAAGAATGTTAGAGCTAAACACCCCACCTCTCCTTCCTGCAGTGATCAGCGGTAGTGGAGCTCTTTTGCAGATGAGGGGTTTGCTTGGAGTGCTACGGCTGGGGTTTTTGGACAAAGGAGGCTGTAAGTGATGACAGGGGCAGCCATGTCAATGGCTGAGAGAGCAATGTGGGTATAGAAGGATTGGGACAGGACAGAGTATTTATAGGAGAAATGAATTGTTCAAGTTTGTAAGAAAAGAGTATCAACATTTCATGTGGATTTGGGTGAGGGGAGGGGTGTAGGAGATGGTGAAAGGATGAAGGAAAGGAGGTTGTGGACAGAGAATGAGAAGTGCAAATTAGAAAGATTGGATATAGAACCTAGATGGGAGAAGATGAGGTCAAGGTCGTGAACACTACGGTGGGAAAGTGGTTTCATTGAGGCTGCAATAGTCGATGATTTTACTTGGCCACACAGCCCAAAGCAACTTGAGATAGCTTTATGCTGTGTGGCCAAGTAATATCAGCGACTATTACAGCCCCATTGAAACCACACTTTCCCTTGGTGTCCGGTGAACCCGTTTGGTGATACCATTCTCAATTGTGTGAGCTGTTTAGGCACCTGCTCTATACCATACCTTCTAGAGCTAAGGAGTGCCAAGCTACCAAGGACACAGGGCCATTGGGACAGCTTTGCTTGGTATAACGATAGAGCACTATCAGGGAATACACGTGCACATCTGATGGAGGTAAAATTTTACTAGAGTTAATTTCTATGTATATATATTTCTTCCACCAGCTAAGGGTCTAGTCTAAGTCCTGGGTCAGTATTGTATACATGTTATAACATGTTTCTGCAATCAGGAGTAACTGTATAAATGTATTTTATGTACAGCAGACATTAAGGACAGCCTAACCATAATGTTTTTCAACGGGAAAAAAAATAATATAAAATTAATTAAAATTAATTTTTTCACACAATTTCCATTTCTAATCATAAATGACTATATTATTGACTGGTAACATTAATTGATTTTTTTTCTGTGTGTTTTTTTGAGATTTCATATTCCACATACATATTGTTTGCATCCTGCAGTGTCTGGTCTAGTACAGCAGAGTGAACCTTGGGTCGTTTGTTTTTATTACAATTGTAACCCGTTTTCCCAAGGATTATTTGCAAATCTGCTTTGTCCCTCATGTAGCAGGAAAGTTTTCTTTTGATGTATGGGTAGACCAGGTGTGAGGTATATTAGCACAAAAATCTTCACTCTTGTATTAAATTTTTCATACCCAAGGGCCAAACTAAGTCATACTTGTCTACTTTTGAAGGCAGTTGTGCATGAGGGAGTCTCTCGAGGGGGCGTGACCATGTGTGTTGTGCCATTGTTCCCGCCCCCACCCTCTTCAACAACGGAGATGGCTGCATCCGGGAAATTTGACTGCTCTCTCGGTAGTCCGGGAGAACTCACAAAAATTCAGGAGTCTCCCGGACATTCCGGGAGAGTAGGCAACATTTCCATTTATTCAATCCCGCAGCTTGGTAAATTTACCCCAGGTCACAAAAATAAGCAACTCTACCTTCTCATGTAAAGACACAACTGAAAAGCACAGACCTAAGGTAAAAAATAATATAAACAATTGCACTTAATAAAAATTTACAGTAAATCATGTAATAGCCAAAAAATTAAGGTGAAATTCCTCTTTATTGTTACAAGTATTTCTCTAGTTTTAATGCATAATTTTAAAATAATTAAAAAAAATCTTTAATTTTATTGACTCAATTCCTTAATCCTCCTTGATATTTGCTCTTGTGAACTATAACTTTTGAGCTTGAGTCAGGTTCGTCTAACAATAACTCAAACAGAATGTTTTGAATGTCAATAACTGATATCACTGCCACCGCCACTGAAGCTATGTAAAGAAGCTTATTAGATAATAATAACATGAGTTATTCATTAATCTTGGTCATCTCATAAAACTAGGCTGTGAACTCTCTGCTGACACATTATCACACAACAGTTCCTGCTACAGAGAGAATCATGGGCAACTTTCATGTAAGCTTTCCAAGAATTATATGTGGGCGATATTGTTTAAATAATTTCCAAATTATGACTAATTATTACATTTAATATAAGATGATAATCAATATTAAAATATAACATATATGTGTAATTATGTTAAACATTTCTAAATCAATATTTCTTTATTTTTTTAAAAAATCCTGAAAAGGGATATTTAACAAGCTGTTTGCATTTTGTAACAGTTTTAAAATATCCATAATATAGGTTAAATCATAAATATACTTGTTATAATGAATTAGTTACATGCAGTATCTATTTTTCTGCCGCCTAGATTAAATATGTAACACAGATAAAAGGTTGGCGCCTAAATGCAAAAGATTATTTTGCTAAACATAGATTACAAGTTTATCTGGTGTTGATGATTTATTTAGACAATAGTTATTATATTTCATGTGAATTATTTTGGCTGTATAATCAGATAAGAATTGAAATCCCTGTTCATGGGAGGCACGGTCCAGTAATGTCATGGACAATTAGTGGTGAACTTTATAAATTTCTAGTTATTTTGGTACAGTATCTACTCAGAGGTAAAAGTCAATTTTCTTAGAGGATCCAAGCTTAATAATAATTTTTACCATCCTCAGCATCATAGTTTTTTGATTTTTTGGAGTATTGGAAACTTTGGTTAGGATAAATATTGGATCTAATGTAACCAATGGTCCCTAAAGAACATTCCTGCAATTATTTTTTTACAGGAACTCAGTCCCTGTCCTTTTCCTTTATGTTTCATCATTGAAACTCACATTGTAGTTTATCTTTATTGAAATTACAATATTAATATTGAGCTAGAGAAATATAGCATTTTTCAAATATGTCTCCCTTATCCCATGGTACAAAGGTCAAGGAAAGGCAGGAATACCTGATTAAAAAATAATTCAGAACTACTCCATAAATATACTTTCTTTTCAAATATAGTTTGGCCACTGCAGGAACTGTTTCATTATATGATATTTTAATTTTATATCAGACACAGTATAACATCTTCTGGTAATTTAATTCACTATAAGCACACAGAGAATTTAGATTTCCTGTTTAGAATGACTTAAGTATAAGTGTTCCTATGTATCCTATTTTACCAGAAATGGTTCCTGTTTTTGCCACTGGAAATTATTATATTTCATAATTCCACAAACAATGCACCTGGATTAACAGAAATAGAATCATAGGACAGTTGAACCGCGTTTTGAACCAAAAGCTTGCATTGAGTGACATTAATGGACTGAGCGATCTTAATGACATATAGTTGTCCAAGCATTGTGGAGTGTGTTTTAAAGGGGATCTCCAGACAATTTATTTCTCAATTATTAATCCCCAGTTCATATTTGAGATGATTTGCAGTCATTATCGTTGCCTTTGCTACTGTGTCCTGGTAGAAAAACAAGCCTGTGTTAAAGCTTTTTTTTGCTGGAGAATTCAACAGACATGTATCCAAGAAATTTGAAGTGATAGATGAGAACTTGGCAGACCGCCAGGACTACTGTTAATTTTTTGTTGAAAAAATGTTAGTGCCACAAAGAAACTAATATATTTATGTTGTTTGCATAATAACAATAATACAATTCTGAATAAATAATAGCAATGCATTTAAATCATCTTATTATCAGTTGAGGAAGATGGATTAAAAAATAGTGGATAGCTCCCTTAAGGACAGTTTGCAGAAAATCTGTGCGTTCAACGTAAGGGGCTGTGCGATCTAATAAAATTTTATCTTGGATGGTTTTTGCGAAGTATATAAAAGAATTAAAGACTGTTTGCGTGGGTAAATAAAAACTATGTGGGGTGGAAGCCAATTATTTGAACACCGATCAGGGGCATTAGTAGCTATTATCTACCAGCAGGGGAGGGCTGCCAAATTTTAGCTCGAGGGAGGGGGGGTGGGGGGGAGACTCAACTCAGCAACCCATTAGGAACATTATAAATGAAGAAAAATGCAGGTGGCCCAGTGACCGAGCCCAAGGTAATTAAAGATAATTAATTAAAAACTTTGCTTGCCCCCTAGACAGTATAGTCCTGAAATTTGCCTACTTTTGTCTACATGTTAAATAGAGCCCGGGCTATAGTGCATTATAGTATATGTGTGCGGTTACTTTTCTTTTCTTATATTACTGCCTAAAACTCTCGCAAGTTACTGGTGTATTGGCCACGGATGCATCATCATTAATTTATAAAGCGCCAGCAAATTCTGTAGTGTTTTACAATTGGGAACAAACACAGTATTAAAACAATACTGGTTGATACATACAGACAGAGAGGTAGTAAGGCCCTGCTCGCAAGCTTACAATCTATGAAAAGTATGAATATGGGCCAATGAGTCAAGGGGACCCAAGCAGTCACCTTTACTTGTGACCCTGCTCCTTCCAGGAGCCCCAAGACCTTTGTAGCCATGTCTTTGCACTGCTCCCCTCTATTCGCTGAACCCTTGATTAGAGCAGGAAGCGGTGGGATGACATCACCAGTGTCATGACACACCCACCTCTTTCTTGGTTACTTTTCTGGGGGGGTGGGGCCAAATCATTACTCCTGCGCAAAGACCCGCCACGTGTTCACAACGCCCCTGGGGCAAGTGCCTTTATCTCAGTCTATAAAGACATCTCAATTCAGAGTTCAAGGTCCAGGCCTTTACGTTATAGTAATTCAATGGGACTTTCCGTTGTGCAATAAAATACATTTTTTTTTTTACTACTCTTTGTTTAATACTCCCTAAAGAATCCAAGATTACCAGACACTATGTTCTAGTTAGATATGGCTCACCTATCACAATTAGAAAACAGTTATGCTTGGTATTGTTACAATAAACCTTTATCAATATAAATTGCTTTGATTAAAGGTACATAGTGGAATTCCCCAATTCCTGACCAAGGTACAAAGTGGAATTCCCCAGTTTGGCAGAAACTCAATGGCTGAGAATAAGATGAATGCATTAGTTTTCTGCAACAGATTGTAACAGAAGCCTCACATGACTAATTTGTGCTTTTAGAGGACCCAGCTCCTTCCACCATTAAACCCTCAGATTGTGGCTTCCTGATGCCCACTATTCCCCCAACGTACATCATGACATGCCCCAGTCACATACAGCACTGTCCTCACTTACTCAAACCCACGACGGGACAGGTCAGTGTCCCCCACACGATTAGTACGCTCATCTCCTGAAATAATCTGTGTTGGTTTGACCGGTCTGATTACAGCAACCAGTTGTTCTCCTTCTAAACTCAGAACATAGAGACATGCAGGAAATAAAAAATGTTGATAAAAATAAAATGCAATACAAAATAGAACGTCCGTGGCCTCATTTACAACTAGACGCGCTTTATGGCTCATATGTAGGCATAAAATACAACATTGTGACCTCACGTTAGCATTTAGAGTTTCATGTACCTTAAAATATAAGCAACTAAAAATGCATATGCATATTTACATGTTTACATTGATATGCAAACGTGTATAGCCAAAGTAAAGATATCATCATCATCAACTTAATAAATAAAAATGTGTGTGTCTATCTGTGTGGCTATCTGCACAAGGCAATGCCCAGTTAGTTTGGTCACTCTATAACAGGAAGACTGGCAGCTTTGGGACCCCTTGTCATAATGTGAAACAAGCCCCGGTCCTTTTTACCCAGGAATTGGGCCTGAAAAAAAACATGTAGCCACCCCCCCCCCCCCCCCGCCTTCCCCAGACAATCAAGCTCTATGGTAAATACCACTGGGGGTCATCCTAAAACCCTTGGCCTGGTATGTGCCACGGTGACAGTTAAATGTCCTAAATTGTTTGTTAAATCATTAAGTTCTATCAAGCCCTGGCAGCCTTTGACATTTTGACTATGCTGTTGTTTGTAGAACTACAAATACCAGCATGCCCATGGCGGTCAGTGGCTGGCAGGGCTCCTAGCAAAAGAAAGAAAACACAACTCAAGAAGTAGATATGGGTTCAGTTGTCCCTAATGTTAATCCTATTTTGCTAATTACTATATTGCACCTTAGTATTATTTGTAATTCATCAACACAGTAATAAGACACTTTGCATAATTTTATGAAATAATGAATTTTGATGATTCATTTATTTATACGTCTACAGATAGTGAAAACGTCACTGGCTGCTATCATTACCAAACACGTTTATTACATTGGGTTCTTCGTCATGCCCGGCCGGTCAAGGTTTAAAGCTTGGGTTGATAATAGTAGGAAGAAAACTGCAAATTCCTTTCCTGTGTTGATAGATAGCAAAACACAACATAAATATTTGACTCCCAAATTGATAAAGCTTGGGTCTAAGGTTTATGACGAATGCTATATATTTGGTAAGAGCCTGGAGTCTGCCTTTCATGAGCCAGATTGAAGACTGCTGTCATTGACAGAATTTATTTTAAACCATGCTCATTTACAGGCTAATCCCACCTAAAACAAAAAAAATGTAGTGTTCGGTATATCCGATGATTCCAGAAGTCACCCCATGTGTATAACAGTCCTCCCTCATACCCCTTGTTTTGTTGTAAAATCTTGTGACATTCTTAGTCAAAGAATTGGAAATCGATGGAGGAGGGGCTTTGACAACCTGAACAGAAATAATACAAAACAATACCCCAGCCAACAAACATTGATAAAATAATGGGAATTTAGAAAAACACCAAAGCAGCTATCTATGGCACAACATGGAAGGATAAAATAAGAATAAAATTAGGAGCTCAACTGCTGTTCTCCCTATAAATAATTAAACACCATATAGTACAAATGAAATTGATCTTTTATGCAGTAATAAGTTATGAAAATACATAGAACTAAATAGCATAATACTGTCATATGAACAATTATAAGAAATACGAAATCATACATACAATCTCATCATCAGAATGACTCAACAGAAGTCTGAAACACATAGAGGGATTTGCAAAACTTCCCCCTGGACCTTTCATAACCTCAGCAAGAGCTGAGAAAACAACGGTGGTTTACATCTACCCAGCTGTAAAGTTATAAAACTAACCTTATAGCCATTGCAGGTATTCGTTTTATTTGTAGTCTTACATTGTAATAATAATGTACTCAAGTCTATTCCATCCACCTTTTATTTACAATGAGGGACAGCTGTTAATTTGGATGATGACTACTGGAAGTATAAAATTGTAGTTACTAAAATATATTTTTATCATTAGTATGTAACCAATTAATAAAATAGATAAGTATCCCATAAATAAATAAGCAAAACTTGGTGTAAATATAGTCCCCATCGCGGTTCCTAGTTTTTGTAAATAAAAGGGCTTTTAAAAATAAAAATAAAAGTGTTGCAAATTGATGCAAATGTAACATTTTCTTAAACACATTAAAATACATTATGTAACTTTACTTAAAGTTTGACTCATAAGTAAGGACCTGATTCATTAAGGCACACAAAGCGAGCGTAAATTGCTTATTTTTTTAAAACACACGTAATTTGGGCATACGCACGTCCGCATTCAACAAGGAGTGGCTTTGAGGAAACATCTCTTGTTCAATACGGGTCTAGGTGCGCCCTGCCCTGACAGACAATACACTGCAGGATACGTCCAATGCATATGTGGAATCTAAAGTCACAAAAGAGCGCACAGAAAATAAAAATATTCAATTAATTTCACCTGTTAATAATATAGGGCTTGATTCATTAAGGATCTTAACTTGAGAAACTTCTTATTTCAGTCTCCTGGACAAAACCATGTTACAATACATGGGGTGCAAATTAGTATTTTGTTTTGCACATAAGTTAAATACTGGCTGTTTTTTCATGTACCACACAAATATAAACTTTAAATTTCAGTGTACAAATAAGCTATCAAGTATTTGTGTGCTACATGAAAAAAAATCAGTATTTAACTTATGTGCAAAACACATATGTTCACATACGCGCAGTGGAATTGAAAGTGCAATTTAATTTTTTTTTTTAAAAAAAAAAAATATTTAAAAAAAAAATTTAATTCTAAAAATATTGTCCACTGAAAAAATATTTTATTCTAAGAATAAATGTTTTTTTTTCCATCCATTCCTTTCTGTTACTGCCATCAGCAGAAGAAAGATTACAACGAGAGATAGAACTTTTCACCCTTTGGTAAATACATCCCTAATTGACAATACTGTTCTAGGCATAACTTTTTCACAAATGTATTAGAAGTAAAATAAAACATATCAGTAAGCTTACCAAGTGCAAACTTGAAACTTGCATTTAAAAGTTTCAATTGTGTAAAGTCTTTTGCTTGTTAAGTTAAAAATTCCCTCTGTGTTATCCGGTAATTCCTCTTTACCCCCCTTCCCTGTTCCCCCACCACCACCACCAACCCCTTTAATAGGTAATTCCTTCCCATACATTTGTAACTCTGAGTCTTCTCCCCATTTCTATGAGGACCACCCAAAACATTTTTGGGTGTCCTTTGAGGAAATTTTCTCCTGGTTCTTTGAAGTTTCTTATGTCTATTCGGAGAATTCAATATCTTACCTTCTACATGTAAGTCATTTTCTCGCTGGACTGTCTTAAAACAAAACTATTTTTCTGATTGGAACAAGTGTTCCTAAGCTTTAAAAGAAGTCTTATAGTTCTCTTCTCTTACTCAGTGGCATAGAAGAAACCATCAAAATACAATATTTGCCAACCTTCCCTAAAAATTGTTGAATCCCTTTCAAATTTATTTTCACAGTAATAATAATTGAAGACTCTCTTTCCTCTATATGTTACATAATATTTTGCTTACTCCTACCCCTACAATTATCCACGTTATTAGTGTTAGTCATATTTAGATCTTTAGGCAAATATTAATTGCCTTGTATCTATTATGTATAATTATTTTATTAAATTAAATGAACAATATTAAAGGATTTTGTTCCATCTTGCAGTGATCATCATTTCTAAATCTTTATCCAAAATGTTGCTTAGACAAAATAAATGTTTCTATAAACTTTGTTTCTTATTAATTTAGTGCTATGAATATCTATGAAATTACTATTTCTATTTTTGAATGCAGATTTTTTTAAAAAAATAAAAAAAATCCATAACACAGGTGAAAAGAACCGTGATAAACAAATAAATCAAACTATACCTATTTAATACAAATCAATATCCTAGAACTGTGTAGCTACCTATAATAAATCACAAGAACTACATAAACAGTAGCACTTTATACATTAATATATAACATATATACATCAATCTTCATTTGTATTCTTTCATATGAAACTGACCAGACAATATTGATCCTCCCCAGCTTTGCCGAGATGATATTATAATTATTAAAATGTTTTTGGCCAAACAATATGCTGAAAAGTGTAAGTGGTAACTAAAAACTTTGGGGCCTGTATATTCTTATTTCCCAGGTTCCAGCCCTAAGTATATACTTATTTTAATTATTAAACAAAAATCACTACTGTATTTATCATAAAAATGTTGCAGTCAGCTGACCATTACTAACCAGGCACCAGGTTCCATTTATTTAAAAAAAAAAAAAAAAAGAACCTGTAAAAATTAATTGAAGTAATAAAAAGAAATAACACAGCAATATATATAATATATAGTTAATTATATATATATATATATATATATATATATATATATATATATATATAGTTCTTGTAATGATTAATCAATATAATTTAAATATTACTGTATTTAAAAATGTTTCATTATAAGAATTAAGTATTTTTTTCAACGGCATCGACAAGTGCAGGTGCGCTACTGGTTAAATAGACTTCTCCATGCAGAGGCACAGGAAAGCCTCAGCCAACGAAGGCTGGTAAAATGTTCTGCTGGTTATAACGGCATTAATGCCAGCAGTAACTTCTTTGGTGTATAGGGCGAAGCTAAAACAAGCTCTATCTCCGGCGAAAATACCCATCGGTATGTCCATCTCAAATATAGTAACCTCCAAGATAGATCTAGTTTTCTTTTCATTGCAGGCTATAATAGCTAGATTTATGAAAATCGTGTAAAAAGGAAAAGCGGACGTGTTGCCCATAGCAACCATTCAGATTGTAGCTAACCATTATCTCGTACATTCTAGAGTCTGATTGGTTGCTATGGGCAACACCTCCACTTTTCATTTTTACACGGTTTGATGCATCTACCACTAAATGTAAATCAGTCTGTGTTTGCTCATGGACACGGCTCAGATTATATCTGACACCGCTGTAGATATTTTAGTGAATAAACCCTAAATTAGTGATTGTGCATCTATTTTACGCCACTTCTCCCTTTATATTTACAGGGAAAAGTAGTTGCTTAGTAGCAACAAATAAATAATAACTTATTGACACAATCTTTCTTGCCTGTTCGGTCTTCGCTTTCAGATCAATACATTGATTAATTAGTCATTTAGCAGCAAAGTGCAGAACATTACTCATTCATGTCTAAAGACCGACAATAAAAACTAATATTGATTATTAATTAGGGCGACCATCCCATTTTATGGAGCCAGTTATCAAATCTTAGATAAGCCAAATCTTTGATGAAGGAGGCACCGCAACTGAACAGACGGGTAACGTGCTTTTATCAGGGCCTTAAACAGGTGGCACTCTTCTTCTGATAGATTATAAATAGTATCAAAATGAATTATCCCGATGCCAGACACAAGGTGATACAATATGAAGCAGTAAAATAAAATAAAAATCAATAGACGTATTTTACATTTTAGTAATAAATAATTATGTCTAGTGTGGACCAATGCAAAAATCATTAATATTGATACAAATATAAGCTATGAGCATCCTCCAACACACCAATATTGTGGATATATATGTGGGCAGCACGGTGGCTCAGTGATTAGCATTTCTGCCTCACGGCACTGGCGTCGTGAGTTCGATTCCCAAACATTATATTGATTTATTTTAATTCTAACAGTGAAAACAATCTCACAGTGTGCATTTGTAATAAGGAGTATAATACAAACAAATCACATGTTTAATAATTATAAGCTCATATTTACTGTCTCTTCTGTAAAGTTATTTTCCCATTTAATTAAACTATATGAACAACAACCCCACACGATGGTGCAAAATGCTGAAATATCTAATATATCAATAATAGATAAAGAACTACGCTATAATCTGTTTATTTTTGTTTGTTTTTCCAGCCAACCATTCGGCATCACCACGATTTCGATGCAGAACAAGATGCAAAGAAATTACAGAAGGCCTGTAAAGGCATGGGTAGGTGTACAGATGCAAACACAGAGATAAGAGTAAAACATTATGTATTTTTCGACCAGGACCACAGAGAGGAAACTCTGGCGCAACTGCAGATGGAGACGAGAGGTTGTGACCTTCAGAATAACAAGAAATGATTCTGTTACCCCCATTTCCCACCCACCTATAATATGGCTTGGGGGATGAGCAGATGGGTCCGGAGCTATGATTTGTGTATAACTTGTAACAAGCCGGTCACACTGGAGGTTTTGGCTGTAGGCTGGTGATGGATAACTCCTTAGGCAAACCGAAGGGGGGCTTCCTAGTGCCTGGAAACCCCCCTCCTGGGGCACTGTATAATTGAGGTGGCTGGACCCTGCCCCCGCTTCACACAGCTCTGCTTGAAAAGAGAGAGCTGCGTGCACCTAACAGTAGTCCACGCAGCATTGCCCATGTATATTATGTGGGTAGGAAGAGTTGGAGAGCAGCCAAGCACTGTCTAATATTATAGCCACGCCCCCATGCATGCTGGTCACGCCCACTGGCGGCGTGGTGTGGAAACCCTCCTCTACATATCCTGCATTTGCCCCTGAACTCAATGGTTGGAGAGAGCAAGAGACATAAGTCATGGTCATAGGAATTGAAACTGTAAAGCAGTAGGGAATGGAAGCTATAGTCGTAGGTGTGGAAAATTTTAAATAAATGACAAAGGTCAAACAATAAAATACTCGTCTCCAAATAAGGCAACTTTACAATTCAAACTGCACAGCTAGGCTGATACTGCAGGGTAGATAGGGGCTGCAATCGGGTGTTACTCCTGAGCCCCGATATCAGCAGCTGATGTCACTTGTGTTTATGGCGTGTGCAGCGCTGCCACCTATCAACGATTACAGGTAGTGCATCTATTCCTTACATAAAAATGTAAAATAGTTTAATTGGAGACCTTTTAAAAATCTGTTACAATAACTTATTTTGTATAAGAGTAACTTTTATTTTAGCTCTATATATATATATATATATATATATATATATATATATATATATTAATTTAACTGGTGCCTGTCTTATTTCACAGGAACCAATGAAAAAGCAATCATTGAAATTTTGGCAAATAGATCTTCTGACCAGCGGCAAGCAATTAAGCAAAAATACAAGACAATGTTTGGAAAGGTGAGTGCACCAGCATTGTGTATTGGTTGTTTTATGTCATAGAGATGGCGGGGAGGTATCGTGTATTATAGAGCACAGGGCTGTTACACATAGTAGAGGCAGAACTGATTTTGAGAGCCTAATAATTATTTCATGACAGTGAAGCCTAGAGGTCATTAGGAGAATATTGAGCTGGGCCAATCCTGCCACTTAGTCTAAGCACTAAGTGGCCGCTGGTCTGCCAACAGTCTCAAAATAGGTGTGGCACATAGGGAAATGGCTGGGGTCTTCTACAAAACTGGGTGAGACATTCAGTACAGTGCACCATAAAGGGACATTGTCAGGTCACACCACTCCGCCTTCTCTAAATCCCTTCATCATCATCACCATTTATTAATATAGCACCACTGATTCCGTAGCACTGTACAGAGATCTCACTCACATCAGTCCCTGCTCCATTGGAGCTTACAGTCTAAAAAGAGAGACTAAGGTCAATTTTGATAGCAGCCAATTAACCTACCAGTATGTTTTTGGAGTGTGGGAGGAAACCGGAGCACCCGGAGGAAATCCAGGCAAACACAGGGAGAACATACAAACTCCACACAGATAAGGCCATGGTCAGGAATTAAACTCATGACCCCAGCGCTGTGAGGCAGAAATGCTAACCACTTAGCCACCGTGTTGCCCTAAAAAAAACCCTTCCAATGGCGTATGCACTAGAACCCAACTGTCCTGGAGTCGGGACAAAAATCCGGACTGACAGTATGCCGGGTAAGTCTCCTCATATCAGGACTGTCCCGTTTAAGTTGAAACAGTTGGGCGATATAGAGCCAGTAGTTTACAATATACACATCTCCCTAAAATCAGTGGACTTCATTGTAACACTACCACAGTACAACATTCCAGTCACTTACAATATATATACATACAGTATATATATATATATATATATATATATACAGTAGTGGAAGTGTCATACCGCCACTTATCGGTTTCCACACTGTCATTTCTAAATTTCCTTTAACAGAATCCACTAGTTTCAACTAAACGTACATTTATAGGGGTATATTCAATTAGGATTCGCGGCCGCGATTACGCGCAGCTGTGTCTATAAAGTGCCATTACGGTACCGCAACATCGCAGATTTCTGTGCGCACCTCTATGGGGTGCGCACAGAAATCCATGATGTTGCGGTACCAGGACCCATGTCACCGCACGTAATTGCGGCCGCGAATCCTAATTGAATATGCCCCATAAATTGTTCCAGTACGCTTCCATATTCCGCTGCCTTAACCACACTTTCCACTTCCCCACAACACAACTGATGTACAAACAAATCACACGTCACTCGTTCTTCTAAATATTACACTATAGAACATTTTAAGACATTGTGATATAAGATACCAGAGCCTTTTTTTTTTTTACTGAATATATACCATCAGATAGATTGGGTGAATACTATAGCTAATATATTTTCTCTACTCAAACCAATAGGGAGAATAGATACCAATTAGTTATAGCTATAGATAAATCTTTGCATTATATTATTATTATTATTATTATTATTATTATATTATAGTGAATATTATACCTATACATTTTTTAATTTAATAGATACCGCTTTTAAAATATTTTTCTGCAATAAAGAACTATTAATTAAAACTAGTTCTGCGTAGCTTACCTCGGCTGAAGAAAAAAAGAGCTTCATTTGTGACAGTGGAGCAATTTTAGGGGCACATATTTAATTTGTCAACCTTGTCCAATCAACACTTGGCTTCTGCCATTCTAATGCTAAAGAGGTTAATGAAAGCAAGCTTGTGATTAGTTGCCATACTGTGCATGTCTGCACTTATATCAATAAAATAACACTCTATAATTCAGTTATACCCTGTGGTTAAAATGTGTTTTGTATGTTATAGGACCTAGATGCAGTATTAAAAAGTGAACTGAGTGGTGACTTTAGGAAGACCGCCTTGGCCCTGCTTTTCCGGCCCTGTGAATTTGATGCGCAAGAGCTCAGAAAAGCAATGAAGGGAGCTGGAACCAATGAGTCTCTTCTTATACAAATCCTGTGTACAAGAGACAATAAGGTACAATGTCAAATTATTCACTTCCTAAGCTTTATTTAACTTAGTACGTGCTAATTTTAACTTCACGGATACACAAGTACGTATGGATGCGCAAAGGCAGCCATTTTGTTTACTGAACCAATATCCCTGAGAGTGCAGCCTATCAGTTCACAAGAAACCAGTGACATCATTGGTTGCTAGGTGCTAGCTGTATACTCAAAATGGCTGCCTGAGCTTTGAACATCACGGCCAACTCAAACGCCATCTCTATATCTGCTTATTTTGGAGAATCCTCCACTTGTAGCTAGAAATGATCTTCTCTTAATTAAAGTAAATTAATGCTATTCCCACCCACAGTTGACATTTCTATGGACGCCAAATGACACTTTAAGGTGGACCTTCATCAATACACAGCAAAGGCAGCCTGTTTGTGAAATTCAGTCTATCCATTCATTAGGGACTAGTGACATCACGGGGGCAAAGTGCCTAATACATTAGTCATTAGTCACTAGGGAATTGATAGTCCACAAAATGGCTGCTACCATTTCCTGTAGGGAATGGCTCCATTTTAAGGTATAATACAAAAGTTGGCCTGACTCCGCATTCATAGGAAGTGGAAACAGAAGACGGCTAGGTTTATAGTCCACAGGTTTCAAGCCGTCGTGTTCCTTAACTACACCAGAGTAGCGGCAGCCATGTTGTTGCTGAAACAATATTTTTGAGAATGCAGATTGTCAATTATAAAAACGCCTGAGCTCCAGAGAGGAACTTTATACATAGTTTAACATAATCCCATTCTTCCAACTACAGCAGCTGTATACCTAAAGGTGCCCATACACACTGCAATATGTCATCTGGACGCTACCACTAAGATGACCTAGGCGATTGCTTAGGGTGCCAATGGTTAGGGGGCACCGAAAACACAGAATGAGTGACATAATGTCACTCATCCAATAAATGTAATGCCCACACAGCCACTGACATGAAGGAGATGCAGCAGGCAGCCTCTCACATGTGAAGCTACTGGCAGCTTCTCCCCCATGTCAGTGTTACGCTGGATGTGTGGCGCTTGGTTATGATGTCACAACCCAGAGCCACACTCCCGCTCTGAGGATCGGCCCAAATGTAATGTAGTTTAATGTCAATATCTTCAGTATTTCCAACTTTTTTTTTTTTTCCAGCAAATACGAAACATAAAAGAGGCGTACAAGAGATGTAAGTGCATTAATTATATTGCATTATGATTATTTACATTATATGGTATATATATTATATATGTAATTTACACTGAATATTGCCTAACATTATATGCATTAATTATACTACAGTATTTTTATTTACATTATATATTATATGAATATACAGTACATTAATTACATCCATTGTACTATATTAGGCTGATTCTGTTTGTCATTCGATAGATAAATATGTGTCCATTTTTCTCAGTGCATGACAGAGATTTGGAGAAAGACGTCCAGAGTGAAACCAGTGGATACTTCAGGAAAATTCTTATTTCCCTGCTGCAGGTGAGTGTCACAGGCATTAATCACCTGCTTTATAAAATACTGAAAAAAAATTAGTTTGCATAGTTTAAGGGCTAGATTTACTAAACTGCGGGTTATAAAAGTGGAGATGTTGCCTATAGCAACCAATCAGATTCTAGCTGTCATCTTGTAGAATGTACTAAATAAATAACAGCTAGAATCTGATTGGTTGCTATAGGCAACATCTCCACTTTTATAACCCGCAGTTTAGTAAATCTAGCTCTAAGTGTTATTCACCAAGAACAGGGCTCAATTCAAAGAAGCACATTTACAAATGTGCAAAACATGTGCTTTTCCGCATTGAAAACGTCACTTGCACAACTTGAATTTTTGCACCGTGCACATAGATTTTGCACATGAAAATGGCAGCGTCTGCGGAGGTGGAAAATTTTGCGTTTTCTGAAGGAAGGAGGAGGGCGGTTTTGGGGCAGTCCTCACTGAATGCAGACTAGGGGCTAGATTTATTAATGGGCAGTTTGCTCAAACCCGCGGTTTTTGGCTATTTTTCCATCGGTTTTGAAACCGCCAGATTTACTAAAGCCCAAACCGCCGTTAAAGCTGCCAGAAATGACATTTTTCAAAACCACCACTTTACAAACCGCCATCCTGATTTTAATAATGATGAACATACAAACAGCCGGATTTACCTTAGATTGTACGCTCCTCTGAGCAGGGCCATCTCTCCTCCTGTTTCCACCACTTCTAACTCTGCTCTCCAGCTACTTAGCCCTCCTCCTCAAAGGTCCTCCACCCCACATCCACTTTCGCTCCCTCCTCCCCCCTGGGGGTCTCCCTGTCTTCCGCGCCCCCCTTCTTGGGCCCCATCGTTTTCGGATCCTCCCTCCCCTTTCCCCGCCCTCTCTAGCTGTGCATTGAGCGTACTGAGTTGCTGTGTTTACTGTACTGTGCTGTCTCCCATTGTATTGTGATTTTGTTTGTCTCTGTACGGGGCTGCGGATGCCTTGTAGCGCCTTATAAATAAATATTAATAATAATAATAATAATAATTTACTAAGCTGGGTTTTCAAAACCGCCGCAAAACAGCCGTCCAAACGGCCAAAATAAAAGAGGTGGTTGTGAGTGTTGAGGTTGCTCAAACTTAATGCTGCCATTAAGAACATAAGAGAAAGCACCATTGATATTTTAATTATTTGGAAAATCATTATTTATTGATTAAGGGACAAAATTAATTTAATATTAACTTATGAGAGTTTTTTTTTTTATATATATATTTTTAAGGGGACACTATTATATTATGTGGGAAACTGACTAAATAATTATTTATGTTGCAAAATTTGTCATTACATATTGTCTGAATAATTTAATAATTAAATATTTTTATCCCCTTAATATCATTTTTTTTTCCCCCTTATAAGTTAATATGTAATTCATTTTGCCACTCAATAAATAATTAATGATTGCCAACATAATTTATATGTCAGTGGTGCTTTATCTTATGTTCTGAATGGCAAAAAAATCCAGAATTCTGAAGCACTTACAACTGTCCTGTCTTTTGGATGGCGGTTTTGATGGCGGTTTGAATAATCCGCCACACATTTTAAATTGAAGCCTCAAACCGCCCTATAGTTACAGTAACAAACCCCAAATAATTTTCCAACTACCTCTGACTTAGTGAAGATTGAAAGGCATAAAATAAGAGAATTGCACTTTCAAGGGAATCCACAAACAGACAAAGTTCCAATGACCAGAGAAAAGAAACAGCCCGGGGGCTAGATTTACAAAAAACTGCGGGTTTGAAGAAGTGGAGATGTTGCCTATAGCAACCAATCAGATTCTAGCTTTCATTTTGTAGAATGCACTAAATAAATGATAGCTAGAATATGATTGGTTGCTTTAGGCAACATCTCCACTTTTTCAAACCCACCGTCTGCTTTTTTGTTGTTTGTTACTGTAACAATGAAGGGGGTTAGGGAGAGTCAATGAAGCAGCTGCCAGTGTTGAATACCCTCATTTTAACTGAAAAGATAGTTGTAATGTAACATACATGTATAAAAGAAAGAGTCACAGTTTCCCTTTAAAGCCAAGGACTGGATTTTGGTGCCATTTCCCTCTCTCCAGACACTACAAAAAAAACACCCTCGCAAATTTAAAAGGAGTTTAATGAAAACATTACACCAGCGATATGACTCACATCGCATTGTCTTCATTATATAGAGCAATTTCCGGTAGTCTCAGAATTTTAGTCACAATTCCTAGAATAAATGTGGTTTAAACTTACCAATATGTCATTGTTTTTTTTTAAACCTGGACAATATGTAATGCAGAATGTATCATGTTAGTGATTTAAATAGAAGTTTTGTGTCCTAGTTCTATATTTAAAATGGACTTGCTGAACTCTTGTATAGTCTCACATAGCTGCAGTATAAAGTGTCATCAGGCAGCACTGTATACAGTGGTACTGAAAAACATGCAGTATCATAGAACTGGATACAGTGGCACTGGACAGCATGCAGTATGATATAACGGTATACAGTGGCACTGGACAACATGCAGTATCATAGAACTGTATACAGTGGCACTGGACAACATGCTGTATCATAGAACTGTATACAGTGGCACTGGACAACATACAGTGTCATAGAACTGTATACAGTGGCACTGGACAACATGCAGTATCATAGAACTGTATACAGTGGCACTGCACAACATGCGGAATCATAGGACTGTATACAGTGGCACTGGACAACACACAGTATCATAGAACTGTATACAGTGGCACTGGACAACATACAGTGTCATAGAACTGTATACAGTGGCACTGGACAACATACAGTATCATAGAACTGTATACAGTAGCACTAAACAACATGCAGTATCATAGAACTGTATACAGTTGCACTGGACAACATACAGTATCATAGAACTGTATACAGTGGCACTGGACAACATGCTGTATCATAGAACTGAATACAGTGGCACTGGACAACATACAGTATGATAGAACTGTATACAGTGGCACTGGACAACATACAGTATCATAGAACTGTATACAGTGGCACTGGACAACATGCTGTATCATAGAACTGAATACAGTGGCACTGGACAACATACAGTATCATAGAACTGCATACAGTGGCACTGGACAACATGCAGTATCATAGAACTGTATACAGTGGCACTGGACAACATGCAGTATCATAGAACTGTATACAGTGGCACTGGACAACATGCAATATTATAGAACTGTATACAGTGGTACTGAACAACATGCAGTATCATAGAACTGAATACAGTGGCACTGGACAACATACAGTATCATAGAACTGTATACAGTGGCACTGGACAACATGCAATATTATAGAACTGTATACAGTGGTACTGAACAACATGCAGTATCATAGAACTGAATACAGTGGCACTGGACAACATACAGTATCATAGAACTGTATATAGTGGCACTGGACAACATGCAGTATCATAGAACTGTATACAGTGGCACTGGACAACATGCAGTATCATAGAACTGTATACAGTGGCACTGGACAACATGCAGTATCATAGAACTGTATACAGTGGCACTGGACAACATGCAGTATCCTAGAACTGAATACAGTGGCACTGGACAACATACAGTATCATAGAACTGTATACAGTGGCACTGGACAGCATGCAGTATCATAGAACTGTATACAGTGGCACTGGACAACATACAGTATCATAGAACTGTATACAGTGGCACTGGACAACATACAGTGTCATAGAACTGCATACAGTGGCACTGGACAACATACTGTAACATAGAACTGTATACAGTGGCACTGGACAACATGCAGTATCATAGAACTGTATACAGTGGCACTGGACAACATGCAGTATCATAGAACTGTATACAGTGGCACTGGACAACATACAGTATCATAGAACTGTATACAGTGGTACTGGACAACATACAGTATCATAGAACTGTATACAGTGGCACTGGACAACATGCAGTATCATAGAACTGAATACAGTGGCACTGGACAACATACAGTAGCATAGAACTGTATACAGTGGCACTGGACAACATGCAGTATCATAGAACTGTATACAGTAGCACTGGAAAGCATGCTGTATCATAGAACTGAATACAGTGGCACTGGACAACATGCAGTATCATAGAACTGGATACAGTGGCACTGGACAGCATACAGTGTCATAGAACTGTATACAGTGGCACTGGACAACATGCAGTATCATAGAACTGTATACAGTGGCACTGGACAACATGCAGTATCATATAACTGTATACAGTGGCACTGGACAACATACAGTATCATATAACTGTATACAGTGGCACTGGACAACATGCAGTATCATAGAGTAGCACTAAACAACATACAGTATCATAGAACTGCATACAGTGGCACTGGACAACATGCAGTATCATAGAACTGTATACAGTGGCACTGGACAACATACAGTATCATAGAACTGTATACAGTGGCACTGGACAACATGCAATATTATAGAACTGTATACAGTGGCACTGGACAACATGCAGTATCATAAAACTGAATACAGTGGCACTGGACAACATGCAGTTTCATAGAACTGTATACAGTAGCACTAAACAACATACAGTATCATAGAACTGCATACAGTGGCACTGGACAGCATGCAGTATCATAGAACTGTATACAAGGGCACTGTACAACATGCAGTATCATAGAACTGTATACAGTGGCACTGGACAACATACAGTGTCATAGAACTGTATACAGTGGCACTGGACAACATGCAGTATCATAGAACTGTATACAGTGGCACTGGACAGCATACAGTATCATAGAACTGTATACAGTGGCACTGGACAACATGCAGTATCATAGAACTGAATACAGTGGCACTGGACAACATACAGTAGCATAGAACTGTATACAGTGGCACTGGACAACATACAGTATCATAGAACTGTATACAGTGGCACTGGACAACATGCCGTATTATAGCACTGTATACAGTGGCACTGGACAACATACAGTAACATATAACTGTATACAGTGGCACTGGACAACATACAGTAACATATAACTGTATACAGTGGCACTGGACAACATGCAGTATTATAGCACTGTATACAGTGGCACTGGACAACATACAGTAACATATAACTGTATACAGTGGCACTGGACAACATACAGTATCATAGAACTGAATACAGTGGTACTGGACAACATGCAGTATCATAGAACTGTATACAGTGGCACTGGACAACATGCAGTATCATAGAATTGTATAAAGTGTCATCAGGCAGCATGCAGTATCATAGAACTGTATACAGTGGCACTGGACAGCATCAGTCCCTGCCCCATTGGAGCTTACAGCCTAAATTCCCTAACATACACAGACCGAGAGAGAGAGAGACACACAGACTAGGGTCAATTTTGATAGCAGCCAATTAACCTACCAGTATGTTTTTGAAGTATGTGAGGAAACCGGAGCACCCGGAGGAAACCCACCCAAACACAGGGAGAACATACAAACTCCACACAGATAAGGCCATGGTCGGGAATTGAACTCATGACCCAAAACTAAGACAAGTAAGCTAGCGTCAATCCACTGGTACATTGGGTGATAGATAAATTTAGTAGTGCACAACATTAGCTTGACAGTAGTTTGGCAGCTGCAGACAAGTTGCAAGTAAAGATTCCTAACAATATCAGTATGTATCAACTGTTAGGTGATGGTCAAAATGCTCTAAATAGAAGAAGTAAAACATTTCAAGCTGAGATCTGGGCCTTGTTCTAATGTTCTATCTCGTATCGTAGAAGGGTTAGGCAGAAGAGGCAGCTGCGTTGGGTGAAGCATAACTGGGAGCTGCTGGATTAGTATAACTTATAAATGTGTCTTAAATGCCAGATCTGCCCCAGCCGGCAGGTTTCCTTCTTAGATTAACGTACGGGCATCAGACCTGATGGAAGGATAATATTTGAGCAGTATGTATAATATTACGGCACGTGTAAAAAGAGAAGGCTGGGCGCATATTGCCATCTTTGTCGTGAGGGCCAGAACATCACACACTGTCATTACTCGGCATTGGTGCACATTACAATACATTGTACTATAAATATAACCAGAACACTGTGCATTCTGATCCACTTATTTTATCTTTTTCTAGGCAAACCGCGATGAAGGTCTTGACATTAATAAAGATCTTGCCGGCCAGGATGCTAAAACACTGTATGAAGTGAGTACGCTTGGTGCCCCTGCTGTAAAGTCTCCTGAAAAGATGTCAGTGTGACATTATGATAATCATTTACTATTTATGTGTATTGTAGAGTTGTTGATACTTTTGTTGATGAGAAACACTTTATTCACAGTTCCTACATTATTGGAGCAAGCCTGCAAACGTATATGATATTAAAACAATACGGGGTGCGGCCCCTCCAAGGGCCCCACTCTCCCTGAGGCTTGCGCTCTACTCTCAAAAGACTGGACCACCTATAGCTCAATAGAGCAGAGCCAGAGGCCCAAAAATGGCATCGCCGAGCTCCTACCCAAATATTATTATGGGTCCCGATGTACTGTACTGTTACACCCCTGATGGCACTCCAGCTACTGGCGAACTACAAATCCCAGCATGCATTGGCAGCCGTAGGCAACATGTGGCTCTCCAGCTGTGTCGCTATACATGCCTCAAGCTACCAAGGCTGTCAGGGCATGCTGCTACTTGTAGGTGAGGAGAAAGCAAGTTCAATGGCCAAACGCCAAGAGCTGGATTATTCCATTAGTTTGATTACATTTCCACTCTGGGGATGACTTAGAGTTGCACCTAACTGCATTTGTGTGATAAAAAAAATTGCATGATCACAACTTGCATCCAAATTTACACATTTGCACTTATCTTGCACACATCTGCAACTTACAGCTCCTTGCACTTGGCGGATCATGTGCGTTTACGTGTAAGCGCAGTGTAGTATGCCCAGGCCAAGTTAGGCCCATTGGAGAGAGACGTATCTTATTTTGAGCTTGAAATAGATTAGCTACGAGATGGAAATGTTGCACCTACATAAATCTGGTGCAAGTTTTGGAGTCAATGGCGATTATCAGATTTTTTTCCCCGCAATGCATCTAGACACTGGATTCAAGCATGCACATATCTGAAGGCCGTGAGTCTAACTACAGGGTAACAGGGATATTTACTGGTGAGTGGTAACTCTAGTGTTCCCATCTCCTTTAAAATTATCTTATGTGGCCCCCAAAGTACTAATTATGCCTGCAATCTGGAATCTCAAATAATCATAGTGAGTTATAGAGTCCAGGAGAAATACAATGTGACTGTTCTTGGAGAACTGGACAATTGTAGGATTCCTTTATTAAAAGCCTCAAAACCGCTAATCAATGACATGAAGGATTTGCAGATTGACTTAACAATTAGTATTTCTAAATTATGTAGCATTATTAGGTAGTATTTCTGAATTATGTATCTTCATTTTTAAATCATCATCTTGAGAGTTTAATGATGTCCGTTAAATGATTTGACTCATGACACGAAGCGGCTTCCATGTAACCATTTTCTGCTTATTCTTTGTTTATTTCTTTAGGCTGGGGAAGCTCGATGGGGCTCAGATGAGTCAGAGTTCAACGTCATCTTGGCATCAAGAAACTACATGCAGCTAAGAGCCACATTTAAAGCATATGAAATTGTAAGTATCAGGCAAGTGGGTAACTCACTCGGCAGCCAACAACCAGCCGGCGGGTACCCGATATGTGGTGCCAAATGCCACACCCAATTTATTTGCCCCACCCGTCTCAGACAAAACTTTCTGATAATCTTGTTGCTCCTGTCATATAATCACCTCCCTGCATTGCAAGAAATAAAAAAAATCGGGATAAAATTGTCCAATCCCCCGATACATCAAGCCACACCCCTGAACTACCCTGCCCCTCCCCAATTCAATAGGAACACACCCCTTCACTCTTCTAGACCACACCCCATTTGTACACAGGGGGACAGATGCAGACCGAGTACTACGCCAGTTTGCGTAGGATATCTTGAGTGAAATCGCTCTGCACCTGCCCAGGAAAGTGGACGCACACAAAGTGCCTACGCAGATTTCCATGACCAATTAAACCAAGTACAGTAAGGACGTGTTTGTGCAATCGCTGTTAGATGTATATACCGTTTATTATTGGCAGGTTGGCAAGGGCAGGTGCAAATAACAGATGAGATGATGATGAGACCACCCTGGAATTGTGAAACACTTGTGATTGGCTGTTTGGGAATGCCCCGCTAACACTGATAGAGGCTTTCTTTGTTGCATATATTATGCTTTTGTGTGCATGTTTAAGCATTTTTATATTTTGTCACGTGAGAGTTGTTTCTCTTTTATTGAAGATGTTTTTGAAGTTTTATTGATGGGTAATATTGAAAACGTAGTTTGCAAACAAAACATGGGCTTACGTGTATGGGACATATGCCTGGTGAAAACGGGCCCGTATGCTACCATAGGCAAACCGAGGAGGCGGGGGGGGTTCTAGTGCCTGGAAACCCCTCTCCAAGCCTAGGGCATTGTATAATTGAGGTGGCTGGACCCTGTTCCCGCTTCACACGGCTCTGCTTGAAAAGGGAGAGCTGTGTGCACCTAACAGTAGTGCACGCAGCATTGCCCATGTATATTACGGGGATAGGAAGAGTTGGAGAGCAGCCAAGTACTGTCTAAAATTATAGCCACGCCCCCATGCATGCTGGTCACGCCCACTGGCGGCGTAGTGTGGAAACCCCCCTCTACAAATCCTGCGTTTTCCCCTGGCTACTAGTGCAGACATGCATGTATCTTGCAGCTTTGCATATGCCCGCAATTGCGGCTTTTTTAGTGAACGCAATTTGCAGCAGCGCTTTGGGGCGCAACTGTGACCTTTTATTAGAGCGAGGAGCTCTCCCTCCTCTATGGAAACGCTGGCGATGACTCCACTTTGGCAGAGAAGGTGCAATCTAACATTAGGTAACCGCTTGCGGTGGCCCCCAGGGACCAGCAGCTATGTCCCTACGCCCTGGTGCCCAGAGTGTCTGGGCGTACGTATGCGCCCTGGTCTGTCAAAGGGTTAAACGACAGTTCTGTAAACTAATCAATTTAACGTTACCATATTCTAATGAATCATACAGTTGTAACTTACTAAATATATTCATGTTTCTCTTGTAGCTGCACGGGAAAAACCTTGAGGATGTCATTAAAAGTGAAACATCAGGAGACCTGAAGAAGGCTTATCTCACAATCGGTAAATGTCATTACCCACCGAGCCTGGTTTACCTTCTATTGAGTGTTTAATGCTGGTTCCCCTAATGGCTCATATTGGTTAATAATATTAACGTTTACCAGAGGTTTCTCAGGGGGACCTCATACCTACCTAGGCCCCAAAGGTAGGTTTGGTATAAGAAACCCATGAGATAAAAACTTGCCTTTAAAGACGTTGCCGTTTTAAATGTAGCTTTCAAAGTCGCCAAATATCGTCGATTTGCAGAAATCGCAGTTTAATACATTTACCCCCTTGTCTCATCCGTTCTTAACGGATGCTGTTAACTAAACATAAACAAATGTTAAATGTTCAAAACAACCCTCAAAAGCCAAGAACCTAAAAAATAGTTATATGAGTTATATGACATAAATCATGTTGGGCTTATTTACCATTAAGCAGCACATATAACACAGCACAAGTTATGGGGGCAGCAGACCACGGACCAGTTACATCCAGTGACACATGAGTCATAGACAGACAATGCATGTGCCAGGATTTCTGTTTGGGGAACTGACTTGTTAATATGTCAGCGCAGTCTCACGCATCTCCTGCTCCGGTCCTGACCTGGTTTCTTCTCTGGAAAGTCCCAGTAGAATTCAGATAATGTCTGACAAAATGGTATAATTGTGGTAAGAGAGATAGGGAAATTCTTCATTGCCATGCAGTGTTCCAGGCTCCAGCAACTGCTAATACAATGTTATGTTATGTTCACCATCGCTGCTCATCTGTGCCCTATGGTGTAAGCTGGCAAATCAGTAACGTTACTTCTGTTGTGCGGATCCAAGAACACTAGTGTTGTAGGGCCTGATTCATTAAGGATCTTAACTTAAGAAACTTCTTATTTCAGTCTCCTGGACAAAACCATGTTACAATGCAAGGGGTGCAAACTAGTTTTCTGTTTTGCACATAAATACCGACTGTTTTTTCATGTAGCACACAAATACTTGATAGATTATTTGTACACTGAAATTTAAAGTTGATATTTGTGTGCTACATGAAAAAACAGTCGGTATTTATGTGCAAAACAGAAAACTAATTTGCACCCCCCCCCTGTGGCTGGGGTTAGGAATAGGGCTGGGGTTAGGAATAGGGCTAGGGTTAGGAATAGGGCTGGGGTTAGGAATAGGGTTAGGGTTAGGAATAGGGCTAGGGTTAGGAATATGGCTGGGGTTAGGAATATGGCTGGGGTTAGGAATAGGGCTGGGGTTAGGAATAGGGTTAGGGTTAGGAATAGGGCTAGGGTTAGGAATAGGGTTAGGGTTAGGAATAGGGCTAGGGTTAGGAATAGGGTTAGGGTTAGGAATATGGCTGGGGTTAGGAATATGGCTAGGGTTAGGAATAGGGCTGGGGTTAGGAATAGGGTTAGGGTTAGGAATAGGGCTGGGGTTAGGAATAGGGCTGGGGTTAGGAATAGGGTTAGGGTTAGGAATATGGATGGGGTTAGGAATATGGCTGGGGTTAGGAATAGGGTTAGGGTTAGGAATAGGGCTAGGGTTAGGAATAGGGTTAGGGTTAGGAATATGGCTGGGGTTAGGAATATGGCTAGGGTTAGGAATAGGGCTGGGGCTAGGAATAGGGTTAGGGTTAGGAATAGGGCTGGGGTTAGGAATAGGGTTAGGGTTAGGAATATGGCTGGGGTTAGGAATATGGCTGGGGTTAGGAATAGGGTTACGGTTAGGAATATGGCTGGGGTTAGGAATAGGGCTAGGGTTAGGAATAGGGCTGGGGTTAGGAATAGGGCTGGGGTTAGGAATATGGCTGGGGTTAGGAATATGGCTGGGGTTAGGAATAGGGCTGGGGTTAGGAATAGGGCTGGGGTTAGGAATAGGGCTAGGGTTAGGAATAGGGTTAGGGTTAGGAATAGGGCTAGGGTTAGGAATAGGGTTAGGGTTAGGAATATGGCTGGGGTTAGGAATATGGCTAGGGTTAGGAATAGGGCTGGGGTTAGGAATAGGGTTAGGGTTAGGAATAGGGTTAGGGTTAGGAATAGGGCTGGGGTTAGGAATAGGGTTAGGGTTAGGAATAGGGCTGGGGTTAGGAATAGGGTTAGGGTTAGGAATATGGCTGGGGTTAGGAATATGGCTGGGGTTAGGAATAGGGTTACGGTTAGGAATATGGCTGGGGTTAGGAATAGGGCTAGGGCTAGGGTTAGGAATAGGGCTGGGGTTAGGAATAGGGCTGGGGTTAGGAATATGGCTGGGGTTAGGAATATGGCTGGGGTTAGGAATAGGGCTGGGGTTAGGAATAGGGCTGGGGTTAGGAATAGGGCTAGGGTTAGGAATAGGGTTAGGGTTAGGAATAGGGCTAGGGTTAGGAATAGGGTTAGGGTTAGGAATATGGCTAGGGTTAGGAATAGGGCTGGGGTTAGGAATAGGGTTAGGGTCAGGGCCGGATTAACCCGAGGTCTAACTGGGCTATAGCCCAGGGGCCTCGGGCATCCAGGGGGCCCTTCAAACTCCTCAGCAGCATTATTGATCGGTCGGGGGCGGGGGCGCCCCCGGCCCGATCGATGCTGCTGAGTACTGTCAGTGCAGTCCTCCGTCCCGGCGCGCTGTAGTCTGCTTACTGAGGATATCTCGCGAGAGTTCATGAACTCTCGCGAGATCTCCTCAGTAAGGAGCTTACAGCGCGCCGGGACGGAGGACTGCACTGACAGGTAAGTGCTTGGGGGGGTCCTCGCGGGGGGTGGGGGGCGGCGGACGGCTCACATTGGGGGCCTCGCGGGGAATGGAGGGCCCCTTAGCCCAGGGGCCTCCATTCCCTTAATCCGGCCCTGGTTAGGGTTAGGAATAGGGCTGGGGTTAGGAATAGGGTTAGGGTTAGGAATATGGCTGGGGTTAGGAATATGGCTGGGGTTAGGAATAGGGCTGGGGTTAGGAATATGGCTGGGGTTAGGAATAGGGTTACGGTTAGGGACCCGGTATTGCTGCTTTAAAAATACTGATATAGCGCTCGCCATTGTCAGGGACTTCTTTTGTCATTATTAAGGTCAGTCTGCATTTGTTAACTGTCGGGCAAGTCAGTTTCGTAAATTTTTTGTCATTATACTCACTGTCGTTGTTATCAGCTCCGGTAAATCGTACCCCACCCAATGAATCGGACTTGTAGTTCCATGGGTTAGTTGCAAAAAAAAAAAAGTAAAGTGATTGGATCCTTTTGTATATAAATGGAGCCGGGACTCATTTGTATGTAGTGTGTACTTTTTAGTGTGTACTACCACATATCACCTATTAGAACACATTCAAAGGTTTCCTGAAAATTGTTGCAATAAGGCAACAAGACAGAACGGACCAAGGAAGCTATTTCAGTGAGCATTGGAAAAATATTACCCCCCCCCCCTCCCCCACTTTCACTAAAATGTCACTTTATCACAAATGTCAGCAGTCGGAATTAATTATTATTATTAATTATTATTATTATTAATTAATATTATCACTTAAATGTATGTATCCTCGAGCTTTGCGTTTCCTACTGTGGTATTAATAGGTATTTATTCATATACAGCTAGGAGGTCCAAATCACTGTAATATATAAAATATTCTAAACTTCAGTTAAAGGACAAAATTATACTGTTCTAATATCTTTACCTATTAACACATGACAAATGCTATGCTCCACAAAGACATTTATTCTATGCATATTTGTATTCATTAACAAGTGGGAGCAGTTTTATTGCTTGATTGGTAAAATAAAATTAAATATCGCCCACTGAAGGAAGTGTGCCCCCCCCTCCCCCCCCCAGTGGCCAATTTGTCCAAACTGTTTGGTGTCATAATGCCTCATCTCTCCCGGCAACGCCGTTTTGCAATCAGCAACAACGACTCTGCAGTATTCTACTAATCATATAAAGTGTCTGTATAATACTTCTTTAAAAAATCTGTTTTGCAGTACAATGCACTAAGGATTGTCAAGGATATTTTGCCAAGAAACTTTACAAAGCCATGAAGGGGGCTGGGACAGATGAGGACACATTAATCCGAATTCTCGTCACCAGGGCAGAGGTAAGAGACTGTCCTGAAAATGAACATTGTGCTCATAGGAAGTCCCGGAATGTTTCTAAGTCTGTATTTTATTAACAAGAACACAAACCACCTGTGCACATGAGAAGCCTATCCGAGGTAGAAAGAATGGCCGTACTCCAGTTAGTACTGAACTGTAAATCCTATCACTGGTGGTTCTTATTATCATTATATTTTAAGTAACAACATGTTCTATGGTGCTGTACCTAAGGGGAATAAACGATTAGGTAGACAACAAGATATATAACCATACAGAGTAAACAGAACAGCTCGGTCCGTACAATCAATATAATTTCACTGATCACATTTAAAGTTCCCCAGAGCATGGAGTCCTGGAGTAATGGTCATTAGAGGTGAGCATATCAGGAGCTACTGGGGTCCTGGGCCTTGGGATATCCGCCATGGGTGTTAAATGTGCAGTGCACAAGGGCTCATGAGTCAAAGACACCCTACGCCATCCCCTTGACTTGTGGTCCCCTTCACCCAGAAGGACACTGCCAGCTGTGCAGATCCAGAAGGGGCAACTGGGGTGGTCGTTGTCCTAACGCCACTTCCTGCTCGTCGTGCACCTGATCTCATTGGTCGGTGTGTCTTCAGAAAGTGAAGCACTTCTATGTATGTTTGTGGGTCCGATTGGCCCGAACTGATCACATGACGACCTGAACATAGGGAAAGGCCAGTGTAGCCCTCCAGCATCTAAGGGTAGGTTGAGTAGTCAAAACGGGGGTGCCTCCCCTTAGATCTTCAGGGTCCCATAGGAAAACATATCATTGGAGAAAGAAACAGGGAGAGAATTATAAGATAGGTCGGCAAAGAAAATAGAGAGCACAGGTTGGTTAGAAAAGAGCAATAGATGGAAAGTGATTTTTTTTTGGGGGGTGGGGCGGGAGGGAGAGTGAGAGGCCCAGTCATTGCTCTTGCACATAGGCCCTCAGCATTTACAAAACATCCCTGAGTCCTGCCAGTGCAGTGGAAGTTGTTGTTTAATTTTTTTAATTTATTTTTAAGTTGGAGTCCTCCTTTAAATGCTTTTATTTTGCCCTAAAAAAATAATATAGAGGATTTGATTCCAAATGAAGGCATTTCATTCTACACAAGATAAGCTCAAAGGATAGTGTGAAATCCTACTTTTGACATAATATAGTTTCTGTTGAGTGACTCTCATAGACAATTTCTCTGTACAACACAAGGGGGCGACATATATCAGTTTCCACAAATTTTCCTTTGCCTCGATGACTTCCTAACACACACATAAATAAAATATATAGGGTCTGATTCATTAAGGAAAGTTAAGCAAAAGATTGAATAAGTTTTCTTACTTAAGTTTTCTGGACAAAACCATGTTACAATGCAAGGGGCGCAAATTAGTTTATTATTTTGCACATAAGGTAAATACTGGCTGTTTTTTCATGTAGCACACAAATACTTGATAGCTTATTTGTAAACTAAAATTTAAAGTAGATCTAGGACATGTCCTACACCAACTATAATTCTGCCGTCACATTTTAAATTTACCTCCCCCTCCAATGAAACATGGTTTTGCCTTACTTGCTTACTTTTACTTAACTCTCCTTAATGAATCAGGCCCATAGTCAGTAAAGCTGAACATTGTGCTTGTACTTATTGATATATTTCTATTTAATAGACGGTACTGTATATGCACAGTCTGTATATAATATGTATTAATATGTATTATATAATAAGTATTCTCTGTATAGTTGATTTACATATATTGCTTGATAGAAACCTCCTTACAGATCAGTCATTGCTTGTGTGCAAAATAATGTATGGGAGCTTTCTTAGGACAAAATTGCTGTGTATTCTGGTGGCTAACTCCTACCCCAGGATCAGCTATGAGCAACTCTCCTTCCTTCCCTTTCTGTGTCTCATCCTGCCCTCTCCTCCAACTTTTTGTAGGGGTATTAATGTTATATGGTGGTGGAATATTAATGTTATGTGGTGGTTCTTTATTAGATGTTGGGAGCAGGCCTGATCCCATCAATACTTTACTTTCTAATACAACACTAATATCATTAAATTGAGTGCCTCCAAGAATTTTTAGGCTAATATGTCTCGACTTTTACTTGTGTAAAGCAGAAGCGGAAAATATATTATAAACGAGCCTTTTATCAAGTAAATCTATTTCCATTTCCCTTCAAAGCTGTTAAGTTAAGCAGAACGAATGGGATTAGTGGTGTGCAGTGCAAAGAGAGTTATCAGAGGGTGAGAAGTATTGACAGGGGAATCTTAAAACAAAGTTTTTGGAAGCAGTCTGTTATCCTCACGTGAAATGAAGCATTTAACTAATTGACAAATAAATCTGTTTATGAATGGTAGGCAACATCTGGCTTTCCAAATATTGATGGACTGTAAGTTCCAGCATGCCCAGCCAGGCTCTATCTATTGATATCTCTAAATATGGCCATTAAACATGTTTGTAATTGGTCTCTTATTGTTCTTATAAATGTCTATACATAATGTGTCAGGTGGTCTATGGTCACTTAAAGGGGTCCTCTCACATACTCTATGTTCACTCTCAGAGGGGTTGTCCACCATCAAGTAACTTTATTTTATCGGCTTGCATGTGTCTGTCTGCAGCCCTTACTAAATTAATCTATTTCTATTTCTGGCCTCCTCCTGTGCTTTTCAGCCATGTTTATATAGCATCAGGGGGTAAATGTATGAATCTCCGGATTCTTCATCTCCGGCGTGTTCAGCCTCTTCAGCTCTTAAATTTAAAGCGGCGCTGCATTGTAAAGGGAAACTTCCCTTTACAATGCAGCGCCGCTTTAAATTAAAGCGCTGAAGAGGCTGAACACGCCGGAGATGAAGAATCCGGAGATTCATACATTTACCCCCAGATGTTTTTAACCATTTACAGCAGAAACTATTCCCCGTCTGGTGTACAAATAGAAAAAGGTTTGCTTAAACACGCACACAATAGCTTAGTATATGCGTGAGAAATGAAGAACTCATTTATCAGCGTAAGTGGTTCTTTCACAAACAGCCAATCACAAACGGTTTGCTGATGCACACAACGTTACTGTACCCGGCCTGGGTTAGAACGCCCAATTCCGCAGACACTAAGCAGGTGTAACAGAAACACGCAAATCTGCAAGGGGTCGTATGCCTTCGCCCATGTTTGTGGGTATACGCAGAGCAATTTCATGCAAGATACAATATGCAAACTGGCTTTTGTCCCACTGCTGCTTTAACCCTCTAAGGACCAGCCAGTGTCACACTTACCGGTTGCATGGTCTATGTGAACACATTGCATTCATGCATTCACTGGGGACTTCTGTATCAATCCTAGAATGAGTGGCCTTGGAAGATCCAAGGGCCACATCATCATCATCATCACCATTTATTTATATAGCGCCACTAATTCCGCAGCGCTGTACAGAGAATTCACTCACATCAGTCCCTTTGGAGCTTACAATCTAAATTCCCTAACACACACACAGACTAGTGTCAATTTGTTAGCAGTCAATTAACCTACCAGTATGTTTTTGGAGTGTGGGAGGCAGGGGCGGGCTTGGCCGGGGGGCAGGGGGGCATCGCCCCCCCGGGCCGCTCAGAATCACGGCTGTTAGGGCCGCCCGCCCCCCGGAAGTAATATAAAAGTGATGACGTGGCCGCATCACGTGTCATGTGATGCGGCCGCCTGTGCGGCATGTGCCCCCCGGGCTGACGTCCGTCAGCCCGCGCCTGGTGGGAGGAAACCCAAGCACCCGGAGGAAACCCACGCAAACACGGGGAGAACATACAAACTCCTCACAGATAAGACCATGGTCGGGAATTGAACTCATGACCCCAGTGCTGTGAGGCAGAAGTGCTAACCACTAAGTTATAAGATGTTGAATGCTGTGTATTGCCTACTGTGTGTAGTTTAGCTTTTACAAACATTCTTTTGTTTTGGTTTTATCTGCAGATTGATCTTGAGACCATCAAACAAAAGTACCTGGAGCTGTACAAAAAGAGCCTGGCCGATGCTATCAAATCTGACACCTCTGGAGATTTCTGCAAAATTCTTCTCGCTCTCTTACATTAAAGAAAAATAATCTCCTGTAGAATTTTTTCTGAAAATGAAAGGCCGGTGTTCATGATGCATTTTTATGTAACCCAAAGTTAACTCCAAATTTTGCATGCAATGTTAAAACTAAAAGTGTAAACACATCTTTAAAAGGAAAACTGTCTGAGTTATGTTTGAAATAAATGACTTCAATAATTATGTTTTACTGTAAATCCTTAAAAAAGTCTTTTAATTCTTAGGGCTCGATTTACTAAGCTGCGGGTTTGAAAAAGTGGGGATGTTGCCTATAGCAACCAATCAGAGTCTAGCTCTCATTTTGTAGAAGGTACTAAATAAATGAAAGCTAGAATCTGATTGGTTGCTATTGGCAACATCCCCACTTTTTCAAACCCGCAGCTTAGTAAATCTAGCCCTTAGTGTTTAGTATTTTTATTTTTACAGTTCATTGGTTGTCCTTTCTTTGTGGAAAGAAAACATTTTATACATACTTTATTAGTTTTTTAGATTAATTTATTGCATCTAAAATGCAACATTACATTTGCACGGATCGTGTGAGTTTACTGGGACTGGTGTCAGCATTGGGATTCGTCTGATGTATGAACTTTGATTCCCATACAGAGGCACATAACTATAAACCAACAACAACATTAATATCACCTGCCTAATATTGTGTAGGTCCCCCTTGTGCCACCAAAGACCAAAACAGCTCTGACTTGTCGAGGTCTGGACCCCACAAGACCTCTGGTGGTGTCATCTGGTATCTGGCACCAAGACGTTAGCAGCAGATCCGTTAAGTCCTGTAAGTTGCGAGGTGGGGCCTCCATGACTTGGTCTTATTTTCCAGCACATCTTGGGAATTTAGAGGCCAAGTCAACACCTTGAGCTCTTTGTCATGTTCCTCAAATGATTCCAGAACAAGTTTTGCAGTGGAGCAGGGCGCATTATTCTGCTGAAAGAGGCCACTGCTGTCAGGGAATACCATTGCCATGAAGTGGTGTACTTGGTCTGCAACAATGTTTAGGTAGGTGATACGTGTCAATGTAACATCCCCATGAGTGCCAGGACCCAAGGTTTCCCAGCAGAACATTGTCCAGAACATCATACTGCCTTCGTTGGCTGCCTTCTTCCCATAGTGCATTCTGGTGCCATCTCTTCCCCAGGTAAATGATACACATGCATCTGGCCGTCCACATGATGTAAAAGAAAATGTGATTCATCAGACCAGGCCACCTTCATCTATTGCTCCATGGTCTAGTTCTGTCACTGAAGTGCCCATTGTAGGCGTCAGTATGGGCACTCTGACTGGTCTGCAACTACGCAGCCCCATATGCAGCAAGCTGTGATGTACTGTATTCTGAAACTTTTCTATCATAGCCATCAACGAGCCTTGGGCACCCATAACCCTGTCACGAGTTCACCGATTACCCTTCCTTGAACCACTTTTGGTAGGTACTTACCACTGCATACTGGGAACACCCCACAAGACCTGTCGTTTTAGAGATGCTCTGACCCAGTTGTCTAGCCATCATAATTTGGCCCTTGTCAAAATCATTCAGATCCTTACACTTGCCCATTTTTCCTGCTTCCAACATATCAACTTCAAGAATTGCTCACTTGCTGCCTAATATATCCCACCACTTGACAGGTGCCATTGTAACGAGATAATCAATGTTATTCATTTCTCTTGTCAGTGGCTAAAGGTGTATCTTGCTGCTGTTTCGGTTGTGCTTGGCTTTCTTAACTCTTTTCTTTTTGTAAATGTCCTAACCCTCTGACTGTTTGCATGTTGGTTGAGCTCGCAGAACGTTCTAATGTTCTCATTGTCTAATGCTCTTATTGCCTACAGGTTGGGAAAGTCGTTTGAATTGGTTACTGGTTGGTGTTGCCTTAGTGTTCTAACACTTTGATTGGTTACAGGTTTGTATAGCCTTGTTAATATTGGAATGATCTGATTGGCTGCAGGTTGTTAGTAGTCTTGCCCGCTTCAGGAGCGTAACGTGGTCATACAGCTGCTCCTGCTGCTCGACCAAAGAGTCACATAAGTGGCCAAATCGCAATCATTGTGGCCTGTTAATGTGGTCAGAAGCTGAATGATTTTGACAGGATCTGGCATTCTCATTGCTTTGAGGAGACATATGTGGCGCTATCGGCACAAATTCCAACATTGGCTGCGAAATCGTAGGGGGCGCGGCCAACTTTACACAGAGACGTCATTTAGAAAATTAGTAAAGGTCGTCCTAAAAAATTGCACAATTTGAGCAATGGCCCCGTGGTGGTAATGCTGGGTTTATATTTACCCAAGGAATCTTCCTTTGCTTCCTCTATCATTGTCTCAGGAAATCTACATAGCACTGCCCTACTAAAAATACATGTATTGTCTTTATAATTAATATGGAGAATTAGGGCAGGTTGCATTAAAATGAGGTTTATTGTGCAGATTGCAAAACCGCCGCACTCCTGACGCAGTTCTCAGATCCTGCAGTTTGCCGGGTGAAACCTCAAACAACATCCGAAGTGTGGCGGAGGCAATACCCTAGTGTGGCGGAGGCAATACCCTAGTGTGGCGGAGGCAATACCCTAGTGTGGCGGAGGCAATACCCTAGTGTGGAGGAGGCAATACCCTAGTGTGGCGGAGGCAATACCCTAGTGTGGCGGAGGCAATACCCTAGTGTGGCGGAGGCAATACCCTAGTGTGGCGGAGGCAATACCCTAAACCGCATGCAATTTAGGCCAAATCCCATGGATGTGAAAAATCCATTTTTCAGTTCTCCAGTGTGGAGTGTCTGAAAACTGCAGAAAATCAACACTAGACTGCATTTTCCACAGCAGCTGTTCAGAAAACTGATCATAGTCTCCATCTGGCTGCCCAGTGCCCTATTAAATATGACCGATATCAGAACATCGACATTAAGCAAGATAGACCTGCAGCTCCCTAATCTGTGACTCCTGCCCGGTGTCACCACCATCCAGGGCCGGCTTAAGGGAATGGAGGCCCCTCCCCCCCCCTGTGATCGGAGCTGCCCGCGCCCCCCCCCCCCCTGTGATCGGAGCTGCCCGAGCTGCCCGCGCCCCCCCCCCCCCTCCCCCGGCACTTACCTCCTTCTCCGGCGCGCTGTACGCTCTTTACTGAGGAGATCTCATGAGAGTGAGACTCACGAGATCTCCTCAGTAAGGAGACTACAGCGCGCCGGAGAAGGACCGCAGTGAAAGTGCTCAGCAGCACTGATCGTGCCCCCGCCCCCGAGCACTTTCAAGGGCCCCCTGGATGCCATAGGCCCCTGGGCTGTAGCCGAGGTTAGCCTTATGGTTAATCCGGCCCTGCCACCCTCATATCAACACTACTCACAGTGCAAACATCACAACACTTCCGCTCTGTCTTCCGATGGGCACATGGTGAAAAAGAGCAATAATTGAATTTCTGCAACAAAGGAACTTTAAGAAAAATGTATAAAAAATTTTATTAACAAAATAAAAGCTTCTGTTGTGATAATATTGTCATTAAATGTTTGCAATTCTGTTTTTACAAACAGAACATTTGCTTTTATAAACGATGAACTGAATGCTGTGTTACAATTTAACTGTCATATTACAATTAGTTGAAGTAGTATATAAGGGTTAAGAAGTGAGGAATAATGATTAGGAACATCTGCTCTTAGAATTAACCTTTCCACTGCTGCTCACATCTCTCTCCTCAGCTCATCTATAATATAAATGTCTAGTGGCGTGTGTTAGTCTGTCTGTGTGTGTGTGTGAAAAAAAAAAAACACCAAGCTGCAGCGCCACCTGCTGGGCAGAGTTATACACTGACCTATATATTTCTTGAAGGAGAAGTGACAGTTGGGAGTGGTTGGTGGTTGCCGGGGGTGACAGTGGGGAGTTTTTAACACCTTAAGTAGCTTGATTTGACTAGAATGCATGAGTATCATGCACGGGGTTAACTGACCTACTAAATTCTTAGTGTGTGTGGGGAAAAAAACTCAAAAAGGGCTGAAATTTGGTATACTGACATTATTGACGAGTTGAGGGGTCAAACTCATTTTCGTGAGGTAATTTTACCTCATGAACACGCATGTGTACAGTGGCGGATCCAAGGGAGTGCGATTGGGGCAATCGCCCCCCCCCCCCCCTAGCAGGGGTTTGCTGCCGACGGCTGCACAGTATGTGCAGGTCCGTTTGGCAGTGACAGTGGGCTGCCCGGCTGCTCTGATTGTGTTTTAAACACACTGTCCCTGCCTGTCACTGCCGAGCGGAACCTGCACATACTGTGCAGCCCCCGGCAGCCTCACAAGTCGGAAAGGGGGTGAGGCCTAAATCACCCCGCCCTAACATCCCCCCGGGGAACAAACATTTTCTAGATCCGCCCCTGCATGTGTAGCGGCGTGTGTTAGTGTGTGTGTGTCTGTGGAAAAAAACTATTTTCTCAGAAAGGGCTCATCCGAATGACCTGAAATTTGGTATACTGACATTATTTGACAAAAAAATGCATGAGTATCATGCACGGGTTAACTTGTACAAATATAAATGCAGTAAAAAATACCACATCACATAAAATCATAGTAAAATAAGGTAAAGCAATGTATATATATTTAATGGCTTCATCCAAAAATACCTTTGACAATGGCATCCACTCAGCCTAATGCCTCCTGCAGTCAGTCCCGGGGGCAGTGTGAAAGAAGGAGACACAGAAAGGAAGTATTGGGTACGGGCCGTTTTGGGGGGTTTCCAGGCAACTGTAAACCACCCCTCCACCCCAACCCTAAGTGTGCGCCTGCTTTCAGCTGGGCTAACTCCAATAATAAAGGATCGGCTTGGAAGTGGAAAACTAAAATTTTAGGCTGGTGAACGTCAAATGGCCCCCACCCTCACCCATGTCCCAATAACTGAAATGTTTGTAGGTATATATCATTAATATTGTATTTAATGTGTACAGAACCAACATATTCAACACCTCAGAGAACTTTATTCAGGCACATCAGTCCCAGCCCCAGTGAACTGTGCAATCTTAGTTCCATATCACATGCACACCAAGCATAGCCAGATTAAGGGGGGGGCACAGGGGGCACGTGCCCCGGGCCCCCCTCTCTCCGAGGGCCCCCCGCCGCCGCGCGCATGACTTCTACTGATTTTTTTTTTATTCTTTTTTTTTTTAATGGCGCCGGCGGCGGCGTTGGCGGGGGGCGGGGGGGTTCAGGGCTCCCTTCGTTGGTGGGGGGAGCCGGGTAGTAAAAAAAAAAAAGATACACTACTCACCTCACCGCGGCGCTGGCGTCCCTCCTCCTCCCTCCTCTCTGCACTGTCAACACTGAATGACAGGCGTGACGTCATCAAGTCACGCCTGTCATTCAGTGAGGAGCAGCGCGGAGAGGACCAAGAAAGAAACAAGAAGACAGAAGAGAAGAAAGAAGCTAAAAGAAAGGTAAGTTAAAAAAAAAAAAGGGAATAATGCAGAAAGGCACAGTATGGAGGTTAAAGGGGGAGAAGAGAGGCACAGTATGGAGGTGAAAGGGGGAGAAGAGAGGCACAGTATGGAGGAAAAAGGGGGAGAAGAGAGGCACAGTATGGAGGTAAAAGGGGGAGCAGAGAGGCACAGTATGGAGGAAAAAGGGGGAGAAGAGAGGCACAGTATGGAGGTAAAAGGGGGAGCAGAGAGGCACAGTATGGAGGAAAAAGGGGGAGAAGAGAGGGACAGTATGGAGGTAAAAGGGGGAGAAGAGAGGGACAGTATGGAGGTTAAAGGGGGAGAAGAGAGGCACAGTATGGAGGTGAAAGGGGGAGAAGAGAGGCACAGTATGGAGGAAAAAGGGGGAGAAGAGAGGCACAGTATGGAGGTAAAAAGGGGAGAAGAGAGGGACAGTATGGAGGTAAAAAGGGGAGAAGAGAGGCACAGTATGGAGGAAAAAGGGGGAGAAGAGAGGCACAGTGTGGAGGTAAAAGGGGAGAAGAGAGGCACAGTATGGAGGTAAAAGGGGGAGAAGAGAGGCACAGTATGGAGGAAAAAGGGGGAGAAGAGAGGCACAGTATGGAGGAAAAAGAGGGAGAAGAGAGGCACAGTATGGAGGAAAAAGGGGGAGAAGAGAGGCACAGTATGGAGGAAAAAGGGGGAGAAGAGAGGGACAGTATGGAGGAAAAAGGGGGAGAAGAGAGGCACAGTATGGAGATAAAAGGGGGAGCAGAGAGGCACAGTATGGAGGTAAAAGGGGGAGAAGAGAGGCACAGTGTGGAGGTAAAAGGGGGAGAAGAGAGGGACAGTATGGAGGTAAAAGGGGGAGAAGAGAGGCACAGTATGGAGGTAAAAGGGGGAGAAGAGAGGGACAGTATGGAGGTAAAAGGGGGAGAAGAGAGGCACAGTATGGAGGTAAAAGGGGGAGAAGAGAGGGACAGTATGGAGGAAAAAGGGGAGAAGAGAGGCACAGTGTGGAGGTAAAAGGGGAGAAGAGAGACACAGTATTGAGATAAAAGGGGAGAAGAGAGGCACAGTATGGAGGAAAAAGGGGGAGAAGAGAGGCACAGTATGGAGATAAAAGGGGGAGCAGAGAGGCACAGTATGGAGGAAAAAGAGGGAGAAGATAGGCACAGTATGGAGGTAAAAGGGGGAGAAGAGAGGCACAGTATGGAGGTAAAAGGGGGAGAAGAGAGGCACAGTATGGAGGTAAAAGGGGGAGAAGAGAGGGACAGTATGGAGGTAAAAGGGGGAGAAGTGAGGCACAGTATGGAGGTAAAAGGGGGAGAAGAGAGGGACAGTATGGAGGAAAAAGGGGAGAAGAGAGGCACAGTATGGAGGTAAAAGGGGGAGAAGAGAGGCACAGTATGGAGGAAAAAGGGGGAGAAGAGAGGCACAGTATGGAGGTAAAAGGGGGAGCAGAGAGGCACAGTATGGAGGAAAAAGGGGGAGAAGAGAGGGACAGTATGGAGGTAAAAGGGGGAGAAGAGAGGCACAGTATGGAGGAAAAAGGGGGAGAAGAGAGGGACAGTATGGAGGAAAAAGGGGGAGAAGAGAGGCACAGTATGGAGGAAAAAGGGGGAGAAGAGAGGCACAGTATGGAGGAAAAAGGGGGAGAAGAGAGGCACAGTATGGAGGAAAAAGGGGGAGAAGAGAGGCACAGTATGGAGGAAAAAGGGGGAGAAGAGAGGCACAGTAAGGAAAAAGGGGGAGAGGCACAGCATGAGAAAAAAGGGGGGAGAAAGGCACAGTATAAGAAAAAAGGGTGAGAGACACAGCATGAGGAAAAAGGGGGGGGAGACACAATAGTGGGGACAAATAATTTAAGATGGGGTGGTTTGGGGAGAATGAGGTCACTTTATTAAATGTGCCTATGAATTATTTAATGGCAGTGACGGTTGCGGGAAATAGGTATATTTCTGAAATGTAAATACTATTAATTTATTGCTGGGGCTGTTTGTAGGGAGGGAAATAGGTTTATTTATTAAATGTGAATACTATTATTTTAATGTTGGGGCTGGAGAAAGGCCTAATTATTAATCATGGGTGGTACTGATTTAACGCCAGGGGTGGCTGTAATTTTCTAAATGTACCCATTTTTTTTTTTTCAAATAAGGCCCCTAACATTCCAGGATCCAGACAAGCCGCAACTAAAGAAACCTGCAGCACAGGTGGTGAAAGTGAGAAGAACAGGTAGGAGAGAGCAGCAAAGTCTGTGAAATGTTGTGAGACAATCCCAATTTTTGGTGACTGTTCAATGGTGTACACAACAATGCAGTTTTTTTTGTCTGTAGGAGGGTGGCCTGGCCATGCCCAATGATGCATTATCAATGGTATTTTAATTTGCGGTATCATTGCTAGTTTTAATGTGCATTATAAATTTTATTTTTAAAGTGCAGTATCATTGCTAGTTTTAGCGTGCGGTATCATTGCTAGTTTTAGTGTACGTTATCAATGGTATTTTTAATGTGTGATATTATTGCTAGTTTTAATGTGTGGTGTCAATACCCATTTTAATGTGGTGTTTTGATGATTGTTTTAATGTACAGTATTTTAGTTTGTGGAAGCAATGATTTTTCTTATGCAGACAACCTAACCGAGCCCTCTGGGAGAGCAGTAAGTGTCATACTGTGGGCTGTAGGTGATGTAATGCAGGATGTGTCACTATGCCCTTAATTTTAGATCTTAGGGGCCCCCCTGTATTAAGTGCCCCGGGCCCCCCGAAGCCTTAATCCAGCTCTGACACCAAGAAGTAGATTTCTCAAAGCTTCTTAAAAGGAAAAGAGGAAGTGTTGCCTATAGCAACCAATCAGATTCTAGCTATTGTTTATCTAGTACATTATAGAATATGATAGCTAGAATCTGATTGGTTGCTTTGGGTAACACCTATAAAAGTCTTATGTCTGATACCTTAACCTCTTTACCTCCTTCATCTTATCACTTATAACCTGAATTAATGACACGAGACCTGAAATAGGGCACAAATAAATGATTTATTCATAAACATGGTGGAGGTGAAATAAGCAGTCAGTCCGACGTGTGCCAGGCAAAACCCAACTGTCCTAGCATATCCTTAGGACTACAAACTGGGGAACAACCAAACCCCTGGGTTCAAGTGGGGGACCAACCAATCAAACCCCGGGCGCACATATCTACCTGGACGGGGCACCACGTCCTGAATCTACCGAACCCGCCCCTCCTCTGGGCTATACTGGAAGCAACCACAGGGCAGCCCACAAGGGCGGTGCCTGAAACCGAGACTAATAGCCGATTCACTCGAAGGGAGGCGGGTTCACCATGCCCAATACCGTAATGTGGGCCCAAACCACTGGCCGTCGACTGTACTGCTTTTCCGGCCACGCCCGGATCCCTAGGATCCGCGGCCCGCCACCATACTAAAACCTTCTGATGCTAAAAACATATAAATATCCTGAACAAAAATAACCATGCCTTCATCGCTCAAATGAACTCCGTCCTCCCTATATAGCGAGGGGCTCTGATAACGAATACTCGGGTGTACAATCCGCCAACCACCCATGGAACGTAAAAACCGTGACACAACCGAATTAATTTTCCTCCTTACTCCATCAGCAACACGCCCTTCAGGAAACGCACGCCAAGCCATCCTTGGCACAATATCCGACCAGCAAATGACAAGGGAAGGCCAAGATGCTTGCACCCAAGCCAAGTCCTCCTGGATACGCAAAATCAAATCCACCGACTTGCACCCTCCTATGTCATTACCACCCAGATGAATAACTAGGACCTGGGGTACCCCTTGAACGACAACATAACTACTCAGGAGATGCCGAAAACCAGACCATCTAAGACCTCTACGACCTATCCACTGCACTACCATTGCCCCCTTAAACAGAGAAGTATCCTTAGCTGCCCTGTGCAATCGAGCCCAGTGAATATAAGAGTGTCCCAGCACCCAGATGCGCAGCGGGGTCCGATGGTCTGTAGGGTGGAGAAAACCAAACATTAGTCATCAGCAACCATACGTGTTCATACATCCAGAAAACGGAACTCAGAGAGCCCCTATGATGTTGAAAATTTGAACTTGACAAAACCACAGAAAGCACAAGAGCTAACAAATGCTCAGCACACCAGACACAAACACCCAAGAACACGCCCACACCGACAAAAGAAGGAAAAAGGTTTTGGGCGGAGGCACAGACGAAGGTGAAACCATAAAACCCAGTGGGAAAAAAATGGAGAAAGCCCTTCGAGCCCGACCTCCAAAGGCCCGAGCAAGTCTAAGACCTGTGCCACCACCGCAGGAGATAGATAGGTAAAAGATAGGAAGATTTGGGTAAGGAGAGCAGGACGAACATAACGCTTATATACCTTGGTTTTCCACCTGCCAACACCCTGTATGGCCCGTTCTGATGTCCCAGCCAAAGCTGCAGACGTGGCAGCACCAATTCTGAATGAATGAGTGCCGAACTGGGATCCGTCCAAGCCCAGCTTAGACAATGTACGCTTAAACACTGCCGTAAACTGGTACCGGGTGAGGGGGGTACCATCACCATGCACCAGCCACGGAATTGCAGACACAGGACGAATAACAGCAAATTCGTTCATAATAACAACAGGGCAAACTAAGAAACCCACCTGTGGGGCCAATGTAACCCACTGCCCTCTACCTAACTGGTCAGACTTTGATCTCCTAATTTTACAACATACTGAGGAATGGGAAATAATAACATGCTGCGCCAACATTCCTGACAAAGGACAAGACTTAGAAGAGGCCACTACTTCACTTACTCTAAACGCTCCAAAATAAAGCATGACAAATGCTGCGCGAAATAAGGCTGTCTCAAATGCATCACGTGCTACTTCCTTAATAGCCCCCAGCAATTCCGTCAACAAAGCCTCACCGATGGGCCGTCTTCCATCCGGAAGCGCAGGGCGCTCCCTCGCCCAACCCTTTAATGCTTTGGCTATAATGAAACTTTTCGTGTAATCGACCTCATTCCTAAGCCTGGTAAAAAAGGATATCCCGGCCAAAGCCCCTGACATTGCCACTTTGGACTTACCGGACTTGAAACCTGCCCAAATATACGCTAGCATTAGCTGATGCCCTGAGGCCACTGACTCGCACCCCTGGTCCCGGAACGCACACCAGTCATGCCAAGCCGACCGATACTTCTCCCTGGTAGCGGGTGCCAATGATGATTCAGCCAGACCCTCTACTCCGGCTTGACAATCTGCCAGATATAAGTGGGACAAGGTGAACCCGACAGGGATGCCTGAGGTGCCAAGGCTCGAAATTTCTCCCATTCCCCCCAGATAATGAATCCGCCAGCGCATTATCCACCCCAGGAACATGTTGCGCCCTGAAGCTAATGTCATCGACTAAACACCTCCATACTAATCTCCTCAAAAGTGTGATGACCGGCTGAGAGGTGGCCTTCTGCCGGTTGATTACTTGCACGACACCCAAATTGTCACACCTGAAAACTATCTGTTTCCCTACTAATCTGGGGGCCCACAATTCAAGGGCGACTATGATCGGGAAGATTTCTAACAGCAACAGGTTAGCAGTCCAGCCGGCCTGCACCCATTCTTCTGGCCACCGCTCAGCGCACCAGTCACCTGCGAAATATGCCCCGAAGCCCACACCCCCTGCCGCATCAGTATGTAGCTCCAGCTCCTTACTAGACACAGGGAGAGAAGGCCACAACCTAACCCCGTTAAAATCCCGCAGGAAAAGATCCCAAACTGCCAAATCCGTCCGGATTTCGGCAGATAGCAGTACTCGACAGTGAGGTCCCTTACGCCCTGACGTTGCCCTTTCCAGCTTCCGACAGAACACACGACCCATAGGAATTACCCGACAGGCGAAGTTAAAAAGTCCCAGTATAGACTGAGTCCTTTTCAATGACATCCCTTCAGACCCAAGCGCCACCCCTATAAGCTCCCGCAGTTTCACTACCTTCTCAATTGGAAGCCTACAAAGACCCAAGACCGTATCGATCTCGATGCCTAAATACGCTAAACGGGTAGTAGGACCCTCAGTTTTATCATGCGCGACCGGGACACCAAGTGACTGAAAAAGAGCCCTAAGTGAAAACAAAACATCCCCACAGGTGGGTCCCTGGCTTGGGCCCACTACAAGGAAGTCATCCAGATAGTGTGCCACGCCCTGGTGACCGGTTCCGGCACAAACGCACCAGTGTAGAAACGTGCTAAAACACTCGAAGAAGGAGCATGAAACTGCGCACCCCATAGGGAGGCATTTATCCACATAGTAACCATCGCTCAGATGGAAACCCATGAAAGGGAACGAGTCCGGGTGCAATGGAAGAAGCCGAAAAGCCGACTCGATGTCGACCTTCGCCATCAAAGCCCCGGGCCCAAAAGATCTCACCATCTCCAGCGCCTCCTCAAAAGACTGATACACTACCCTGCAAAATTTTTCCGGGATGGCATCATTAACCGATGCACCCTTTGGGAAAGAGAGGTGCTGAATTAGGCGAAACTTCCCCGCAGCCTTTTTAGGAACCACCCCTACCGGTGACACTACCAGGTTCCGATAAGGAGGGTTCGCAAAAGGCCCAACCATCCGCCCAAGCGCCACCTCTTTACGCACCTTCTCCGCCAAGATTTCGGGGAACACCTTCGCAGATTTTAGGTTAACCATCGAGGCGATCTCGACAGACCCTTCGATAGGTAACCAAAAACCATGCCTAAAACCCTCCCGTAAAAATTCCGCAGCCCATCTTATTGGGTAGCGGTCCAGCCAGCGGCCGAGATTGACCACGTTAATTGGCGACGCGGCTTTCCGCAGGTCCGGAAGCCGTTCGACTTCCGTCGCCACCCCCTCCTCGACTCTGCCTGTCACAAGTCTTAGCTGGGTGACCTCCACCGCAGCGGGTGCAGGTGTGTGAGAACCTACACGCCGCTCCGCGCAGGCAACCGGACTTGTTAAAAGGGAAACAGCGGCCCCTACCCTCAAAGGGCGCAGCACCCCTGCCGCGCCCCGAAGGCCGCCGCCAACCTGAACCCTGTGAAGACTCTCTCCCGCCATCTTGGGACACCTGTAACCATACCTCCACATCCTTGAATCCCAACATGAGGCTCGCATGTCCATCATATTTCTCCCGAAACGCTTCATCATAGGCCAGCCATACTCCGGGACGTGATGATGCATACATCTCGTGGATCATGTGTAAATATTTCAACATGTCCATCCACTCTGTAGGGCGCGTTTCTAAATAACACGCCGCAAAAAGGTAGGCCCCCGTAAGCCAGTTCTTGTATGACCTATAACTCGTCTCCCCAGCGCCACCCCGTGTGAGGGCTTGGGCTACCGCTTTTTTCCCCTTATTGGTCATAGCGAACATGTCAATGAGTCGGCCTTTACGAATTCTGTCTCTGACTACCATTCTAACCCCTTGCAGTATCCCGGTACTAGCACAGCGCAGCTCCTCGTCACCTGTAAGACGGGAACCTCTTGCCTGCCTTAAACGCCCGTCAGCCGGCCTAGCCCCAGCGCGCGGTACAAAATGCTTGCGCAATTTCTTAATCAGTTTCTTGGAGGAAGACCCAGACATATCTGAACCCGTACTAGAGCTATAACAATCGGACCACACGGATTGCACATCAGGTACATCAGACAAATCACGCTCACCTGCCAACACCGAACCAGTCTCAGAACCCTGCGTCCAGCCTTCGTCCCCGGACCATGCCTGGTGATGGCCGACTTGCTCCACTCCAACGAAACGCTCCTCCTCATACCCACCGGCCACTGCTGAGAAAGAAATGTTACTACCAGAAGCTTGAGACTGGGAACCACGGGACGTTGCTCTATGCTCTCTGCCATGATCTGAACTCACCCCCTGACCCAGCTCCCAGCCCGACACTTCCCTATAATTCTCCGCCCCCAGGGACTCACTCACAGAAACACCCCCATCGTGTGACTCGCGCCGCTCGTCCGAGCCGTGCGTGCCTCTCCTATGCCCAGACCAGGACCGTTGCCCTGGGCTCCTACCCATGACCTGAGACCCCGAAGAACCCCGCACCTGACCCCTATGTTCCCCGGAGACTGAGTGACAGGACCCCCCTCTTCCCACCGGGATGCCCCTAACACCAGGACCCACAGGGGCCACTGATGCCTCCCCCCGAACCACACTGTTGCCCCTGCTATGAACCCTATGTGCCGCTGAACCTGCTGAGGCACGATCTGCCTCTGCATTCTGCCCCCTTACCGGGCCCAAACTACTCCTGCTACCCCTGATGACTGAACTGGCTCCCACTATGCCCGTTGAGGAGCTATCTGCCGCTGGAACCCGGGATAATTGGAGAGGAGGGGGGTCGCCCCCCCTCAGGACCAGGATGCCCGCCCGCCCTAACATGGCCGACATGAACCCGCTGCCCGCGGGACTGCTGAACTCTACCAGCAGCGGGTGGAGGGCCCGCCGCCGCTATACTACCCCCCGAGGACCACCTGTCTCTTCTGGATGCCCTCTGCCCGGGAATAACAAGCCCGCCAGCCACCGGAGGAACCGCCGCGTGAGCTGACCTCGACCGGAAGTGACGGCCGTCACTTCCGGTTCTGCGACCCCCGCTAACGCCACCATAACCCTCGGCGGATGCCCGGGAAGGAGGAACCCTCAGCCTGCCACTGAATCTCCGTGCAGGTGAGGGAGGGGAACCGCTGGGCCTAGCGGAGGAAGGAAGGGGACCAACACCCGCCATTACCGCTGGGGAATACACCCGGGGAATTGGAAGGGAAATTGGGCCAAATTGCAACCCCACCAAAAACGGGAGGGGGGGGTGGGGGGGTTAGCGGGAGAGGGGGGGGGGGGTAAGGGGGGGGATAGTAGAGAAGGGGGAAAAAGGAGAGGGTTAAATTTCGTAAAAGAAAAAGAAACAGAGGGTTGAGCAAATTAGGAGAGAATGACAAACACGCTAGTGGGAAAAGCAAGAGAAAAAAGGGGAGTACAAGCAGGAAAAAACAGGAGACAGAGAGGGGGAATGAGATACTTATCAGGATCCACGTCTGCACGCTGCAACTTCCAAACTGCCAAGGACTGAGCAAACTCCGCCCATCCAACTTATAGTCCTAAACCCCTCCCCTATGACACCAGATGGGCGTACCCAAAGATTAACTGTTAACACTCCAGAGAATAGCTCAGTTAAAGATACAGCAAAGCTTTTATTATCCTTCGGTCCTATGCAGATCTCAGTTCTTATACTTTTCCTTTTAAGAAGGTTTAAGAAATCTACTATCAAGAACCATTTAGCCAGAAGCCAATGAATCTTCCACTGTGCTTTTGGAGAACCTGAAGGAATCCGATGACAACACAGAGAGAACGTATAAACGCAACCTTGGTTGGAAAAGCATTGGAAGGCAGTAATGCCCTTCTGCCCCTGTATTAATAACATACAGTTTTAAGATCCAAAGCTGCTGTGTTCCTTCAGTCCACTGAGTAAAAATCAGTTTAATATAATTCTGGATATTGTAATGGTGCGTAAATGCCAACTGACCCTCGTTTTTAGGGACTGTCAACGTTTCAAAAATGTGTCGAAATTTTTGGCCAAAAAAGTGTCCCTATTTTTCAGTTCCAGTACTACTCTTCTTATACTGGATAATTCATTCACTTCTGTTTGTTTGCTGTTCTCTGCTCTGTATAACTTTATATTTATTGAAGATCACCATTTAATATTTGAAAAGTGACATTAACCACTCAACGCGGTGGCTCAGTGGTTAGCACTTCTGCCTCACAGCACTGTGGTCATCAGTTCAATTCCCGACCATGGCCTTATCTGTGTGGAGTTTGTATGTTCTCCCCGTGTTTGCGTGGGTTTCCTCCGGGTGCTCCGGTTTCCTCCCACACTCCAAAAACAGACTGGTAGGTTAATTGACTGCTATCAAAATTGACCCTGGTCTCTGTGTGTGTGTGTGTGTGTGTGTGTGTTAGGGAATTTAGACTGTAAGCTCCAATGGGGCAGGGACTGATGTGAGTGAGTTCTCTGTACAGCGCTGCGGAATCAGTGGCGCTATATAAATTGATGGTGATGGTATGATGGGCATTGTAGTGCACCAGGTGGAGGCATGACTTTGACATCCTCAGATGCACCTGCTCACTTGCAGAGTCCCTAGAAATCATTTCACAACCATCGCCAAAGATAAAATGGTCTATTAATAAATAAAAAAACAGCTCTTCGGTGGTTGACATAATTACAGACTGTTTACATACAGCTCATATTCCAATCATTGTAGGTCACTACGCCTTCTCTTGCAGCACTAAATCTTCCTCTCAGGCCATGGGTTATCTATAAACAGTTGCTGGATAAACAAGGCTGTAGGATACTGTATTACATCCAGCCCCTCTCACCTCACTGCCAGTGGTCACATGTGACAACACGGAGGATAACACATGCAGCTAATATTAGCCTCTGCACCGCTGTCATTGCTGCTTGGAATAAGCTTTGAAACTGACTTCAGAGTAAATAAAGTTAGAAAACAGGACCTAAAAGACAAGTCCTACTCTACAGACTCTAACATGGCGTCTGGCCGTCTCGACTGATGCGGGGAAGTCAATAAGGCTGCCAGAGGAGACGTTTATTGAGGTATATTAGATAAGCTTTGCAGAATTGCTTGTTACTCCTGAAGCTCTTCCAGTGCTTTATATATTGAGGAGACAGTTATGAAAACTGGTGTACAGGAAATTGTCTATACACAGTAGTGTAACCCATAGCAACCAGTCAGATCTTTGGCTCTGTTTTCTATAATGCACTAAAGAAACAGAAGTGGTCACTGAGGGTTACAGTATGTTTTCCAGTTACCTGTCTTCTAGTCTTCAATACATTTTAGCAAGGATTTATGGTGTTAAGTTATAATTGGATACAAAAAGTAATAATCTGCACTAATAGAAATGTTGAGGTCATGAATAGTTTAAATGTATCATTAATTATGTTCTGTAATACAGTGATTGTAAGAATAAGATAACTGCGCTTTGGAAGTGTTTTGAAATATATTGTGTCAAATAACGGCGGCTTTTTACTAAAAGAGTGGAATGTGCAGTAATGCAGAGCATCCAGTCATCATCATCATCACCATTTATTTATATAGTGCCACTGATTCCGCAGCGCTGTACAGAGAACTCACTCACATCAGTCCCTGCCCCATTGGAGCTTACAGTCTAAATTCCCTAACACACAGAGAGAGAGAGAGACAGACACAGAATAGGGTCAATGTTTGATAGCAGCCAATTAACCTACCAGTATGTGGGAGGAAAACGGAGCACCCGGAGGAAACCCACGCAAACACAGGGAGAACATACAAACTCCACACAGATAAGGACATGGTCGGGAATTGAATACATGACCCCAGCGCTGTGAGGTAGAAGTGCTAACCACTGAGCCACTGTGGTGCCCATCCAGTCAGGCGGGTAGTTTCGATTAATCTTCTGTAAATTCAACAAGTTTGAATATTTGCACTTTGGGCCTCATTCATTAAGGAAAGCAAAAAAAAGAAGTAACTTTGCACCTTGGCAAAACCATGCTGTATTGGAGGGGGAGGTTAATTTAAAATGTGGGGACAGATTTATAATTGGGGTAGGTCATATCCTAGATCAACTTTAAATTTCAGTGTAAAAATAAAGCTATCAAGTTTTTGTGTGCTGCATGACAAAACAGCCAGTATTTAACTTATGTGGAAAATAATAAACTAATTTGCACCCCTTGTATTGTAACATGGTTTGTCTAGGAGGAAACTAGCTAAAGCTGCTGATTGTCATCATCATCATTGATTGACCTGACTGAATCAACTTCAATTGCATTTACGCTAACTCCCCCTACTTAGCCTACGTTTGCCCGCCTTTCGCCTAACCCGCTGTAAGCGTAATCTGCATTTGAACGTATGCGGGAGTGTCTTTGGTGCACATACACAGTATGGAAAAAATACATTCAACTCAGCACAAGCCCCTACATGGTGCTTTATCTGGATTTAGGACCATTTATTTAATGAAATAGAGAAAGCTAGGTATGCAGAGCCACCCTGTGCAAAGTCCTGGTTTCCTTTAGGTCCACGTGCATCCATCGCCTCAAGGGGAGCCCAAAAAAGCTGTCACACTGGGGCTGAGCTCCGCGACTGATGGTATACACAGATAAAGCTTAGGCTGAGGTGAGCAAAAAAGATATTATAAAACCCTCCACTGCATATAAAGGACAGTTAAAGCCTTCTTAAATCAGAAGGTATTTGTTCACACATCATCATCATTTATTCATATAGCGCCACTAATTCCGCAGCGCTGTACAGAGAACTCATTCACATCAGTCCCTGTCCCATTGGAGCTTACAGTCTAAATTCCCTAATATACATACACAGACAGAGAGAGAGAGAGAGACTAGGGTCAATTTAATAGCAGCCAATTAGCCTACCAGTATGTTTTTGAGTGTGGGAGGAAACCGGAGCACCCGGAGGAAACCCACGCAAACATGGGGAGAACATACAAACTCCACACAGATAAGGCCATGGTCGGGAATTGAACTCATGACCCCGGTGCTGTGAAGTGCTAACCACTGAGCCACCGTGCTGCCCTAATGTTATTTATTAGCCTCTGAAAACCAGAAGATAACCACAATTACTTTTTTGGGAATAGTAAAGGTTTTGTATTGTTCAACTGATCCTTAAATATTTTAATCTTAATCATCAGGGAAAACTAGAACTTTTATACACTTGGGGGTAAATGTATCAAGCTGAGAGTCTTCCAGCGAGTTTGAAAAGTGGAGATGTTGCCTATAGCAACCAATCAGAGTTTAGCTATCATTTTGTAGAATGTACTAAATAAATGATAACTAGAATCTGATTGGTTTTTCAAACCCGCAAAACTCTCAGCTTGATACATTTACCCCTTGGCCTTGTCAATAAGTCAACCAGAACGTTAGGTTCTATTTCTCTTGCTTGATGGGAACTTTTCATTTATCTCTACACGTATTGTGTGTGTCTCTCCATTGGGACTCTAGAACGTACATGTAGAGTTGGACATATTTGCGTCCAAAACGCTGACCTAAAATGCATACCTTAAAAATGGCGCATTTACCTGTTTATAATCACCGTTTATTTATATAGCGCCACCAATTCTGCAACAGATTAAAAAAATTCTAAAACAGAAACTAGAACAAACATGTGACAGGGAGTCTGTTCATGCTCCCGTTATCCCCCGGCTTTCTTCAGGTGCCAAACGCAGCCCAACAGTTACACGGTTGTATCCCATCTCTAACGTATCTATTCATCTATACTATTAAGCTGTAATAAAAATCAGGATCATACTGGGTAACCATGTCCCAAAGCTCTACACCACACTTGGCAACAGTCCCGATATTTGTCATACTAAGGGATACAGCCACATCCGAAATGGGCATGGTTTTGCAGGACTACGTGTACAAGCTGATAAATTGAAGTAATTTAATAATGAACAATCTCTTTAGCATCATTTAATTTATATTGATTAAAAATAAACTATATTATAACATTTTGAGAGAGAGACAATACAAAATATCCAGCTCATTTATCATTGGCCCATTTAGAAAGTACAGTATCAGAGTGGAGTAATTTCACGCAGTGCGTCGACAAGGACAATTACAGCATCTACTATGTAACAATTGCTCAAGGACAGCCTGCGTTCACTTGTATGTCTACAATACAGATGTGTAAACATATCAATACCAACATCAAATATTCTGTTAGACCTAGGGGTAGATTTAATAAATATTCTAAAAAGGAAAAGTGGAGATGTTGCCCATAGCAACCAATCAGATTATAGGTATCCGTTATCTAGTATAGTCTATAAAATGATAACTGGAATCTGATTGGTTGCTATGGGCAACACCTCAAGTTTTCTTGTTTAGAAGTTTTAGTAAATTCAAAATAGTTTGCTATTAAGTTAATAGGAACCAGAGTAGTGGTTTGGTTCTCTATCAAGTAATACTACAACAGCTGTACAGATAGTCATTTTATATGCCAGAGCAACACATACTACAGTCGGAGCATCCTAGACATTGTGCGAACTCTATAAAGATAATGGAAAAGGGAACAATTAAAGTGCCTGCCTGGTTCCCTTATGTGAAATATTCTTATAACCTGGACAATATTAGACTAATTCTAAATACATAGCAAGTAATGTACATATTGTCATGTGAGCACTCTACAACCATTCACAGAACCCCCACAGTTATATCAGAGGCATGACTAGGCCATTAGCTAAATGTTGAAGGCGAAAACCGAAGTTCATCCACAGTTTTAATGTCAAGGGTCACAAACATTTTTTTTTGTAAATTGCCTTGTAAAAATTTTACTGCACTTATAAAGCCAAGTGAACAGGAACCTGACAAATTGGATTTTCGCTTTACAGATGCTAACGCCGTGCTAGGAACATAACACGGAAGTGTGGACAGGCATAAAATCCTTTTTATGACATATCTGTGTTTACGTTAAGTTCATAAACCACAAATTATTGCACACAAAGAATGTGGACAGCTAATTTTTATGTTGTTTTTCTAGGACGGATGAAGGCACCGGGGATACAACTCTGTAATGGCTTCTGGTACTTCTATTATTCCCTGTAAAAGTCATTCAGTGCTGGGATTTAGCTACTAGCGGATTTAAAGCAGTAAACCAGGAGGCTCGCCATGGATGGTGAAGCCTGTGAGGTCTTTCTCTTTCATGATGAAGATCTCTCCTGTGACTTACTCAGGAAACTGAACGAGCTGAGAGAAGCCTGTTTACTGACTGATGTTATCATTTGCACAGATGACTGTGACTTTCCTTGTCACCGGAACGTCCTGGCCTCCAGCAGCCCTTACTTCAGGGCGATGTTCTGCAACAATTTTCGAGAGAGTGGCCAGGGAAGGGTGACCTTGATGGGCATTGATTCCGACACACTTCGCCAGTTGATTATCTATGTTTACACCGGAGAGATGCTCATAACGCTGCATAACGTTTTTCAACTCATTCAAGGTGCGTCGCTGCTACAGTATGAAAAATTATTGGGGACCTGCTTTAAATTCCTCCAGGACCAAATGACCCCTCAAAACTGCTTAAGTATGATCCGTCTTTCCGATTTTTTTAGCTGTGAGAACCTCAAGGAGAAAGCCAGGCAAATTGCTCTGCAGTGTTTCAAAGAAGTGTCCATTTCTGAAGACCTGAAGGATCTTTGCGTCTCGGAATTGCTGGACTACCTGGGAGATGATGACCTTTGTGGTGAAGAGGAACAAGTATTTGAGACCCTGATGACGTGGATCCGACATGACGTTGAAGGTCGAAAGTGCTACATGCAAGAATTATTTGAGAAGGTCCGACTTCAGTATGTCCATCCGACTTTCCTCTTCCATTTCATAGCCAGCGACCCTCTCATTCAGTCTTCCAGGTCTTGCAGAACCATGTTGGAACATGCATGCACAGTATTATTTTCTCTCAACACAACTGTTTCTCCGGGTATTAAGCCCATGTGGCATGTCCCACGTCGCTTTTCCCACCAGGAATTCCTCATTAATGTCGGAGGTCGAAAAGACAGCCAGCAGACCAGCAGAGATGTTTTGTTGTACAATGAAAAAACCAACCAGTGGTTGAGGCTTGCTAAGCTCCCTCTACGTCTACACAAGGCTTCGGCTGTTGGGTTACATGGTAGTGTGTATGTCCTGGGTGGATTGTCCATTAACAAAAAGGGAAATATAGTCACCTCAAGTGTATATATCTTATCTCTCAAATTAAATCAATGGTGCAAAGGAGAACCCATGCTGGTTCCACGATATTCTCACCGGAGTATAGGATACAGAAACTATGTGTTCGCAATAGGAGGAATTGGTGAAAAACAGGAAATTTTGAGTTCGGTGGAGAGGTTCGATAGCATCTATAATTCCTGGGAGACCATGTCCAGTATGCCAGTTGCCGTCCTTCACCCAGCGGTAGCTGCCAAAGACCAAAGAATATACCTTTTTGGTGGAGAGGATGAGATGCAGAATCCTGTCCGGCTTATACAGGTAATTTATTATGACAGTCAAACAAGAGTTGTTTATGGTCAGGGCAAGTCTGTTAGGCTGGTTACACACTACAGAAATTTCCTATCTACAACGATTGTACCAACAACTGAAGGTCCCGATCAGCAGCCCATTCATGTGTACACACTATACGCGTTTTACACGACTTGCCTTCAGATCTGTGCTCTTCATCTGTCATAACCATTGGCTGAAAAGGTCATGACTCTAAAAACATGGAGATCCTGATCGTGAGGGTAGACACACTGCGGAATTAGAAAAACATTGTTCAATCAATGAACGAGATTTTTAGTCTGGTTTAAAAATCAAATGAAAGGATACGATGTGCTTCGGAACGAACCTCATTCATCGATGGAGCTCACACACTAATGCGATATCGGGTCGAACACGCATTTATCGATGGAGCGTACATACTAATGCGATATAATACTCGTTTATCGAGTGATTGGCCCAATAATCAGCTGAAAACACTGTAGTGTGTGCCCAGCCTTACTCTCTTTAGGTTTCTTATTATGACTTTTAAACTCTTTCCTTTAGAAGTCCTACAAGGTTACTCTTCATATTCCTAGCCATCTACATTTGACATAATAGGGTGACTAATGATCATACATTAACCTTCATCATCATCATCATTTATTTATATAGCGCCAACATATTCCGTAGTGCTTTCACTTTATACTGCGTGAAGAGATATTTAGTTACCACAAGCTTGCCATAGACAGCAATAGCAACAGTAAGCAGCAGTATGATTCTGCACTCGGTCAAACACCAAATTGACATATTCTTGCACGATACTTCAACGATAGAGAGAACAACATGTTAGATTTTTGCTGTTTCACTTTAAGGCCTAAATAATCTTTAATGAATCATGCAAACAAAGAATGCTTTACACTAGAGTTCCAACTAAACTGAGCCCCGGCTTTATATTTTACGTGGGCGTTGTGCCTCAAGCAGTGTAGTATTAGTACGATGTGTGCATGGATGTTTTGGCTTTTCTTGGAAAATAAAATAGCAGTTTTAAATGGTAGGAAATAAATAACTATTGTCTCCTTGTTGAGGCAAGATCCGAGATTCTATCCAGCTGCCACCTACTTCCGTCTTTTAATTAAAACGGGTCAAATTATTGCAAGTGAAATAAAACTCCAATTACATTTTGGGAGTGCAGGGTGCAACTCAGCACAAACAAGTTAGGTCCCCCTGCCTCTGACAATGACAGCTCGGAAACACTGACCTCTGCTGGCTGCTCGGTAGAATAAAGTTGTAGATAGGCCAATCTGTCATGTTCCAATGGCAACTTAACCCTCTTCAGACTAATAGCACGACAGAAGCAGTTGGGTGACCTACCCATCTTTCCTAGCCAGGGTATTGGCTGCTTTTAATCCCAAACTACAAGAATATCTGTAATCTGATCATTATTAGAGAGGTCTATTTGATATATAAGGAAACTGATGTCATTAATCTTTCCAGGAGTTTACAGTATGTGACAAAAAATTAGACAGTTAAAGTAAGCTGTAATCTAGGAACAACTGCAGCATAAAACATTACCTCTATCTGGTGCTTTGTTATAGAATAAGAATCCATACTGACAGTTACAAGCAGCTTACATGGCAAGAGGAGCGGGACTGTGCAACGGTACATACTACCAGAATATGAGTAGATAATGAGAATTACATCAAACATTGCAAGAGAAACTGCGCTGCTGCATAACACTGGGGTAAGAGCTAGCTGGACATGGGCTATTTTAAAACGGGGCAAAATAGGGCATTTGGCCAAGGCCCAACATTAGACTTTCTACGTGATGATTTTTTAACTCAAACCCCCGGTGTTTTAGAGAGATAAGAGACCCTTTGTTTTAAATACGGGAGTCTGCACTTTCAATTGCGTTGCGTTTCCAACATGACCAAAAGGTCTCCTGGATTATATACAAAAGATGTAAAAATGGATGTTAACCACTTAAATTCGTCTCTTCAAAAATCTGATACACAATAGTTCAAGCTATTCCTCCTGTTTTTCTTCTGGGAAGGGGCCCACTAATATAATCTTTACCCTGGACCCACTATTGTCCAATGGCGGTCCTAGACGTTTTCTTGGGAGGGGGGATTTAGCATAACCACACCCCTTCTACACTCTCATTGGGTGGCCCCATTTGGCCTTGCCCCTACTTCACTTTGATCGGCCCTCTCGGCTGCAACTTATAGGTATGTGAAGTGCTGGGGGGGGGGGCGATTGCCCCAATCGCCCTCCTCTAGAACCACCCCTGCTACTGTCAGACCTGCAGCTAGGACCCTTCACTAAGATCAGATACTTTAGATTTGCACCCTGCATACAGAACAGTGCAATATACAGTGCAGCTGTAGGACGAAAAACTTAAATGTTGACACAATGTATTCACAATGTATTAATATGAAAATGTAAATAATTGCACTTTATATTCCAGGTTTACAACATTGCCAGAAACATGTGGTTTAGGATGGAGACCAGGATGGTAAAAAATGTGTGCGCCCCGGCAGTGGTCGTTGGAGACAAGATCATAATTATAGGAGGTGAGTTCCCACGGTGGCGTTATCACACATATGCATATAGTATTCACAATGATCCCATCATTGGTGTTGTAAAAATTGTAGTCCCCGAAACGCGTTGTTCAAGCTGTTACAGTATATCCACTGGGTGTAAACTAAGCAGTTTTAATGCAAAAAGTCCCTTGCGATTATTATGTTACAGGTTACACTAGAAGAATAATTGCGTATGATCTGACAAAAAACGCATTTATCAAATGTGCAGACATGAAGGACAGAAGGATGCATCACGGCGCCACAGTTCTCCAAAATAAAATTTACGTGACGGGCGGCCGATGTCTGAACGTGGACAACACTATCGAGGACTCGGATTCCTTTGACTGCTACGACCCCGACACAGATAAATGGACCTCGAAAGGAAAACTGCCGACTACATTGTTTGACCACGGGTGTCTAACTCTGCAGTGTATTCCGACACATTTAGGCTGAGCAGTACTCAAGGGGGTAAATGTATCAAGCTGCGGGTTTGAAGAAGTGGAGATGTTGCCCATTTCAACCAATCAGATTCTAGCTGTCATTTTGTAGAATGTACTAAATAAATGGTAACTAGAATCTGATTGGTTGCTATAGGCAATATCTCCACTTTTTCAAACCTGCCGTTTAGTAAAATTTACCCCCAGTCGTAGTTAATTAATTCAGGCAATTAATCAAATTACCAGCAATGAATTTTTCCATTGGAGCTAAAATTGGCAGCTGCCTCACTAGGGAGGTTAGGGAATGTTTTTTCTTCTTCTGGATCAACACAGCTAGAAATTAAAACTGGTCGGATATTTTTTGGACTTTTTAAATCTCACTAACTCTACAACTATTGTGATACAATGTAAAGCTTTGCTTCGTCTAACTTACCACATGTGTACGGAAGGAGAGAAACATTTAAGAAGAATACAAGAATGTAACTGTTGTCCTACCAGCCCATGAGACTGTGGTGAGGTGTGGAGGACACTTCAGCTGACATCTTCGTGAATTAATACACAAATTTAATAATTAATTAATATACATATTTGTCCATATTTGTCCCTGCCCAGAAGTTGGATAATGCAGACAAAGGATAATAAAGCCGAAACAATATTACTGTAATAAACAATCAATGTAACACGTTTATGTGTATTTGCCCTACAAACAAGTTTAAGTGAATAAAAATGATAGAATAGGCATTATTAATTACATATGAATGTTTAATGAAGTGTCTATTTGCAAATAGGGCTGGTTTTCTATCTCCGCTTATTGCAGCAATGGAACCTCCTGTCATCATCAGTTACTAATAAAATGTGATACTCAGTTCCCGAGCGATGCTGACCAAGCATCTGCACATGCGTGACTGGGTTAGCCTGTCCACGCATGTGCAGTTGAACTCAAAACCCAGTCTTGGAGGTAAATGTATCAAGCTGAGAGTTTTCCAGCAGGTTTCAAAAACCAATCAGATTCTAGCTATCATTTATTTAGTACATTCTACAAAATGACAGCTAGAATCTAATTGGTTGCTATAGGCAACATCTCCACTTATCAAATCTGCCAGAAAACTCTCAGCTTGATACATTTACCCCCTGGACTTTCAGTTCCACTTGGGTTCAGAAAAAAAACAAAAAAAACAGGTAAATATAATTATTTTACAAAAAAAATCCAGTTGAAAAATGTTTTATTCTCATAAAAGACCAGCCCACATGGAACAGGATACAGAGAACAAACCAATGCTTTCCACTTGTTCAGATCAGTGGAACCACTTAAAGGTCTATTCATTAAAACCACAAAACAGTATAAACATAATATCCAGTGACCAGGTGAATCACCTTTAAACAGTAGCCACCCTAAAACATCAAATAAAACTGAACAGACTTTAAGAAACAAAAGGCTGAAACATAATGGTTAGGGAACTATAGAGAATTATTAGTAAAATTTAATACAATTTCTGACCTAAGGTTTTTAAATGAAAAAAGTGGGCCTGAGTCATTAAGGAAAGTAAAGCAAAAAAAATGAGTAATTTTGAACCTTTTGCTAACCATGTTGCATTGGAGGGGGAGGTACATTTAAAATGTGATGGCAGATTTATAGTTGGGGTAGGGCATGTCCTAGATCAACTTTTAATGTTAGAGTAAAAATGAAGCTATAGATTATTTGTGTGCTACAACATGGTTTTACCAAGGTGCAAAGTTACTCATTTGTTTCCTTTACTTTCCTTAATAAATCAGGCCCAGTGTGTTTTGTTTGACTAGAAGCTTCTTGTATGTATTTAATAAGAAGAAATAACTTGAATAATACTTACTGTGAGAGCACTAATATTATTGTTTCCAAAGTAATGTATATAATGGTAAAGAAACTAATATGTATATGGAGATTTCTTTTTTTAGAATAATGTATTGAAAAATGTAACAGTGTGTCTGCTTGTTTCTACATCCTTCCCTTACAATGCCTTTCCTAATAAAAGCTTTTCATGACTTCGTGGTCCAACTCACTTCCTTGGGGTCTGAACCCGGGTAATCATAACCACACACATATATATATATATATGTATATATATATATATATATATATATATATATATATATATGTTGTTTGTTCAAATATCTGTTTAATGATTCCCATACTTACCAAGCTTTGGTAAGTTAATTCCGAGAGAGCCCAGACAGGGGGGCGTGGTTGGAGGGCGGGAGGGGCGTGGCGCAGTAATTCGCATCATTTTAGCTCCGCCCCGCGACAAAATTCCGGTTTTGTCAACTGGGACGGGGCCAAAATGACGCGAATTACTGCGCGATTCACCGCAAATCGCGTCATTTTGAGGAACAAGATGCCATATGTGGGATATTTGCCTGCTCTCTCGGGAGCCCGGGAGACCTACCCGAATTTCGGGAGTCTCCCGGACATTCTGGGAGAGTTGGCAAGTATGATGTTTCCTCTCTACTGGTGTCACTAAACCAGTGATACCCTTCAGGGGCTTCATGGGCGGACAAAAGGCCCAACATTACCCTTAATCTCAGTAATAAGTTAAAACAATACATTTAATCAAAGAAGATTTCACTTTCACTTTCCTGATACATCTGGATCAAGAATATTAATAGACACAGACTTGCGTCGTTGTTTCATGGAATTTTCCACCCAAAAGTAAGCACTGGGTGTTTTATGGACTAAGAAGACATCAAGTGAAAGTGCTGTAAGTCTGTCATAGGTAGAAACAAAGATTTGGTCCACACATAACATAGTTCTTCAAATGTATGGAAATATTCTGTCCTGCTGTGCCAGGCTATGTACAATGCAAACCAGAGTGCAGGAGAACAACACTCATGCTCCATGTTCTATAGAAAACAAGGAAGCCATTTAGCTTTTATCATCTAGAACAGGTCTGGACAACTTGTGGCTCTCAAGGTGCTGTGAAACTACAAGTCCCAGCATGCCCTGCCAGCTATCAGCTTGCTCTTGGCTGGCAAAGCATGCTGGAGCTTGTAGTTTTACAGCACCTGGAGAGACACAGATTGTCCAACCGGGGTCATATTTGTGTGGAGTTTGTATGTCCTCCCCGTGTTTGCTTGGATTTCCTCCAGGTGCTCTAGTTTCCTCCCGCACTCCAAACACATACATGATAGAACTGGTTTGTGTGTGTTCGTGTGGCTAGAGTAACCAGTCTTCTACTTGCAGAGTAGCTCTCATATTTTCAAATGTCTTATTAATGTGCAGCCCCCCACCCCCTGAGAGACCACTAGTGTGCTACAAGGTACCACTGTCCCTACAGATTACAGTCATAGATACAGTTCACAACCTTGTAACAACACACAAGTACAGTCATATATGTAATACATTTTAACAACACACAAGTACAGTCATAGATGTAATACATTGTAACAACACACAAGTACAGTCATAGATGTAATACATTGTAACAACACACAAGTACAGTCATAGATGTAATACATTGTAACAACACACAAGTACAGTCATAGATGTAATACATTGTAACAACACACAAGTACAGTCATAGATGTAATACATTGTAACAACATACAAGTACAGTCATATATGTAATACATTGTAACAACACACAAGTACAGTCATAGATGTAATACATTGTAACAACATACAAGTACAGTCATAGATGTAATACATTGTAACAACACACAAGTACAGTCATAGATGTAATACATTGTAACAACATACAAGTACAGTCATAGATGTAATAATACATTGTAACAACACACAAGTACAGTCATATATGTAATACATTGTAACAACACACAAGTACAGTCATAGATGTAATACATTGTAACAACATACAAGTACAGTCATAGATGTAATACATTGTAACAACACACAAGTACAGTCATAGATGTAATACATTGTAACAACATACAAGTACAGTCATAGATGTAATAATACATTGTAACAACACACAAGTACAGTCATATATGTAATACATTGTAACTACACACAAGTATAGTCATAGATGTAATACATTGTAACAACACACAAGTACAGTCATAGATGTAATACATTGTAACAACATACAAGTACAGTCATAGATGTAATACATTGTAACAACACACAAGTATAGTCATAGATGTAATACATTGTAACAACACACAAGTACAGTCATAGATGTAATACATTGTAACAACACACAAGTACAGTCATAGATGTAATACATTGTAACTACACACAAGTACAGTCATAGATGTAATAATACATTGTAACAACACACAAGTACAGTCATAGATGTAATACATTGTAACAACACACAAGTACAGTCATAGATGTAATACATTGTAACAACATACAAGTACAGTCATAGATGTAATACATTGTAACAACACACAAGTACAGTCATAGATGTAATACATTGTAACTACACACAAGTATAGTCATAGATGTAATACATTGTAACAACACACAAGTACAGTCATAGATGTAATACATTGTAACAACACACAAGTACAGTCATAGATGTAATACATTGTAACAACACACAAGTACAGTCATAGATGTAATACATTGTAACAACATACAAGTACAGTCATAGATGTAATACATTGTAACAACACACAAGTATAGTCATAGATGTAATACATTGTAACAACACACAAGTACAGTCATACACACAAGACACTGTAACAACATACAAATTCAATCACAGATATATGACATTGTAACAAAAAAACATGTTAATATGTTGACAGTGGAGGACAGTTGCTAACAAAGTGTAAATGTGCTGTAACCCATAGCAACCAATGACACTGCTGCTTTCACTGTCTACCTCGCACACTAACACACAGATAGATGCTATATAACGACCTCCTTTCAATTGCGTTCTTATTTTTGTCTTGTAAACAAGTGAAATGAGTGTGAGTTATTATCTACAGTTGTGTAACCTGTGAGTCATGTCACATTTCTGAATACAGGTTTCAGAGTTATTCCTCTACGTATTTACAAGGTCATTAACAACATCAATATATTTACAAGCAGCGTTCACTCATAAGCACTGTCATAAATAATGCAGTGTGCTGCTGAATCACCAATGTTTTACTACTGTACTGTGATTACATGTGCGTATTTTATCTGTACATAGAGTACCATAACACAGCCATAAAGACAGTGCGCCTTCAGAAACGCGCTGTGTCACAGTGTTTACGTAATGAACCCAGCATAAATTACCAAACTATGTTTTTAAATCTTAAAGTTCACCTGTCATCATTAAGCATCATTTGACAGTTTGGGAGACTATGAAAAGCTACCAATATATCCAGCATGTTATGTATGCCTTTTTACTTAAATCGTCGTCTTCCTATACTGTTGGCCTTTTCAGCCAAATATTATCTCTATTCAAAGCAGATAGAAGACAGATTCAGCAGTATACAAGCAGCTTAAATAGGAAGTTGGCCTCTGTCACTGCTCTTTAAAGGGAGGTTTGAAACAGTAAATTACAAGTTACTTCACTTCTAATTTTTGAAATGGGATTTAGGTGTTGGGATAATAGCATTAAAGCCAAGACAGTCCTAGAGATAGATTTACTAAAGGGCGGATTGATGAAACCGCCAGTGTCCGGTAGTTTTAAAACAGCCGGATTTACTCTGGGCCAAAACGCTAGTTAAAAGGCTGACAGCCAGCGTTTTACAAACCACCACTTCTCCATCCCGAATTTTAACACGATCAAAATACAAGCCCGCTAGATTTACTAAGCTGCTGTTTAACAAACCACCAGAAAAAAGAAATGGTTGTGAGAGGTGGGATTCTGTGAGCTATATTGCCATTCAGAACAGAGGAAGCACCATTGACATATAAATTATGGGGGCAATCAATTATTTATTGATTACGGGGCAAAATGAATTTATAATTAACTTGTGGGTCAAATTTTATTTTTCATTATATTAAGGAGACAATATTACTATATTATGTTATGGGAGAAATATGAATAAATAAGTATATTAACAGGGCAATACTAGTTGATTGATAATGGGGCAATAATTATTTATGATGCACACATGTAGCACTACATAGTGTCCCCATGATATAATAATACAATAATTTTCAGACAGAAGTGCTAACCACTAAGCCAACGTGCTGCCCTAGGTACGTAGCACTCAGTATTATAGTATAACTTATTGAACTCCTCCCAAAACTGGAATTTTGTATCTAAAAGGCAACCAATTACAAGTGGGTCTTTTTGAACACTTGTGCCATATACATAAAGACGATGTCAAATTATTTCGATGATGTGAGATGTACATATTGGTGTGGATGTGCCCGGCTAATCAGATTGCTTTTGTCTGATCACTCAAGATGGAGAACACAATGTGAGTTTCTGCTACGGATCCTTTGTAGTCCCCGTCCGACAGACCCAGTAGAAATTGGATGAGACCCCAAAGAGAACAGTGTTCCTTATTGTTAATTCTTCTCTTCAAGCGGAATCAGTGCTTGGAAGGAAAATAAATGAAAACTCTGACAGAATAGTGATTGACACCTCATCTCCAGAATCTGAGGAGAACTTCTATTGTGACAGGATTATGCCAGACATCACACACGTTCAGGAGCGATTCAGAAAGAAAAAACAAATGCAAAATGCGTCAGTAGTGCTTGACACTTCATCCCCTGAAAATGAGGAGATTTTCTGTTCTGACTGTGATTATCTCGACCACCCCTGTTCAAAGGTGAGGGAGAAACACAAACAAGTAAAAAGATTCCAGTAAAGGCAAAACATTTCACCACTGAGGCTCTTTCAATCCACAGTTCTCCATTTCTTGGTTCTGTCGGAGCTGTCAGTTTGAGGCCAAAGACGATATAATAATAATGCCCACTTTGGACATACATGATCACTCCCTAGTGGCCATTTTGAAAAGGCTAATGGTAGCCACCGACTTATGCCATGGTGTGGACAATACAGACCTCTCTGGATGTAAACTGGTGCCCATAGGAGGTAATTAGGTTATCTGCCTCTTTGACAAGAGGTGCCAGTTACAAATATCCAGAGTGGGTAAGGTGGGGACACTCCCATCCCCTTCAAATGTACTGTCCTCTCTGGGATATTGGCTCTAATTCAGGTAATTCATTTTGTAAAGCTGCTTTACCAGTCCACTTATACTGCTTTTATACGTCCGCCCCGGCAATATCCCGGGTATTTGAACCCAGGATGTTGCCCGGGGACAGAGGCTCCCACGGAGAGAAATTCCCGGGTAGGCCCTGTTCATACTGAACACAGGTCTGCCCGGGTCTCCATGGCAACATCACAAAAGGAGCTCTGATTGGCTCCTCTTGTGATGTGTTTTGGGGTTTTTTTCTTTGTGCTTTTTAATAGTGTTTGGTGAGACCCAGGTTGAAAAACCCAGGTTTCACCATTCATAGTGCAGGCGGACCCAGGAATTACCCCACCTAAGGTCCCGGGTCTAATTCCAGGGTATATTGACCCAGGAATTAGACCTGACACCATTCATACTGTGCCTCCACCCGGGTCGTCTGGGCTTGCTCCTACAAAAACCCGGGTTTTGGGCTGAGTATGAATGGGGTATTAGTCAGAGACTTAGATTTAAGAAACCACACTGGGTTACCAGTTTCCAGACCAATGTCTAGACGCAAATAAGGATGGCTCTTCTGGTAACCCATTGTGGTCTCTTTGCCTTTCTTTCTAGACATAGCAGAGAGAGGAATATATTTCCTCTTCATGGGATGCTCTTTTGGATTCTAGCCCCCTTAAAGACCATTAGTAGGGCTGTTATAATTATAGGCTAGTCATTTTATACTGTAACTAATATACGGAAGTCCAGATGACTCTCATGAGCTGGTTAAGGAGACCTAGCTTCTAAATCTCAGGGTCATCAATGCTGGTCACCAGTAGGTTTACCAAGCCTGGGAAAAGATTACTCAGGACAAATGGATATTATTTTGGCCTCTGCTATTATATATTTACACATAAAAGGTTTGTCGTGTTAGGGAGAGGTTATTATTGTGACAAGATAGACCTAAGAGATGTTTTCCATATTGAATCTAGCCACTGAAATCACAAGTGGTTCCTAAGATTCTAATGGAAGCTCAGCTGTTCCAGGGGACTGTGATGGTTGGGTTAGCAATAGCTCCCTACATCTTTGACTTTAATTGGGTTACATGTAACATAGCTTCACTATTATCTGTTGGTTTCTCATCCAGGAAAGCAGAATTGACTTTAATACATATCTTAAATAGACGGCTGCCAACAACTCCAGGGAGCCCAGGGGCAAAAGCAGGATTTGTAGAGGAGGGTTTCCACACCACGCCATCTTTATATATGACCCTTCCCCTTCATAATGGTGTTTCAGAAATTTTATTACTTGCAGAAGACTTTAAGTCCTAAAAATGGGCAAGAGGGTATATCTAAGGGTTAGCTTAGCTAAATATGTAGGATGATGTAGTATTTGTACCACGTTGATGTCTACCAAATTCACCAAGGAATGTAATTAAACTCCTTTCATTCAGTTCACTTTGTAATGTTATATTGCAACTTTATCTACTAGTCCACTCTATTCCATGACCAGTTTTTATATTTTAAATAGTAAAATTTTGGTATTCGGTTCATGTCTAGTCTGATATTAGTCGCATTTCAATTCTTCAGTTCAGGGACACAATTGCTACCTGCAGGCTTTCCAAAATAATTCGATCAGCTGGGCGTATGCATACCAGTATGTAGATCCGGCATCAGCCATTGATGAGTCGGCTGGTGCATGCTACCAGTCTCACATGCAGGGGAGTCAGGAGATAAACATTATTTCACCTTCTCAGCCTAGGGGCACTAATTGGTAAATTTAATGCCTAATTCACAAGGTGGTAACTTACTGTTGCTAACTGGCCATCATAATTCCCTAGGGCCTATGTTCCCAAAGTGTGCGCCACGGCTCCCAGGGGTGCCGCGGCACTGTCACAGGGGTGCCGTGGCCAGGAGACAAAAAAAAAATACAGCTTACCAATTCCGGCGGCGCCCAGGACCTAGCATCCTCCTCGCTTCTCATTGAATGTCGGGCGTGACGTCCTCACGCCCAACATTCAGTGACAAGCAGCAGGAGAGAGGATGCTGGGTCGCAGGCACCACCGAATTGTTAAGAAGATAAGACAGAAGAAATAAGGTCAAGTATGGTAAGTAAAGAAACGGAGGGGAATAGTAATAGGAAACGGCAATGGAGGGGCAAAAGAATGAAGGAGGGGGCAGGGTGAGGATGGGGGGCACAGAGAGTGTGGATGCAGAGGGGGCACAGAGAGCGTGGATGCAGAGGGGGCACAGAGAGTGTGGAAGCAGAGGGGGCACAGAGAGTGTGGATGCAGAGGGGGCACAGAGAGTGTGGATGCAGAGGGGGCACAGAGAGTGTGGATGCAGAGGGGGCACAGAGAGTGTGGATGCAGAGGGGGCACAGAGAGTGTGGATGCAGAGGAGCACAGAGAGTGTGGATGCAGAGGGGGCACAGAGAGTGTGGATGCAGAGGGGGCACAGAGTGTGTGGATGCAGAGGGGGCACAGAGAGTGTGGATGCAGAGGGGGCACAGAGAGTGTGGATGCAGAGGGGGCACAGAGAGTTAGCTGTAAATTATTCTTTGACAGAAATATAATTGAAAAAAATATATAAAAATATTATTCTCCCTTGGATTTATGTATATTATCTTTGCATACAACTAAATAAGTATTTCTGTCCTGACCTGTCACCTAAATACTTATTACGTTTTTTGACCCAACTACTTATAAAATGGGACTGCTCGGTAATTATTTTGGAGGGGTGCCTTGAAAAAATTATGGAGACTCTAAGGGTGCCGCAAACTGCAAAAGTTTGGGAACCACTGCCCTAGGGCAAAATAAAATTTGCAATAAGAGATTCCGACAAACTTCTATTTTAAGTTACCAAACTGAGAAATTTGTGGTCACGCTTCGAACCAAACCAAATCACAGCGGGATCACTCACTGCTACATTTAAGAATGATCAAATACTTTTATAAAAACAAATCATGGTAAAATAAATGTGTAGAGACTGAGGACAGCTGGAGATAGACAAGGCACATGTCTAAGCAGAAAAGGTTAAGTGAGGATAATATATACGTTACATTACTTAGCTCTTACAGTAGCAATGAAGGCTTTAATGTCTTAAGTATGCAGAGCATTCACCTATGTAAATACAATAAATTAGCAGTGAATCTTAATATTCAGTCTGTCTGTACAATCCTTACAGCTTTAGAAACTGATTTGACCTCCATAAGCTCCTGATTAGTGTCACCTCCATAATGAATTAGTTATCTATATTCTATTTCTATCTTTAGTAGGGAACAGTGATGAGCGAAATTATCACTAATCACTTTGCCAAGGTCGAGCTACAAAAAAATTAAACAAATGTATCTTTTAAAAAAAAGCAAAAATGAGAAAATTTAACAAATTTATAAAACAAATTCGTTTTTTCCAATAAGGTGACGTTTTGTTAGGTAGATTTGTAAATCCATTCAGCAAAAACCGTGCCATGGTCACAGTATTGCGAATCATTCTACACCCTGCAGAGGATTGTCGCGGCTGTAATAGAAAGTACAAGAGATCTTTGTAATAACTGAGTGAAGCAAAACAATGTCAGTATATTCTTGTTATATGAATGCAATTCTATATTAAAAGAGGATATAGAAGAATCACAGCTGTACAAATGGCTACTTAGTGTTTTGCTGGCAGGGGCAGGCTGGGCAGGGGGACATCTGCCCCCCAGGCCGGTCCCATAGTGGGCTAAAATTTGCAAGCCCTCCCCTGGTGTGGGCACAGTCTGTTAACATAGGGTGTGTGGGCACAGTATGTTAATATGTGAGGGAAGGGGGGGTCCTAATATAGTGTGTAAGGTAGGCTATTTAATGGTGGAGTGCAGGTGGGGGCTAATTTTTTCATGGGTGCTATTTTATTTGTGGGGTGATAGTGGGGCAATTTCATTTAATAGTGGGGCCTATTAATTTAAGGTGAGGTGACGGGCAGCACAGGGTCTTAGTGGTTAGCACTTCTGCCCCACAGCGCTGGGTTCGATTCCCAAACATGGACTTATCTGTGTGGAGTTTGTATGTTCTCCCCGTGTTTGCGTGGGTTTCTTACGGGTGCTCCGGTTTCCTCCCACACTCCAAAAACATACTGGTAGGTTATTTGGCTGCTATAAAATTGACCCTAGTCTCTCTCGGTCTGTGTGTATTAGGGTATTTAGATTGTAAGCTTCAATGGGACAGGGGCTGATGTGAATCAGTTCTCTGTACAGCACTGCAGAATTAGTGGCGCTATATAAACAAATAGATGATAATGATGAGGTGACGGGACATTTAGGTTAATGCTGGGGTGGGGCTATAAATTGAATATGGGGCTGATTTTGGGGGCTATTTATTAAATCTGAATATGAATTATTTAATGCCGTGGATGGTTTTGGGAAATGGTTATATTTATTAAAAGTAAATGCTATTTAATTTATTGCTTGGGCTGTTTGGAGGGAGGGAAATAGGTTTATATATTAAATGGGATTACTATTAAATTCATTTTGGGGCTGGTTGGACGGAAATAGGTCTATTTATTAAATGTGTTTGCTATTATATTAATGTCAGGGCTAGTTGGGGGGAAATAGATCTATTTAGCAAATGTGAATGTTATATAGGGCATCCAACATTCCAGGATCAAGTTAAGCAGGAACTGAGATAGACACCAGCAGCTACAGGTGGTGAAAGTGACAAGAACAGGTAGGAGAGAGCAGGACAGTCTGCCAACTGTCCTGGATTTGAGTGACTGTCTCACTTAGTCAGGATTTGGTCTGACTGCAGGGACAGTTGGGAGATATGTCCTGCTTCATACTGTACTGTTCTTGAAGGCAGAGCTGCATGCACCTAACAGTAGTGCACATGGTATTGCCTGTGTATTGTATAAAATTTGTCTAAAATAATAACCATGGGCCTGATTCATTAATGATCTTAAATGAAGAGGATTCTTATTTCAGTCTCCTGGACAAAACCATGTTACAATGCAAGGGGTGCAAATGAGTATTCTGTTTTGCACATAAGTTAAATACTGACTGTTTTTTCATGTAGCACACACATATCAACTTTAAATTTCAGTGTACAAATAAGCTATCAAATATTTGTGTGCTACAGGAAAAAACAGTCAGTATTTAACTTATGTGCAAAACAGAACACTCATTTGCACCCCTTGCATTGTAACATGGTTTTGTCCAGGAGACTGAAATAAGAATCCTCTTCACTTAAGATCCTTAATGAATCAGGCCCTACATTACATCATAGTGGCCCCCCTGTCTAAAGTGGCACGGGCCCCCCAGAGCCTTAATCCAGCTCTGGGTCAGAGTGTCAGATTGACACCTAGTGCTCTGCTCCTCCTCCCAGTACCACCCCTCATATTATTTGTTTTAGGTTAACCCTAAAATAAATAATAACCCTATTATTATATAGGGCCAACCAATAGCAGGCCCTTTGTTAGCAAAAACATCAGGTTTTTAAAGCAAATGGCCTTTTTGCATTTTGATAAATCCCATTATAATCAGACAGCTATGTGGTTAAAAGAAAACATAAAAGTGCTGTAGGGATAAGGAACATATAAACTAAAATGCAATATAAAGTGAGGTTTGTTTTTTCTTGCATTATTTATTTTAGTTAAGATTTACCATTTATAATAATAAAGTATCACTGGGTTAAACAACACTAAAATAGCCTCTTTTTATATTGCTAAATATATATTGTACCGAAAAACACCTTTTATGGTTGGGCAGCTACTTATAGGTCAGTGTTGTGTGCTTGCCCCCTGGGCTAAAGTCTGCCCGCCAGCCCCTGTAACCGAGTGACATTTACAGAAAGGGGTTTGTCCAGCCAAGTCTAAAACATTTAACTGACAATTTAATTCTAACGTTTTAATGTGTTTCTACCATTAAAATGGTTTGTCAATTTTACACCTGTGCTGTAGATATATGCACCTATCATAGAAAGCAGCCTCAACCACTTGCATGATAATATAGCTGATATTGAAAATATGGTTATAACTGTATGCAGAATTGCTGAAGAAAAACAATTACATGTACAAAATCTAGTTGTGACTACAAACTTACATATGTAATTTATCTGTACAGGTGATGCAATAAATTGCAATCTACTGTTTTTATGTAACATATTGTTTCATGTTTAATCACTGTAATCTTAATGCACATTGGAATGGTTGCTAATAATTGTATTACATTTTGACAATTGCATACTAAGCTAATAGCTGTTCTATACGTGAAATTATTCTTGGATGTTCAAGTCCCTTTCTGGTTTGTTTGTTAATAGTTGGCGGTCTGTGTACACACTAAGATAGTAGGGCATGTTTCTCAATCTGGAAAGCAAAAAATAAAAAAATTCTGAAAAGGCTTAATGATTGGACAATAATTTTCATTCTCTGTGACTTGTGACTATTGTAATCACAGGAAGTCTTAATGAAACCTTGCAAAACGTGTTGGTTATGCAGCTGAGAATATGCCCAGCTTATTAACTTCTCCTATGATAGAACAAATGCCCTTGTGTTGCACTCACCCTATCACCAGGAGGCTGTAGAGCGGTGGCGGGCACTTACGTGACGTCAGGGGACTGGCCAATCCCTGTGAACATCAAACTCCACTAAGTACTTTTTTGGGATGAGCTATAACTTCCAAAATTTTATCCGAAACTGAAAACTCCGTCAGCCTCACCGGTCTAGTCTTTCAAACTGGAGACACACATGTAGGCATGATTGTACAGATCTGGTTGTTGTGATTGGATGCTGAACAATCAGATTAAACATATACAAATGGGCATGTTATTGTCAACTGATAAGACTTTGATAATGCAGGTTATAACAAAACAAAATCTGATTAAGCTGTATTGATGGGACTGGTTGGTAAAAAATCTAGCTGGCAGACCAGATCTCACCATATATGGGCAGATATATAATTTACGTCTGATATGTGTGTGGGCCAGGTGTGTGTGTGTGTGTGCGTGTCAGATATGTGTGTGTGTGACAGGTGTGTGTGTTTCACAGGTGTGTGTGCCAGATATGTGTGTGTCACAGGTGTGTGTGTGTTAGGTGTGTGTGTGTCAGATACGTGTGTGTGACAAATGTGTGTGTGTGCCAGATATGTGTGTGTCAGGTGTGTGTGTGTGTGTGTGTGTGTGTGTGTCAGGTGTGTGTGTGTGTATCAGGTGTGTGTGTGTGTGTGTGTGTGTGTGTGTGTCAGGTGTGTGTGTGTGTGTGTGTCAGGTGTGTGTGTGTGTGTGTATCAGGTGTGTGTGTGTGTGTCAGGTGTGTGTGTGTGTGTGTATCAGGTGTGTGTGTGTGTGTGTGTGTGTGTGTGTGTCAGGTGTGTGTGTGTGTGTGTGTGTGTGTGTGTGTGTGTGTGTGTGTGTGTCAGGCGTGTGTGTACATTCACTCTTCCCCTCAGTGATACTACAGTATACAGTGAGTAAGGACTCAGCAGAAGGATTCTTGTAGAATTCTGCTCCATTCTTATTTACTGTAAAACAGGAACATTGAAGCTTATTTAAATAAAGAATATTGAGACCAAGTTGTTTACTATCCAATATTATGGCAGCTATTCTTCTTACTGAGTAACCTTGAGGAGAGGGCAGAACATTTGTTTGGATTTTAAATCTTTCCCTGATGGGTCTGTTCAATGCAATTCTGACTTATTGTAAACATGTTCTCTGGTACACGACACACAAATACAATCCTTATTAGTACTGAATACTCCGGCTTCAAATATTACACTGTATCCAAATGTGTCATAGTCATACATGTACAAAGCCATGTATAATGTATCCAAATGTATCCATGTAGAACATCACATGCATCCAAGTAGAATACCATGTACTTAAGTATCTAACCAGAACTCCATGTACAATGCCATATATATATATATATATATATATATATATATATATATATATATGCATCTGTGTAGAATGCACGTTACATACATCCATGAGGAATAGCATGTAGAGGCATGCCTGTCAATCTCAGCAGGGGCAAACGCAGGATTTGTAGAGGGGGGTTTCCACACCACGCCACCAGTGGGTGTGACCAGCATGCATGTGGGTGTGGCTATAATATTAGACAGTGCTTGGCTGCTCTCAAACTCTTCCTATCCCTATAATATACATGGGCAATGCTGCATGCACTACTGTTAGGTGCACACAGCTCTTGCTTTTCAAGCAGAGTCATGTGAAGTGGGTCAGGGTTCTTCCACCTCAATTATACAGTGCCCCAGGCTTGGGGGGGGGGGGGGGGGTTACAGGCACTAGGAAACCCCCCCTCGGTTTGCCTATGCTCAGTATTTCCTGACTATTAATCTTTCTCAGTGCAGGTGATGCAGTGCTGGGCAAAGACAATTCTATGTTAATTTGTTTTGATCTGCTATTCTGTGAAGCCCTACATTGCGGAGAATCTTTTGGACAATATACATCATTTTATTCATAATAAGGTTTATATCCTTACAAAGTATAACAGTGCTATATAGCACCAATCACACATGTACTTTCATTAAAAGATCAGATAGAAAAGTGAAAATAATGCAGATACCTGAGGCTGATAAATGTGTCTATTTCTCCACCTGACATAAACAGCTACATACATGTTCCAGTGGTTGGAATATGACTCCGTAAAATCGATCTTACTTGTGCAGATTGCAGGACTGACTGGAAATGCACAAGGTGAAAAGAGTTACAAAGTTGTCATTATTATTATTATATCAATATAATTATTATTACAGCAATGCACATAAGTCTATGCACCACTGAAATATATATGGACTATTCTTTTAAATCCTTCTGTTTTTCTGCATTTGCACAATAACAGTTCTTTGGCTTTTGTTTTCCCTGGTTTATTGAGAGGAGCCGGGCTCCCTTCTTATGTTGTTTAAGAAGTTAGATTTATTATGAAAACAGACTGATTAAAGATCTGGAAGATTTCCCGAAATGTCTGAGTCCAGGATGTTCCAAACAGATCCATTCTTGGAGGAGGCTGCGGCTGCGATGATTTGTACTTTCAGAAGGAATCTTATGTACTTTGCCTAAATAGCTTCTAGAGAAACAGCCCAGGGTTTCATTTAAATGTATATTTTGACAAAATGTGACCTGACAGCATGGATTCCCGCAGGCCACAAGAGGTTGCACATACATGTGAAGACTTTACAACATCCACATTTTAAGTGCACATTAAATACTAACGGGATTTTGATTTTGAGCGTATCATACACAAATCACTCTGCAGATACCCAGAACAGGGACATACGCCAGTAAACGCAGCCCTGTCTGCTCTGCCTTCGAGTGCAAAGGACACTTACTATATCCTACAACTTGGGAGAGTGAATGGGATGGCAAAGGGGCGTTTCCACGTAGTCAAAGTACGGTAAGGACGTGCTAAACTCAACCCCACGCAGCCGCGTCCGTAACCAGCGCCTTATCTCCTGCTCCAGCTACAGGGCTAGTCTAAGTCCTGCTCAGTAGTGATGACAGTCTCTATGCATGCTATAACATGTGTTTGCAATCAGGAGCAACTGTAAAAATGTATTTTATATTCAGTAGACATTAACAACATTCTAATAAATGTATTTCATTGGGGAAAAAATAGTTTTTCTGTTTTTCTTTGTTTATCTGTTTTATCATTAATGCCTTTATTATTAACAGGTGACATTAATTCTAGATTTTTTTTTATTTTTCTGTGCATAATTTTGTGAATTTATAACCTACATAAGTATTGGATGTATTCTGCAGCATCTTGTGTAGCACAGCAGACCTGCCCTGATTTCAAAATCATATGTACCTTGAGGTCCGTGCTTTGATGCATTTGGGAGTATGCAAAGCCTAAATACTTGTGTATAATGCTAAATGCGGATTGCTCTCAGAATAAGTGCTTTGAATCAGGCCCGATGTGAGGCCTGGTCTATGGAAGCTGGATCTCTGTATTGTGTCTTATTGCTCTAGTCTTGAGCCACTGGAAATGCTAAATGTTGACCTTACATATGGGCGTGCATGTCCTTCTACAGATAATTAAGTGCTTAACTTTTACTGGCTATGATTAAAGGCACAGAAATTTGATAGTATTAGTGAACAGGTTGGAACACTCAAACTTTGTAAGCAATGGGCCGCACAGACTCTGCCAGTCTTCTTGCCCTGCTTTCAATAAACTCACCAACGTCCACTACACTCTCTTTAACCCTTCTTATTGAAGACCTCTGCAATTCGCCCTGGTATGCTTTCAATCAACTTCTGGGCCACATACTGACTGATGGCCGCCCATTCTTACCTAATCAATGCTTGGAGTTTGTCAGAATTTGTGGGGTTTTGTTTGTTCACCCATCTCTTGAGGACTGACCACAAATTCTCAATGGGAATAAGGTCTGGGCTGTTTCCTGGCCATGGACCCAAACTTTTGATGTTCTGATCCCCGATCCACTTAGTTATCACTTTTGCCTTATGGCAAGGTGCTCCATCATGCTGGAAAAGGCATTGTTTATCACCAAACTGTTCTTGGGTGGTTGGGAGAAGTTGCTCTTGGAGGATGTTTTGGTACCATTCTTTATTCATGGCTGTGTTCTTAGGCAAAATTGTGAGTGAGCCCACTCCCTTGGGTGAGAAGCAACCCCACACATGAATGGTCTCAGGATGCTTTACTGTTGTCATGACACAGGACTGATGGTAGCGCTCACCTTTCCTTCTCTGGACAAGCGTTTTTCCAGATGCCCCAAACATCTGAAAGGATATTCGTCAGAGAAATTGACTTTACCCCAGTCCACAGCAGTCCAATCCCTGTACCTTTTGCAGAATATCAGTCTGTCCCTGATGTTTTTCCTGGAGAGAAGTGGCTTCTTTGCTGGTCTTCTTGACACTATACCATCCTCTAAAAGTCTTCGCCTCACTGTGTGTGCAGATGCACTCACACCTGCCTGCTGCCATTCCTGAGCAAGCTCTGCACTGGTGGTGCCCCGATCCGACAGCTGAATCAGCTTTAGGAGATGGTCCTGGCGCTTGCTGGACGTTCTTGGGTGCCCTGTAGCCTTCTTCACAACTATTGAACCTCTCTCCTTGAAGTTCTTGATGATCTGATAAATGTTTGATTTAGGTGCAATCTTGCTAGCAGCAATATCCTTGTCTGTGAAGTCCTTTTTGTGCAAAGCAATGATGACTGCATGTGTTTCCTTGCAGCTAACCATGGTTAACAGAGGAAGAACAATGATTTCAAGCACTACCCTCTTTTTAAAGCTTCCAATCTGTTATTCTAATTCAATCAGCATGACAGAGTGATCTCCAGCCTTGTCGTCATCAACACTCTCACCTGTGTTAACGAGAGAATCACTGACCTGATGTCAGTTGGTCCTTTTGTGGCAGGGCTGAAATGCAGTGGAAATGTTGTTTTTGGGATAAAGTTCATTGTCATGGCAAAGAGGGACTGCAATTGCAATTCATCTGATCACTCTTCATGACATTCTGGAGTATATGCAAATTGCCATCATAAAATCTGAGGCAGCAGACTTTGTGCAAAAAATTATTTGTGTCATTCTCAAAACCTTTGGCCATGACTGTACATTGCCTCTGTTATGGCAGATCAAAAACGTGGGTCCCCAATCATCCTTCCTTCCTAACACTATACACATTTACCAGTGTAAATTGATTAAAAGAGGACTCTCTGAAATGTCTGAGAAGCACTGATTACGTCTTACAGTATAGGTTGGAAACAACCTATGAGAAGTTGAATCACAGATGCTATTGAACAATTCAACAAGAAATGCATCTCATGTTCTTCTTCATATAACAGTGACAGTACCACTCTTTTTGGAACCTTCCTTTCTAAAATGTGGCCTGGGCACGAGCCGATACATCCTTCACCTAACAACTCTATTTTGATTCTTCAAGAGGATATGGTTAACAGTCAAGGTGTCTTTTGAGGGGAATAACATGTATCTCCATGGATAAGAGGAGAGGAATGTCACTGTTGGGTTTAGCTTGGGTTTAGCTTGACCGTACTTTTTGTTTTTTCTCCTCTTTCCTAAAATTGTTGCTATAAGCAGGGGCAAATGCAGGATTTGTAGAGGGGGGTTTCCGCAACACGCCGCCAGTGGGTGTGACCAGCATGCATGGGGGCGTGGCTATACTTTTAGACAGTGCTTGGCTGCTCTCCAACTCTTCCTATACCCATAATATACATGGGCAATGCTGCGTGCACTACTGTTAGGTGCACACAGCTCTCCCTTTTCAAGCAGAGCCGTGTGAAGTGGGGGCTGGATCCAGCCAACTCAATTATACAGTGCCCCAGGCTTGGAGGGGGGATTCCGGGCACTAGGAAACCCCCCTCGGTTTGCCTGTAATAAGGTTTGATATACATGGTCCATGACAAATGCTCTGAAGTCTAACTTGACCAATGAAACCAATTACTAGACATGAGCAAATGTTTTCTATAATATGGTTCCTTCTAATAGCAAATCCATATTGTCCTGAAATAAAGTTAAAAGAAACATTGTAAGTAAAAATCCGCATTTTAATATCATATAATGGAAAATGTCAATTAAATTCAGTAAAACACTTAGAAACAATATTACTCACGTCTCTGTGAAATTCTCCTGTTGGTCATATATATACTTTGCAGGGAAATGTTTAATGGATGTACGGAAGTGATAATTGTAAGAAACCGTTCTGTGGATTCTTAACAATGGTTCAAGTAAGAAACTCAAATTAGATTTGTCAGGATTACTGGAGATTTTCTCCTATCCTACAACAATTAATGTCACTTTGTTATCCAAGATTTATGCAACCAAACCGACCACGAGTTATATTGGCTGAATAGACAGAATCATTTGAACATAATCTCCAATGAATGACTGACCACCGGCGTCAGTAAGTTGTTCTATTGCGATGTGTAGATAAAAGTCATCACATGTGTTACAGACACACACTCTAGTCTATAATATGTATTAATGTTATTAACATCTTTTATTTATTAAGAATCAACATATTACTCAGCACTGTGCATTGAGGAGATCATGGTACAAACAAATGACGTACAATTACATGATACTGAAGGTAAAGATGTCAGGGGCAAACGCAGGATTTGTAGAGGGGGGTTTCCATGTCACATCGCCAGTGGGCGTGGCCAGCATGCTTAGGGGCGTGGCTATAATATTAGACAGTGCTTGGCTGCTCTCCAACTCTTCCTATCCCCATCATATACACAGGCAATGCTGCATGCACTACTGTTAGGTGCACGCAGGTCTCCCTTTTTTTTCAGAGCCGTGTGAAGCGGGACATACCTCACAACTGTCCCTACACTCAGGACAAAGTCCTGATTGTGTGTGTCAGAACAGTTGACAGACTGTCCTGCTCTCTCCTACCTGTTCTTGCTGCTTTCAATACTTGTTGGGGAGAGATGGCTGTGAGCAGTGCAGACAGAAACGATCTGTACAGAAGCTGCACAGTGGCTGGTCCCGGGGCAGGGTCCAGCCACCTCAAGCATACAGTACCCCAGGCAGGGCCGGATTAACCCGAGGTCTAACTGGGCTATAGCCCAGGGGCCTCGGGCATCCAGGGGGCCCTTCAAACTCCTCAGCAGCATTATTGATCGGTCGGGGGCGGGGGCGCCCCCGGCCCGATCGATGCTGCTGAGTACTGTCAGTGCAGTCCTCCGTCCCGGCGCGCTGTAAGCTCCTTACTGAGGAGATCTCGCGAGAGTTCATGAACTCTCGCGAGATCTCCTCAGTAAGGAGCTTACAGCGTGCCGGGACGGAGGACTGCACTGACAGGTAAGTGCTTGGGGGGGTCCTCGCGGGGGGTGGGGGGCGGCGGACGGCTCACATTGGGGGCCTCGTGGGGAATGGAGGGCCCCTTAGCCCAGGGGCCTCCATTCCCTTAATCCGGCCCTGACCCCAGGCTGGGAGGGGGTTTCCAGGCACTAGGAAACCCTCCCTCGGTTTGCCTATAGATGGCCTTACCTAAATAAGTTTATGGTCAAAGATCATATCCCCATTAGGATCATCATCATCATTTATTTATATAGTGCCACTAATTCCGCAGCACTGTACAGAGAACTCACATCAGTCCCTGCCCCCTGTAACAGATTCTACTACTAATCTTGATTAGCGCTGGCTTACCTGAGGTGCGGAGTCTAACGATCTCCCCGGTGTTCGCCAAGAACCGCCGCAAGGCGGAGTGGGCTTCGCTGCCAGGAGTCGCAGGTCGCGGTCCTCAGGTTCGCCTCAAGATGTAGTACAGCAGAGTGGAGCAGAGGTAGCGGAGTCAGACAAGCCGGTTCGGTACACAGGAATGGAGTCAGGCAGAATCAGAAGGCAACTCGGAGTCAACAAGCCAGGTTCGGTACACGGGTCACAAGAACAGAAGAATGGTCAGCAAGCCGGGTCGGTACACAAGGATAGGAGAGCCAGGGTAGTCAAGCAGGCAGAGATCAGCACACAGGAGACACTGGAGACAGGAAGACACAGCAATCCACGAAGAGCCGGAGCCAGGGACAGGTAAGTGTTGCTCTGACACTCAGCGAGTGTCAGAGTGAGGTTTTTATCCTGACAGGGATTCAAAATCCCCGCCTCTAGGTTGAGGTCATGTGACCGCCTCCGGGTGCGGTCACGTGGTCCTGGATGCGGAAGTGCGGCTTCCGGATGGAGCGGCGGGATCAGGTAAGTCCGTTACACCCCCATTGGGACTTACAGTCTAAATTCCCTAACACACACACTCACACACACACACACACACTCACACACACACACACACACACACACACAGACTAGGGTAAATTTGAAAGTAGCCAATTAACTTACCAGTATGTTTTTTTTGGAGTATGGGAGGAAACCCACGCAAACACGGGGAGAACATACAAACTCCACACAGATAAGGCCATGGTTGGGAATTGAAATCATGACCCCAGTGCTGTGAGGCAGAAGTGCTAACTACTGAGCCACCATGCTGTCCATATAATACATTAGAGATTGTCCAAATAAGACTAAAATATATTAATATGTATAGGTTGGAGCAGAGAAGGGAACGGAGGGGCATGATAGAAACTTTCAGATATATCAAGGGCTATAACAAGGTGCAGGAGAGAAACATTTTACAAAGGAAGAGAAGTATTAGAACACAAGGCTAATACAGTAGAGCAATTTAAACATGCTTGGGGTAGACATAAGGATATCCTTAAATATAAATAAGAATTAAATAGGGTTTGAGGTTAAAAAAGGGGCAGACTAGATGGGGTAAGTGGTTCTTATCTGCCATCAAATTCTAGAAGTATGGGGTGCACTTGACACATAAGGTAGCGGGATAATAACTGTTGCTTTCAGTGTTACAGATACTAATTTAAAACTTATGTGAACAGAATTATGTAAATACATTGGTGGTGTGTATATGCTGAATTTGCCAATTTATTGACAAGTTATGTGTCATCTGCACTGTATACTGCACCAATAAGGTGTGGAATTAGCAGTCTATGTAAGGTTCAATAATTGTGAAACAATTTAAACACACCAGGGGGTATATTTACTAAACTACGGGTTTGAAAAAGTGGAGATGTTGCCTATAGCGACCAATCAGATTCTAGCTGTCATTTTGTAGAATGACAGCTAGCTTTACCTGATTCCCCCCAGGAGGATCAGCATTATGGCAGGGGGACTCCACGCTTCGGGTTCAGTAATAGTAAAATCATGTTGGTAATAGTAAAATCTGGGGGACCGCATGCTTTTTGTCCCCCCGATTTTGCTAGTACCAGCACTAGGGTTGGACTTTGCAACCCTGTTTACATTTTACATGTCAACCATTTAGATATGTAGACATTATGAACATGTACACTTTCTGACTGTCGATCTTTTAACTGTGTCGACCTTATGACTGTTGACATATTTGGTGTAGACATTTTCACAGTCCACATTGCAACTATATCTCTGAATTTCACCCGGAGAAATAATAACACTAATAATCCTTCACAAAACAGACTTTTGCAAACACTGGTCCCTGTGTCTCCTCTCTGCAATAATACATCATTACATGGACCGAATCAACACAAGTTGTTTAGTTTAGGAGAATGAAGAAACTACCAGTGTTTATACAGCCTGACAACTGTTGCATTGGGTTCTAAGAAATGATGCAATAGGCCGGCACGTGATTCATGTACCGCTGTCGAGAGTAAAGCTTTCATGTTGTTACTCCACTATTATTTTCAGTGTAAAGATGTCAAGATCTGGGAAGAAAATTGTCAACACAGGAATTGGTGACTTGAGAAGAGAGCAGATTACAGACATTGGAGTTGCACGGGAGGACACAAAGAGAACTACAATATGAACAGCACAGCTTCAAGCAGGAAAGAGTTCAAAGTAGTCTTATTTTGGGCAACACTGCACAGGGGGGCAGTAAAGAAACTGCTGTCTCACATCAACTTTCATCTTTTTCTTTTTGTGTTTGTATTTGCGATTTACCCAACCAAACCAGTTAGTAAGAGCTGCTGAGCGTGGCCCCAAATTGTCCAATTTGTTGTTAGATCCAGCCCCAGTTTCTCCTGGGTAAAGGGGTGTGGTCTATTGGACTAAGTAAAGTTGGGCAATGTACCTGGTTGGGAAAACTCTGGGGCCGGATCAACTCGTAACGCTGTGCCGTCAGACCTCCGCGTGAGGTCCGTCAGTGCACATATCCAGGTACTGCGGTATCCCAAAACCGCAGATTCCTGCGCACCTCATTGGGGGGAATTCAATTCGGCCGCACTCAACGCAGCGTTAATTTTATTACTATTAATATGGTCATTTTAACCCTGATTTCTGCTCGCTGCTCCCTGAGCTGTGAGCAAAAACCAACGTTAAAGATAGTGCGCACTATTACCATAATATTGGTAATAGTGCGCAGGCCGCGTTACTTTCGGCAGTAACGTGGCCAATTGAATTCCCCCCTATGGGGTACAAAGCAAAATCTGTTATGTTGCAACAGCACAGAGCGCCTTGGCGAATAATCTGGAGTAACTTGTTGGTACATTGCTAAGAATCTAATCAGCACCTCATCTTAGGTATATCTTGCTGTCTTTCCATCTATTATTTGGGTCAGATGTGCCCAAACTTCACTGTCCTATCCTTAACAACTGACTTATTAGGGACTTATTGTCCCTTTTGTATTATTTTAAATTAGACACCTCTACCATTTATTATATAAAGTAACCAGTTACTACACTCCTTATAATACATCTTTTTCTTGTTGGTGAATAAACCATCTTCATTTAGCAATTAGTTATTGGCATAATTAAAGGAACTATATAATCCATTAGTATTATAGTGGATGGACTAGCTTTGGCCATAGCAAAACAAGTAGCGATAATAATAATATGTAGTAATATATGACACACATCCAGAGACCTTTTTACATAAAGTACAAACGACACCAGCTTTATAGGCTGCTATTAAGTTACAAAACAGAAGAAGAGTTTAGAGGTTAGTTGCACTTTGATTGACTCAGTAATGCGACTGAATACACTGCACATCGAAATACTCACCTGGGTGACATAATTCAGAAATAATATTAATTTAAAGCCGCTGGGCACATTTACGTTGCTTCTAGCGTCCCAAGTACATAGTTGTGTATTTATCATTGAGTGTTATTGTTAAGTTGAGACACAAGTAAGATATCCAGGTCCTCGTACTCCTGAGTAACCCGTTCAGATGAACTTGCAATTCAGTGTTGACAGCCAGTGAATGAATTAATGTTCCTTTAATTTATTTTTAGATGCTGCAAGCACAAGACTTGTCCCATCAGTAAACAGCAGTTAAACTATTGCTCATGTCTGCTGCTTGGAATCCTTTCCAGGGATATGATTGATGCCACAAGACAAAGCAATCAACAGAAGCTCAATTAGTGTGAACCAATGTAAACTTAGAGCACAAGTGTGAACCGGTGTCCTTGTGCCAAATATGAATGAACCTGTACCCAACGTGTGCTGTACGGCGTGCAGAGCCCACTTCCCAATAGTCCTGTATTTTGTGCTAGAGTTTTAGAGGTCAAAGGGCATGACCTTGCTAAAAATGTGTATGGTTTGGGGAGAGATTAAGGGTGTGTCTTAATTTGCTTAAATTTTCCAAAACAGGAATTTTATGTGCTATCTGTGACGTCTGTTCTATCCTGCAAGTGGGCTGATTACTTCTGCCGTCACCATTGTTCGCTGTTTGTAAAAAGACTGGTTTGATTTTAGGTTCCATATGAAAGTTTATTTAATAAGATGTAAAGAGCCCGGATGTACAGTAACCCAGCGCAACCAGTTCATTATAATCTCTTCTATTTATTTATTTTTTAAACTTTTTCTTTATGACAGCAGGCAGTAACAATACAGGTTATTGGAAATGTTAAATATGATTGACAAGGAAAGAACATGGACAAAGCATATATTGTTTATAATGCTAAGAATAAAATAACAACAATATAAATTTCTAGTGAATGCTAGGTGATCATGACCCAGCATTTTCATATAGTAAAGAAATAAAAAAAACAAAAAAAAACAAAGTAGAGAGACCGTGTAGAGTTAGAGACACAAGGGAGGTGAGAAAGACTACTGGTTTTTTTTTTTCTTTTTGGGGGGGTGGGTTTGAAGGGGGATCAGGGGCGAGTGGGAGGTGGAAGCTTGTACTAGGGAAGCAAGACCCCCAAACAGGGGGGCTGCCGTTCCCCGATGAGATAGTAGGGCAAATGTTCAGTAAGGGGAGGATTAGAGGAGTGTATAAAGTACATAGTTTAGAGTAAAAGGGAAGCGATACGCAAAAGTAGTGAGAATAGTCAAAGGATGGAAAACAAAAGGTAGAGATAAATAAAGGGAACACAGGGGGATTTAGAGAGTGCCACACATGCTACTCCCATTGTAGGAGTACCAGGGGTACCCATCTTTATGAAAAGCAGTAACAGTGTCATGGAGGAGGCTTGTCACGTATTCCATAGAGGCCGTGTGCCAGATTCTTTTTATAATAGTCATTCGGAAGGGTGGCAAGGCTGTCTTCCAGTCTGAAGCTGAGCTGCGTTATTTATGTGGCGGATAAGCTTGTCAGATGATTTGGGAACCCCCCTAATAGGTTGACGTAAGAGCATAGATAGAGGATCTTCAGGCACATTAGTTGTAGTAACCTGGTTAATCAGGAGTAGGATGTCGTCCCAAATCTCTTATATTTTTATTTTAGATGCATGAGACCTGATATCTGATAAGGTTTTTCTTTCTCGCCCCAGGCGCTGACATGTTAAGTTACTGCTCTGGGCACAGACATTGCTGCTCTGCAAAAGGACTTGAGTTTTTCACCAGATCTGAGTTGGTCTCTTATGATACTGAAAATTACTATTAGCTGCACATTCAGAGCGCCTTGTAAATAAGGTGCTGTATGTTCAGATCCACTCTGTTTCTACAAGAGAAGCCTGGTCTCACGTTATGGCCTCTCTTGCTCCATTCACCCATGTACCTGGCTGGCCCCAGACCATTTAGGCTCGAGATTACAGTATCAGTTAATTAATGATAATACTAACTGCCTGGTGTTTGCTGCATAGCAGAAAGTGTCAGGTCACTGGGAATGAGGGACACAGAATAAGGCTGGGTACACACTACAGGGTTTTCACACGATTATAGGGCCAATCAAATGATAAACGACCATTCGGCCTGATATCACATCAGTGTGTACGCTCCAACGATGAACAATTATCATTCCGAAGCACAAGATATTGTTTTATTCGATTTTTAAATGGAACTAAAAATCTCGTTCAACAATGGAACGATGTCGGTACAATCCTGCATTCTGTACACACTCACCACCAGCAGTGTCCATAGATCTCTATGGAGTGTGCAGAATCACGGTCTTTTCAGCCGATGGTTATGACAGATGAAGAGCACAGATCTGAACGTAAATCGTGTAAAACGTGTATAGTGTGTACACATGAATCGGCTACTAATCGGGACTTTTTTTTTATCAAGTCATTGGTAAAATCGTTAAGGATATCGCATCGGGAGAAATTGTCTGTAGTGTGTACCCGCAAGCCTTTGCAGTGCATGCTGCTTTGCCTGGCAGCTCCTGCCTTTGGACTTTATTATTGTGTTATACATATTTTGTGGCAGTACCTCTATTCACCAGAGGTGCTGCTATTGTGCCTTCCTTGTGTGTACTAGGGGTTAACCTTCTCCTTAATTATCCTTTGCACCTGGTGTTCCCCTACTTATACCTGTCACTCCCAGCATACATTGCTGGTTATTGTTGTTACATTCTGTTGTTACTTTGTTGTTGCTTCCTTCTGGTTTACTTGCTGCTTGGGATCTCTCCATACCTCCTGCTTTCCTGCATCAGCCGTGTACCTGGTATTTACTGTGCATCAGCTGTGTACCTGGTATTTACTGCAAGCTCATATTACCTCCTGCTTACCTGCATCAGCCATGTACCTGGTCTTTACTGCAAGCTTATGATTACCTTCTGTTTGTACTCTTCAGCAAATAAACATTAAGGGGTGTATTTACTAAACTGCGGGTTTGAGAGAGTGGAGATGTTGCCTATAGCAACCAATCAGATTCTAGCTGTTATTTTGTAGATTGTACTAAATAAATGATAACTAGAATCTGATTGGTTGCTATAGGCAACATCTCCACTCTCTCAAACCCGCAGTTTAGTAAATCCAGCCCTGAGTGTTTTACACCATATTCGTGGCTCCTAGCTTTATTCCTGCATTGAACCGTGACAGCTAGCTCTGTGCCCAGCTAGTGTTGGAGATTGCTAGCTGTTGAATGACGGGGTATGAGCACTGCCTTGGGTCTGACAAGAACAGGTGCCCTCTATAGTATAGCACAGTAATAAGGCTGCAAGATTACAGGAAGTCCAGGGCAGGCAGGAAAACATTAATATCCATTGCTCACCCAGCAATGACATATTCAGAAGCGCAGCGATCACAGGTGGTCAGCTGGGAACCCCAAAAGATGCGTAGATGCCGCCAAAAATTAAGAGTTAGTAACATTTTTATTTATTAACCTTCTGGTGATCATCATGTCTGGAGATGGGTTTTATTTAAGATTCCACATGTCTTCAGTGTGACAAAGTTGTACAGAGCCGGAGACAGCAGGTCAACACAAGAAATGTCTTGGAGAGACGAGAGGATTGTGTAAATCCCAGAGATTGACAGCAGCAGGTGGGAATATTGCAGTCACACTACAACAGCACAATGATGACACTGGTACAACATTTCTAATGTATGAGGGAGAGCGATAAGCACTAGTTTAATAATCTAAGAAGAAACTCTAGTTTTTACGGCAATTGGACTTTTCAGCCTTTGATAAACAGAGCCCTTTGTTTTCAGCGCAGCAAAATTCATTCCGAAAATGACTAGATTTTGGGGTTTAGTATAACAACAAATTATTAATACTCTGGATATTTTTCGTTGTGGCAGATAAGTATCACTAAACCACGTTGATATAAAGTAATGATTAAGCCTCAGTGATAGGTCTTTTTCGCAGCGATAAAAAAATCCACTTTTCACCGCAATTTTCATTATGATTATAAATAGATATCAAAATCTGTTACATGTCCAGTTAAATATTGGTTATACTAAACCCCAACATATTGAAATTTTCATGAATAAATTGACTGTCTTTATCCAAAAACCTGATGAAATTCTTGTTAAGCCAAACCCTACATATTTTAATTTCCTTAATAAATATGTTGTCTTAAAAAAGAATTATGTGATGTGTTTTTCAGTCCTGAATTTTCAGCAGCAGTTTTGATTTTGACATTGAAAATATTTTTGTTTGAAAAAGGGAGGTAGTTTCACCTGAAATAGATGCACATTGTTTGTGTGGGTTAAGGACATGACACGTTATCCTGTATCCTGTATCTCCGATTGGATCACCATGCTGACAGCAAGCTATTCCGATTGGACAAGTGTTCGGCACTGCAGCTTGATGTCATCGCGACGTCTGTCAATAGAAATTTAAAGCGGCAATGTCGGGTCAAGTGTTTAAACACTTAACCTTAGGGGTCCCCACATTGCCGCTTTAAATTTTTATTGACAGACGTCGTGATGACGTCAAGCTGCAGTGCCGAACACTTCTCCAATTAGAAAAACTTGCTGTCAGTATGGTGATCCAATCGGAGATCTCCAGCGTCGGCTTCAAGGTAAGTCTGTTTATTTTCGGATCGGCTTTGCAGAAATTCGGATTTTATATGTAGGGCTTGTCGATGTCGGATTTTTCCTCAACGGTCAAACGTACCCAATCCCTCCGAACACCCATCTCTTTATCAGAGTCTACCCTACTCCCACCGATACTACTCCCACTGGTTCATCTTCACCGTTGTCCCAATCTCCACTCTAAGGCACACTTGCTCCTCTTGTCTCTGCTCTGAACTCTCCCACTAGCTCTCCTAAGAGTATGGCTTTCCCTACCCTCTATTTTCATGTCTGAATTGCTTACCGTGTATTTCCCTATTTTATACATGATCTGCTTTTCCCACGTTACGGCACTGAGGAGCACTGTGGCGCAGAGGCTGGCTGGCAATTATTAGCCCGGGGACCAAGACTGGGCTCAGCAGCCTAATAGGAACATTTTAAAGGAAAAAAACTGCAGGTAGCCCAGTGACCCAGCTCAAGGCAGCCCATTATGGGACTGGCCCAGGGGGCAGATGCCCTCTTGCCCCCCTGCCCAGTCAGCTCCTGCTGTGCCACCTTACAAACCAACAACAATAATGTTAATAATACTAAAGATCGCTAACACTGTATGTTTTATGCTACCAATGATGACAGTCAGTGAGGGCTGATGATGATTAATATTCCGATAACCAAAATGTAGAGTTGAGGTAAAAGTTAATGCAAATTGAGTTTCGCTGCGGAACGGATCATTTCACAAAAGATCCAGAGACAAAGTCCAAAGTTCCACTTTTGCTTCATGATTCCGTGGAAAGATATTTCACACTGTGTTTGTGGCATTTTCTGTCTACGAATAGAGAGCTTGGACTATGCCTTTCCATTAATTCTGCTCTGGGGCGTGGTGAGGTACGACTGGGAACCCTTGAGGCCAAATTCTGCAGAATGAATATTTTGCGTATCTGTTTTGAAAATATAAAAATGCCTGTGTGCTCTTACAACGTAATGCAGCAGTATTACGCTACGCTGCTTGTCATCTACTGACTCAGCAGGTCCAGGAATCTCCCGTCACATGATGATGATGTAATGTGTCTCTGTATTACTGCCAGCAATAAACAATTTCTCAGGTGTTTGTTCTGACTTATGTAAGACAAGAGCGTGCTCTGACTCAGATATTTACTGTATGGGGCTACACTTGATTCAAGCGCTCAATCTGGCACTCACCTATCCCCCAACAGCACTCTCACACCCATATGCACCTATGATCTGCCACCACCTACTGAATCAGGGCAATAGGACCCCAAGGTACTGTCACACAAAAGTTCCTGCCGGCACACACTATGCTCTTGGTTACACACGGGTCAATAATGTACACACCAGCAACCAAAGTGTTAACACGTCACAACCGTGTTACACAAATGTACACGTTGGCACACGCTAGGCATCTTAGTCAAATGGATTAACAATTCACACATCAGCATTCAAAGGGTTAATATGTTCAAGCAATATTCTTCATAAAAGGCTAATGGAGTATCAAGGACAAAACGTGTTAAATTTTAGATTTAATATGCAAAGGTACAGGGCATTTGAAAACAATAAAAAAGAACATATAATAACAAATAACAAATTGGATATAATTACAGAGAATAATCAATTATGTATAATAATCTGTATGCCTGGGACAAGGCAGAATGGAATGGACTGTCCCTAAGAGCTGACAATTTTCCCTCTCATACACAGGGTGTTCAAGCGAGTTTCTCTGGAAGGGCATTCAAAGGCGCAGTATATATGGAAATGTGGGGGAAGAAATGTTCCCTTGGCATCAATTATTCTTTGTCAATAATAGTCTAAAATCTTTGCCTTTTCATAACTTTTCTCAGACATATCACAGAGACATAATCCCCCCTTCAATAAACCAGTCATAACCTCACACTCATTTACATATCGAATATGCTGGAGATATAACATTATTAAATATCATTCCAAAAGATCTCTATACTTCACGCACCTTATGTGTTTTCTGGCATTATCAGTGGCACACTGAGTTATCACAACATGAGATATGAAGACTTGTTCTATGAAGTTAATATTTTCTATATACATGCATAGGGAGGTGGCATCCGTTGTAGCTGCCTAAAAGTTGCTCTGGCTGCCCAGCATTTTAACAATACCTTGATGTTTTCTGGCACACGATGGAGGAGAGATGGTCCAGATAGTGAGTTCCTGATTTCTGAGTAGGTTTAAGGCTGCAAGTGATTGCTTAGTGCTGTCTACCCCGAATTTAAAAACCAACAGAATTACCAAGTTTATTTATCTCTAACCATCACTATTAGATTAATACGGTGCTAGCTTAGTTTAGCACCATATTACTCATCTTTGACAGTCCAATAGACCATGCCTAGCAAGTCCACAGACAACAAGTTTTATGGAAAATCCTATATACTGCTTCCGATACAGCTGCATTGATTGCTATATCGGTAGTTTTGCATCTGTCTCCCGGCTGAAATGCTTCTTTCTCCCCCCATTCTATAAAAGCATATTTGTAACAGTACCAGAGAAAAAACAACGCGCTCGGTATATCCCACATTGTATGTGGTACCAGCTGCGTGGTAATATAAATGCCCATATATGTATACAAAACAAAAGACAGTTGTCAGCGCTTATCCTTTACACTGCACATCTGTGTGTGTCTAGCAAAATGAAAACATGAGATATTAGTTCATATTTTGATCAAAACATTTAAACATTTGTAACAGTACATTTTGAGATGCTGTTTATTCATACCTGGAGTCAATCCTAATGGATTTCATCAAAGATATAAATTATCTTCATGACTTGTCTTCAATCCTGAATGGTATACTAATGAGATTCACTTCTTAGAAGTACATATCTCAAGAACTGACACTTATCTACAAGTTAAACCTTACCATAACAGTACTGATATGAATTGATACAATAGTCATCAACCGCAACATGTACTAAGGGGATTAACAATCAGTCAATACCATCGCATGACATCCGTAGTGAACCCAGTTAATGTTCAAATTAAATTGAATTAATGACAAAGAGGTTTAAGGAAAATGAATATCTCTCTTATATTTTATCTGATACTTTCAGGAAAACTCAGAGACCTAAACCCTTTAAAAATAAACCTACTGATCCAAGTTTTTGTTTCCAATTTTAAAGCATTTTCTCCTTCAATTAAATCCTACGTTCACTAATGTTGGCAAATAATTGAGCCTGGTAAATCATTGGGGGCTCTCATTTATATTTACATTTAGGAGGGATCAAAATTATGTTCAAAATTAATACAAGCTGCCCACGTTGCTAAACATCAAGGTCAATCTTTACATTTGCTAAGAGAGGAAATTATACATGTTATAATAGTATGTTGTCTAATATGATCATTCAGTGTGTCTTATTGTCTAAATTTGTGTAAATGACTTTTTATTTAAAAAACATATATATATTTGACAAGAAATACGGATTATTGTTTAAATCACCCAATCAAATTCTTTATACAGGCCGAACACAAATGAGTACGCTCATTTACTGCATTACACAAACACAATACATTTCTATACAGACAAATGGACAATAGATGTAAGAGTACAACAGTACACCTGGCACAGACAGGAAAAATAAAATATATTTGGGTTCAGGTAAAAGACAGTCAGTAGGATATGCATAAAGTAGTAAGACAATAAGATGTATACCTAATACAACTTGGCTTTGTATTTCAGTAAAGTGAAAGCATTATAATTCAGCAAAGAGAGTTCTTAAAGTGACTGCTACAAATAAAAAGACATACATATATATGTGTATATATATATATATATATATGTGTGTATATATATATATATATATATATATATATATATATTTTGTGGCAAGAGCCCGCTACTGCTGAAGCACACGCGAACAACTTCTTCCTTTTTATGTAGTTTTATTGTCAGGATGGTAAATGTTTTGACACTGTACAGATTTCACAGCAATACTTGGAGACCCTAAATGCTAGCTAGACATAGCTCAGCTCTCTCAAGACCAGCCAGCTTACCCAGCGTTGATCTCCGTGCACAAATGATATAAACAAGCTTTTATACCTGATACTCCTCCCCCAGCCTTAGCTTGATGGACAGGTGACACAACCACCTTCTCTTTAAAAGGAAACGCCCATCACTGGCTCTGTAATTCAAACAGACACACCCTGTCTGTTTGCTGAGAGAAAGGATTTCAAGTCATGTAAGTTAAACCAAATTTAAACTATTGCTTTTCATACATAGGTCTTTACATTCAATCTAGGTGCATTACTGCACAAATGTTTTACTCTACTTCCCTGCTTTCTCTGCATATTGCCAGCTAAATGCCTCCTTTTGTTACAATATATACCAATGTACCAGTTCAATAGGAAACAAATGTATCACGGGGGAGATGCCCCATTAAGTATAGCACCTTAAACAGAGTAATTTTACCACTAACAGGAGTTCTTAGTTTTCAGTAACTGACACATTCCGGAGTTAGGGTTGTTGGAAGCGATTGAGGCTTCTGTAAGGTATTTTGAGTATAAAGAATTAAGCACAGTACTCCTAACTGGAGTCTTTAGTATCTGTGATTTCTGTAGCACATTCCTGAGTGACAGTACGGAGAAATACAATGGCAGCTCTCCCAAAACGCGTTAGTCTTTGGACACTTTCAGAGAAATCAGTGAATAGCTCCTGAGGGGCTAGAGACAGACAATCAACAATAGACTATAGAAGTTTGCCAGTGATAGCTCCAAATGTCCAGAGAGATACATATATATTTTGTCTGTCGTGAAGATAGGTTCAACTTACGTTTGCATATAACAGTGATGGCTAACCTGTTACACTGCAGGTGTTGGGAAACTACAAGCCCCAGCATGCTTTACCAGTAGATAACTAGCTGATAGCTGGCAGAGCATGCTGGGACTTGTAGTTTCACAACAACTGGAGTGTCACAGGTTAGCCATCACTGGCATATAAAGAACAGTGACTGGAAGAGAAGGGGGGCCCACGGATGAAGCACAGGGTTCTATGGTAGAGAATGTTCAATTTAACACTTCATCTGGAGAACCAGATTGGAAAGGCTGCGTTCAGGGCTGATGCAAGGTTTCTCGGCGCCCTTGGCAAAGCTTCACTCTACCCACTTCCCTCCCAAATTCCCACTTTCTAGCTCCTCATATACTTAACATAAAAAAAATAAAAAAAATAGTAACTATTATCTCTTCCTGGCTGGCTGGTAAGGCTGCAGTCTAGATGCACTGATGTCCAGATGTACTGATGTCCAGATGGACTGATGTCCAGATACACTGATGTCCAGATGTACTGATGTCCAGATACACTGATGTCCAGATGCACTGACGTCCAGATACACTGACGTCCAGATACACTGACGTCGATACAATGACGTCCAGATGCACTGATGTCCAGATACACTGATGTCCAGATGTACTGATGTCCAGATACACTGATGTCCAGATGTACTGATGTCCAGATACACTGATGTCCAGATGCATTGACGTCCAGATGCAATGATATCCAGATGCACTGATGTCCAGATGCACTGATGTCCAGATACAGTGATGTACTGATGTCCAGATAGAATGAAGTCCAGATGCACTGATGTCCATATGCACTGATGTCCAGATACACTGATGTCCAGATGTACTGATGTCCATATACAATGACGTCCAGATGCACTGATGTCCAGATGCACTGATGTCCAGATGAACTGATAGCCAGATGCACTGATGTCCAGATGCACTGATGTCCAGATACACTGATGTCCTGATATACTGATGTGCAGATGCACTGATGTCCAGATACACTGATGTCCAGATGCACTGATGTCCAGATACACTGATGTCCTGATGTACTGATGTGCAGATGCACTGATGTCCAGATACACTGATGTCCAGATGCACTGATGTCCAGATACACTGATGTCCAGATGCACTGATGTCCAGATACACTGACATCCAGATGCACTGACATCCAGATGCACTGATGTGCAGATGCACTGATGTCCAGATACAATGACGTCCAGATGTACTGATGTCCAGATATACTGATGTCCAGAAGTACTGATGTCCATATGCACTGATGTCCAGATGCACTGATGTCCAGATGCACTGATGTCCAGATACACTGATGTCTGCGCAGAATGCTGTCCAGGCTTCACTGCTGCCCAGGAGCAAACTCAGGATATCTGGAGGGGGGGGCCTCCAATTGTTGGATGATGATTAAATGTTACATTTCAGAACAAAGCAAAAAAACTTGACATCACTCACCTGTTATACACTGACATGTCCCCCCGTTGTCCACCAGCTTTACTTGCCTCCTGCCCAACGATTGTCACACATACCACCCGTACCCAACAGCTCTTGTCACACATGCCAGCCGTACCCATCAGCTCTTGTCATACATGCTACCCCCACTCCACCAGCTTTTCTCACATACCTCCCTGCCCACTAGCTTTTCAATTATATTCTCCCCTGCCCTAGGCTCCCTTGCCAGCTTTTTCACACATGTTCCACTGCCCACCAGTTTTTCCTCAAACATGCCCCACTGTAAAAACAGCTTTATTCTCACATGCACTCTTGCCCACATATACTACATATATGTCAATTAGATAACCTTATTTATGTGTTAATGTGTTCTGCAGATGTATAATTAATTATACTAATATAGAGCAATAGGAGGGAGCCAAATAGTGGGCAAATACTAAAAAAAAGAAATGGCTGCTCAAATCTCAAGTTCCTTTAAATGAATATTATGTAACTCATGGGGATTTCTGCATGTAACCCTCTCCCCCCTCCCCCCCTTCCCATTTTCTCCTACCAGCCCCCTCCCATTCTCCCCCTGTTTTCCCAGTCCCCTCTCCATCATAACATGAGTTGTAGAGATCCCATAAGTAAACATTCATGTGGCAGGGGACACAAGTCTTCTTTGGGGTAAAATGTATATGACATTTGCCCTCAGATAACTAGGGTGTTTAATGTGATGTAAATAGGTTGAGACAGGTTGTGCAACCTCCATAGTTAAATTCTCTCTGGTTTAATAACCAAACAGTATAAGGAATACAATCTAAGAAGCAATGTAACATCTTCCTTCAGCAATGGCAGAATGAACACAGGGAAAAATACAGATTACAGATGGAGTTGATTTATGCCAAACATTTGGTATTTATCTCCTTAAATGCCCTTCAGGCAAACTCTCTGGAAGAACACAAGAGCACATTAAGATAAAATACTTGTCAATTTGTATTTTAGAGTCTTTTGGTTATCTTTAGATCTCGTAAAAAAAACAACTTACAATTATAATACATATTATCTTACAGGTTTGCAGACTGTCTGTGTGTGGGGTTTTTTGTTTTTGTTTTTAAAGATTTTGGAACATACGCATTAGTTAAAATTAGCCTGAAGAAATGTCTGAGCATGTACATAATTCTATTTATAATTGCTTTATTGTGTATACAATACACTTCTTTTTATACAGCAACTTTTTGGCAATGATTAACTAAAATCAGTTGGCTTGGCAGTTGGTTGCATAGTTTAGGAAAATTATTAGCCTAGCTGATGAACGTAGCTTAAAGTGGTATAACATACGTATCCGATTAACTAGTAGATATATTATGCATTTCATAAAGAGATTACCATAAAATACTTTTTTTATTTATGTGTATTTTGGACTCTTTTAATCATCATCTCAAATCAAGGTAACTAAATTTACAATGTTTTCCCTGCAGTGTTCAGTTACCGAGGATTGTGGGTTAATAATTCAGCTGTTCCGGCAGCTGCGTGATCTATCTATTCGCAGGTTCAGGGTTCTCAGATGTTACAAACTGTTCCTTATTTATAGACCGACTTTCCACAAATACGTCTAGTGAGAATTATTGGTCAATACCGGCTCACATGTCCAGAACACTGGATGTTGTGCACAGCAACAGGCTTTATTAAGCAACATTGTTCTGTTACTTGGAGTTAAGATGTCAGGTGTACAATAATAAATTTAAAAGAATAAAGTTAATTAAAACTGTAACTAGAGAAGAGCAGACAGGGGGTCTACGGAGGGGATGGAGAAGCATTGTCGGGGACCCCAAAAGATGTTGCTATGGTGGTACCAAGTGATTATCCCAGGGCAGAACACTATTTTGTTGGGCCCCATAGCAAACATTGCAGGGGGGAAGGCTGGGGGGCGATGCAGTCTACCCTCCCGCTGCAAGTGGACACACAGAGAAGCCTTGTTTGAGCTTTGTTGCATTTGCACTGACATTGTAGTGAATGCAGGAGCGGCTGAACTACCATCATTGGACGGAGTGCAGCGCCTACGGGCCCCTGCTCATCTCTGGGTTACGTAGCCGTTGCTCCCCCCTGCAGTAAGTAAATAGCACTGCAGACAATAACCCTCAGTAGCAGCACTCAGCATTAATTCCCGAATATTACTTCTCTATAGAGAGATATAACTGCTCATCTACACCTTTAATTTGCACTTTTTTTTACTCCTGGCCCAGTGAATGCAGCAACTTCAACTACCTGCTGGGCCTGGGTGCAAGTGCCCCCTGTGCTAAATATCTGTGCCCCCTTTACTCTGATGCATCTGGTTGATAAGAGAGACCATGTGACTGACAAGAGTTGATCTGCAGAGTGCGTAGGACAGGAGGATATTGTTTATGTTGTTGTTGATTTTATCTACTTTTTTTAATTGAAAGAAAATAAATTTGTTAGAACAAGATATGACCTGAAGTTACAGGGAAGAAAACTTAAAGCAAATTTTACAAAAAGAGTAATCAATACGTGGCATGGTCTCCCAGCTGATAAGGGAGAGACTTATGTGCACAATTTTCCTGCATCATTGTGACGGAAGCTTCAAATTAATACTCAGTACTTTGGGGTACCAGATCCTCCCACTAGCTGTCTGTAGCATCTTACAACACTGCCCCTGTCACATGCAGCCCTGTCCTCACTAACACATCACTCATCTCCTGATATACTCTGTGCTGCTGGGGGACCCTGCTCCTTCCACTATATAACTCTCAGTCTGTGACTTCCTGCTGACTCCATTCCCCTCCTCACATCATGTCCCTGCCCCTGTCACATACAGCCCTGTCCTCACTAACACATCACTCATCTCCTGATATACTCTGTGCTGCTGGTGGACCCTGCTCCTTCCATTATATAACTCTCAGTCTGTGACTTCCTGCTGACTCCATTCCCCTCCTCACATCATGTCACTGCCCCTGTCACATACAACCCTGTCCTCACTAACACATCACTCATCTCCTGATATACTCTGTGCTGCTGGGGACCCTGCTCCTTCCACTATATAACTCTCAGTCTGTGACTTCCTGCTGACTCCATTCCCCTCCTCACATTATGTCACTGCCCCTGTCACATACAGCCCTGTCCTCACTAACACATCACTCATCTCCTGATATACTCTGTGCTGCTGGGGGACCCTGCTCCTTCCATTATATAACTCTCAGTCTGTGGCTTCCTACTGCCTCCATTCCCTCCTCACATCATGTCACTGCCCCTGTCACATGCAGCCCTGTCCTCACTAACATATCACTCATCTCCTGATATACTCTGTGCTGCTGGGGGACCCTGCTCATTCCATTATATAACTCTCAGTCTGTGGCTTCCTGCTGCCTCCATTCCCCTCCCCACATCATGTCACTGCCCCTGTCACATGCAGCACAATCCTCACTAACACATCACTCATCTCCTGATATACTCTGTGCTGCTAGGGGACCCTGCTCGTTCCACTATATAACTCTCAGTCTGTGGCTTCCTGCTGCCTCCATTCCCCTCCTCACATAATATAATTTCCCCTGTCACATGCAGCAACATAATTACATGAATGTACAGGTTACTGCTTCCCACAAGATTAGCTCAAACATTGAGAACATTCCAATTCTCTGTTTGTTCCAACACACTGATTGGTTATAGGATGATCTATCTCTGTGCATGTTCTAATGCTCTGATTGGCTACAAGTTGATCCAACCTTGTGAAGGATCTATTTCTCTGAAGCTCTGGCTACAGGTTGGCTGTAGACCCCCGACCTGTTGTTGATTGTTGATGCCTTTCAAGGTTACTTACACCGATAGATTAATCAGTCATCCCCCAAACCAAAAATAACCCAATAAATAAACAAACAGGGTAAAAGAAGCATAATACATGGGCCGCTTCCTTCCTAGTACAGCCAGATTATGTTTCTATATACCATTTAAGTTATAGTGTAATACAATGTTGCAATTAACTTAAAAGAACACAAATGTAAAAAAAAATGGACTGTCAAAAGGTTCAGGGGTAAAAATAATACTATATTAATAACACATGTTTTTTGTTAATTTAATACAAAACTTGGCTATTGTAGAGTAACCAGAATGGAGGCGGCAATCACTACGGGCTGAGACATTTCATATTTTTATAGCAGTTTATGTCACGTTGTAATAGAGAGGTCATTATATAACATTCTTAGCATTTGTGGATTATTTATCTAGACTGATGTCCGTGATCTGTGTCACCGGCTGATGTGTTTTGTTTTCTTCTAATAAAGCTTTCCTGTCCTGGATTTGGGATGCCGCCACCAATGAGCTTGAGCTCATTTGTATTATTATTATTTTATTATTATTAATTTTTATTTATAGGGCGCCACAAGGTGTCCGTGGCGCCGTACAGGGACAAAACAAATTACAATACAAGGTGAGACAGCACAGTACAGTAAACAGTAAGCACAGTAACTCAGTAAGCTCAATGCACAGCTAGAGAGGGCGGGGAAAGGGGGAGGGAGGATCGGCAAACAACGGAGCCCAAGAAGGAGGGCGCGGAAGACAGGGAGACCCCCAGAGGGGACGGGGGGAGGAGGGTCCTCGAGGAGGAGGGCAAAGTAGCTGGAGAGCAGAGTTAGAAGTGGTGGAAACAGGAGGAGAGATGGCCCTGCTCAGAGGAGCGTACAATCTAAGGGAAGGGGTGGATTATGGCCCCATTGGGTCCATTTGTAAACAATATTTGTATATTCATGCAGCTCTCTTTGCAAACACAACCTCACTTATATAGTGCATGTGATTCCAACAATGATCTGACTGAGAGAGGTCATGTGTCATGGAAACTTCATAAAACGTGATCTATGCAGCAGATGCTGGTGACAGGTCACTCGGGGAAGTTGATATTTTGACCCTTTGCGTGTTTTTGGTACATATCTTGTCCTTAGTGTCTGGATAATGTTACCAATATGCAAATGACGTGGATAATGTCGAAGGCAACTCGGTCAACTGGCTGTTGCCAAACCTTAAATTGTATTATCACAAATTAACAACAGAGCATCATAAACAAATTGCCAAACAGAACACTGTTAGGGTACAGATAGTCGGGGGTACTTCCGAAGAGGAAAACTACAGAGGAGAGATTTTTTTCTATAAGTGAAAAGTGGAGCAACCAATCAGATTCTAGTTTTCATTTTGCACTCCAAGATTAATTGCAAATAGTTGCGCTCAGTGGCGTATAGTCCGTTTCTGTGCATGAAAAGAGCAATTTAACTCAAAATATGGCACGTATCGTCATTTACATTCCTTAATGAATCAGGACCTGTATGTATTTCATTATAAATAAACTTTTAAATATTATTTTATTGGTTTGTTTTGATTTCTCCTTTGCGTCACTGATGCTACTTTATGCCCATGAAGACGTTTCTTCTTTCTGACAGAGGCAGGGTAACTTGTGGTGCCCCAGTTTTCAGTCCCATCTTGGCATCTAGATGTCTTCGAAAGTTTGGGGTTGATTTAGGTCGAAGATACAGAATTGGGACTGGTAGAGAGATGGGTTGTGGGGGAAACGGGGCTGGGATTTTCGGTTCAAATACTGGGGTATTTGATACTTTAAATCAGATGGTTGTTTTAACATGGAAACTGTAACAAGCAGTGGATTTAGATAACTGTTATTTACAAGTGTTTGGAATATGAATCTACCAGGCCAGTATATGAATGAACTAATTGTAGTCATTGCTGGGGCAGGTATGTTCCTTGGGTGATGGTAAGGATACATTTTTTTTGGCTGTGAATAGATTGGTCTGAAAATAAATATATTGCAGTGAAGAAAAATTATCTGGGAACTCACAAGATTTTTTTCTATGAAAAGCAAATACACAGGTTATTATGTATAATAAAACATTTTCACAGCCCAACATTATAAAGCTCAATTATCCAGCATTCAGTATCAAAGGTTTAATCCATATAATCTCAGTACATTACGCAACAACTTTAAATGCCTAGCTGCGGGTTCAAATCCAGTATTACCCAACCACTCCTGCCTGTAGCAGGCACGGTGTCTAGTGTAGCTAGACATATACCATAGATTGCCAGCTCTCTGCTCCTCATTCAGTGAGCTGTGATTGGCTGAATGGGAGGTAGCCAGAGTCTTTGTAACCTATGATAGCGCGGGATATTACCAACTCCAATAGCCTTATGCACATGGTGCAATTGGACCTTTAAACAGCAGCACAAAAGAAGACAGGGGACATAATTCTGGAGGATCCAACCCACCACCATTGGCAAACCGAGGAGGGGGGGGGGGGTTTCCTAATGCCTGGAAACCCCCCTCCAATCCTGGGACACTGTATAATTGAGGGGCTGGACCCTTCCCCTGCTTCACACAGCTCTGCTTGAAAAGGGAGAGCTTCGTGCACCTAACAGTAGTGCATGCAGCATTGCCCATGTATATTATGGGGATAGGAAGAGTTGGAGAGCAGCCAAGCACTGTCTCATATTATAGCCACGCCCCCATGCATGCTGGTCACACCCACTGGTGGCGTGGTGTGGAAACCCTCCTCTACAAATCCTGCGTTTGCCCCTGGGCAGTGGGGGATGTTGGGGGCACCATCACCGAGGGCAGGGCACACAGGACCAAGAACTTGGCTCATAGCCTCCACAGATATAAAACAAGCCTTTGTCTAGTATATGTAGTCTCCTCTGCTAGACACAATTAAGCAAAGAACATTTTTGAGGTTACAATGCCTTTAATGTCTACAGCCGCACTGTTTGCTGAATATTTTCTTAATCCTTTGACTGTTAAAGGTATGACTCATCTTCAGCAGAGTGAAGAGGGGGAATGCTGAATCTCTGTGACCGTTCCTTACAGTAAATCTTTTCGTTAGGTCAGCAGTACAGAAAAAAAAAAAGCCCATAGACTTCAAAAGGGGATTACAATAAGCAAATGGTGCACACACTGACAACCGCTGTTAGTAAACGGTTGTCAGACACAGCAGTTCTATTAGTCATATAGAAAATTAGAGATGCTCACTGACCCCCGTGAACCGGTTTTGGTTTTGGTTTTGGATCTGGATTAGCTTTGTGTTTTGGTTTTGGCAAAACCACCATCGTGTATTTTGACTTTGGTTTTGGTTTTTATGGAAAAAATCCTAAATATGCTAAAATCTCATAATTGTGCTCTTTTTTCTTACTACATTATTACTAACCTCTATAACACTAATTTCAAGTCATTTGCAGTCAATTTAGACCACCTCACAGATTACAATATTATTTTCATACACTTTCGGACAAATACTGCAGCGACCTGGCTGGATGGTAAGCGACAGAGCAATGACACAAACACCCTTCAGTTCCTAGCCCATCTAGGACATATTGGCACACAGCAGTGACAGAAAACAAAAATGCGGGTCCACCCTCCCTCCCACCCTTCGTGATGTTGGATCTTAAAAAGGAATCCAAAAATCGCAAGATCTGAGATCCGACGACGTAACAATGACATTTAGACTCGTTTTAGATTCCGAAAAAGCGCGAAAGTATCTGCCGAACTAAGCGGATCTGCTAAGTTCAGGTATGTTCGGTTCTTGGGGAACTGAGCCAGAGCATCTCTAATAGAAAAGGAGAATATGAATAGAAAATAGAGAGTGTGCTGTAAAATAATGTGTGGACCAGGTGATGTGTGTGCTACGTATGACTTTCACACTAACTCCAAGTTCATAGTAGCAAGACAGAGAGCTATTTATACATATTGTGTCCTGGGGATTAATCTTAGATTAGTATTAAGTCAGAGGTGAATGAATAAAGGAGATGTGAAGTGATGTTAGACTATGACGCTTTCTTCCGCTCACAAGTGTGAACCAGCCTCTGAATTAATTCCTTCCCACCTAGAATACCACTTTTTAGATGAAAAAAATTGCTGCTAATACCATTTAAATAATATATATGTAGAGCTTACAATGATTTGCCAGAGTTGAAGATTTATTAATGATTTTACATAGAAATGAACTGGACCCCAAGAAAATGGCTGTGGCTGGACCACAAAAAAATGGCTGCCACTCCTCTGCATTATTTGCTTAAATGCAGTGTCCTTGTTTAATATCCATCTTTTTTTTTACTTTCCCAGAGAAATTCTAGGGATAGAAATGAGGAGAGTGAGAGTCTGTGTTTCATCTTCATGCCCTACCTGCAGAACATGTGGACCACGAAAAAATGGCCGCCAGCATAATGTGTATTTGCTAGTTTGATAAAGAGATTTATTATAGTTAATCGAGCCTTATCAATGCAATACACCGTTTACGCAGCGATAGGGATTTTTTTTTGCTCTGCTCTATTTAGTCACCTCATCATCACAAGCTAATGGGCCACCATGCTTCTGCATCAGGGATCTTATTATTTATCAAGCAGTGTGGCAGGAATTTCAATCAGAAGCTGCTTGGTTATCACCAGCGCTGCCATAACTTTTACGGTAAAATAAAAATATTTTATTCATATAATAAATAAACATAGTGACATATAAAAAGTTGGCTAGACACACTATTTACAGACTGTTTACATAAAGATGCTTTCATTGCATACTGTACATACAATGTGTTTTTATACTACATCTTATTTGCATACAGTTGTCCTGTGCTAGTTAATGACACATATGTGTACTTTTTAATTCAAAGACGATGCCATGTTGGTCATCACTATCAGTCGGCATTTACACCTGACCTGTAGTGAATGAAAAAGATACACTATATGGACAAAAGTATTTGGCCACACCTGTTAATTATTGAATTGAGGTGTTTCAATCAGACCCGTTGCTAGAGGTGTATAACATCAAGCACCTAGCCATGCAGTCTCTATTTGCAAACATTTGTGATACAAAATGGATCGTTCTGAAGAGCTCAGTGACTTCACACGTGGTACTATGATAGGATGTCACCTTTGCAATAAGACGGTTCATGAAATTTCATCCCTGCTGGATATTCCACTGTCAAATGTGATATTATTAGAAAGTGGAAATGTTTAGGAACAACAGCAACTCAGCCACAAAGCGGAAGACCACATGAAATCACAGAGCGGTGTCAACGACTGCTAAGGCGCATGGTGCGTAAAAGTCACCAACGCACTGCGGATTCCATAGCTGAAGAGTTCCGAATTTCCACTGGCATTAATGTAAGCACAAAAACTGTGCGGCGGGAGCTTAATGGAATGGGTTTCCCTGACCGAGCAGCTGCATACAAGTCTCACATCACCAAGACCAATGGCAAGCGTCAGATGGAGTGGTGTAAAGCACACCGACACTGGACTGTGGAGCAGTGGAAACGTGTTCTCTGGAGTGATGAATCACGCTTCTCTGTTTGGCAGATGGGTGAGTCTGGATTTGGCGGATGCTGGGAGAACATTACCTGCCTGACTGCATTATGCCAACTGTGAAGTTTAGTGGAGGAGGGATAATGGTATGGGGCTGTTTATCAGGGTTTGGGCTAGGCCCCTTATCTCCAGTGATGGGCAATCTTAATGCTTCAGCCTACCAAGTCATTTTGGACAATGCTATGCTTCCAACTTTGTGGCAAGGGTTTGGGGAAGGCCCTTTTCTATTCCAATATGACTGGGCCCCAGTGCACAAAGCAAGGCCTACAAAGACATGGTTTGATAAGTTCGGTGTGGAAGAACTTGATTGGCCCTCACAGAGCCCTGACCTCAACCCCATCGAACACCTTTGGGGTGAATTGGAACATAGATTGCGAGCCAGGCCTTCTCGTCCAACATCAGAGCCTCTCCTCATAAATGATCTACAGAATGACTTAGCACAAATTCCAACAGAAACACTCCAACATCTTGTGGAAAGCCTTCCAAGAAGAGTGGAAGCTGTTATCGCTGCAAGAGGAGGACCAACTCCATATTAAAGTATTAGAATACAATGTCATTACAGTCCCTGTTGGTGTAATGGTCAAGTGTCCGAATACTTTTGTCCATATAGTGTATGTCTGAAAACAAGTGTACTTACGGCAAACACAGGAGTGGAATCGGCCGCTCCTGCGGTGGAAGTTTGACTACCCTGATTCTACATGGTCTCTCTGAGTCCGCCCCTTTCCCTCTGCCCTGTTCTGTCTCTCAAGTTGTAGGAAGTAAATGTCATTTGCATTCGGACATGATTTTTATGTAACCGCATTCATTGGCGTAATTTCATTTCTGAACATGATCAGAGCTATTTCACACATAATAAACTACACAAACATACATATGTCCCAACATGCATCAGGCCCAGAGAACGTAATGTCTCTTCTGGAAGAATTATTTATCTTATCGATGGTATAACACATTTGTGACTTAAAAAAAAATAGAAATAAAAACAAAGAAAATTGTTGCATATTTTGTATAGAATATACAGAAATCTATCAGCTATCAGAGTGTCTCTAATAGATCGCCCCCAGCCCCCCTCTTATACTATGCAGCGCGGGAGATAACGAGTTTGGTAATATTTAGCTACGGTCATTGTTTAAGCCCACAGTACATTAAGGCATAGATACAGATTCCTTTCTTCTTCCTTTTACACTAGCCTGTATTATTTATTTTTAACAGTAATTTATATAATGCCTACCCATTCCTTTACAGAGAATTTCATCATTTGCATAAGTCCCTAATGGTCTATATTCCCTACCTGTCCTGAATAATGAGGGGTTAAGAAAATAAATGTTGAATTGTTGTAATTTGTGAACTCACAGAATGCAAGTAAAGAATGGGTTAATCTCACACTTGCGCACCTTTGACAAGTTATATCCGGGAGAGGGGCGTATATGTACTCAGTTGATTGAAAGTGTTATTATGTTTCTATGATGTTCTGTTTAAAACATTAAGGGGGGTATTTAATTGTTGCCGTTAACGCGCTAAAACAAAAAAAAACGAGCGCTCTAAAAATATTAGCGTTAATACGGTAATTACTCGCTAAATTTTATCTCGAAATCCAGCGAGTAAACTACCGTATTAACGGTATTTACGCGCATATTAACGTATTAACGCTAATATTTTTAGAGCGCTCGTTTTTTTTTTTGTTTTAGCGCGTTAACGGCAACAATTGAATACCCCCCATATAATTTCGAAGAATTCCTGGATAGAATGGCGCTTTGAATTTGAGTCATAAATCTCAAGTAACATAGCCTGATTCATTAAGGAACTTAGGCAAGAAATTTCTTACTTACGTCTACTGGACAAAACTATGTTTGAATTCAAGGGGTGAAAATTAGTTTTCTGTTTTGTACATGAGTTAAATACTGGCTGTTTTTTCATGTAGCACACAAATACTTGATAGCTTATTTGTACACTAAAATTTAAAGTTAATATATGTGTGCTACATGGAAAAACAGACAGTATTTAACTTATCTGCAAAATAGAAAACTAATTTTCACCCCTTGAATTTTGACATGGTTTTGTCCAGGAGACTTAAGTAAGAAATTTCTTGCCTAAGTTCCTTAATGAATCAGGCCCATAGACACGGACTTCTTCTAGTGGCCTCACAGTGAAGGGGGGAGATGAGCAGAATAAGAATTCTTACAGTGTAATAGAATGGATGTTAAGGTTGTCAGTCTTTTGGGGAAACTGTCTGCATTCTTGCCATCCCCCAGGCCAACAGATTACATGAATATACAGTATGTATTATAGTTTTCTGCTGTCACTTTTATTTATTTTAAGAAACTGTTTTGCCATATATTAATTTATGTACATTTTTGATCCTTTGTATACCTTAAGCACTGTGCCATTTTTCATCACATTAAACCTCATTTACTAAAGTTCTGTCTTTCTGTTCTTAAAGGTATCACAAACTAGATAACTTCGTTTAGTTATCAACGCTAAATAATTAGATACAGGGAACTGTTAGTTTACAATAACTCTGATTAATTTAATTTGTGTTCTAGTTTGAGATACGTCTGGGGGTAACAGAAGACATCATGTAAGAATGGCAGCTCTAGAAACAAATCCTGGCGGTGGTAGAAGGTGGCATAGCATTTTGGGGGATTTTATGTTAGAAACAGCAGGTAACTGTTTTAATTTTGGCTGCTGCAGTGTTGTTGTCAGCCTGGGTGTGATCACATGAACTCTACTCACCTGCAGCTCAATCTGACACCAGCCCTGATTGGCTACTACTGGTTTATATACCTGTCAGGTTCACTGATGTTATAGTGATCACATGGTTGCTTCTTTGTGTGCATGGTAGTGAGTATATGCTGCTCTTGTCTGAGGTTCGGTTTTGACCTCTGCCTGTGACGTGACTACTTTTATTTATTTTAAGAAACTGTTTTGCCATATATTAATTTATGTATATTTTTGATCCTTTGTATACCTTAAGCACTGTGTCATTTTTCATCACATTAAACCTCATTTACTAAAGTTCTGTCTTTCTGTTCTTAAAGGATTCACATACTAGATAAGTTTGTTTGGTTATCAACGCTAAATAATTAGATACAGGGATAGACCTGGATAGATCTTTTGCTTGTGCTCCCTGACTATGTATATTGCTATCTAGATGCTATCTAGATGCACTCGTGTTTCCAGATTGACAGCTCGATCTTGCTCCTGCTCCTTCCCTTGCACTGTGTTGCTCTCTAGCTCCATTCTCTACTCTACACTGCCAAACTGTTATACTGGTGGAGCTTGGTACTACATCCTATTGCAGCTCAGTATATATTCTGGTCCAGGTGCATCCTGTATCCTTCTTGTCATAGAGATCTCTGCTCAGCATCCTGCTGCCTAGTCCTGTGTGGTGCCCGCCTACCTGAGTTACGTTATCACTACTCGAGATTAAGTCCTAGGGACACAGGCCCGGTGCTAGGATCCCCGGCGCGCTAGGCGCAATTTTGAAATCCGCCCCCCCCCAAATAAATCCGCCACCCACCCCCAGAATATCCGCCCCCCCCAAAAATAAATCCACCCCCCCCCCCAAAATATCCGCCCCCAGGACTTTCCTTACCTTAAACTCTATAACGCTGCTCCTCTCTGCAGGGTCCCGTCCCTCACTGACTGACACTGTCGGGCCCTGATGATGTCACGCCCGACAGTCAGTGAGGGGAGGGGGAGTGAAGGAGATGGAGGTGCTGTTGGAGGGGGCGGTTTTGGGCGATGGTGATCCATAGCTGTGCGGCGGCCGTGGAAGGTATGTCCGCGGTCGCCCCACAGTTTTACAATATAAAGTATATCTGCTTTTTAATCCTGTGGCGCCCTTCAGAGCCCAGCGCCCTAGGCAACTGCCTAACGTTGCCTAATGGGAGCGCCGGGCCTGTAGAGACAACTGAGTACTGGTGAACATATCTGGATCCATGGGAAAGGGGGCTGCTAAAGGGGAAGCTCTCGTCAACAACAAGTTCTGATAACTTAACTTATAGGGCAATTTGTGACATTTTTAGTATTTTTTCCACACAGATAGTGCCCTGGTTGGAATCAAACCCATGACCTCAGTACTGTGGGGCAGCAATGCTAACCACTGTGCCATCCTCTTGTCCATTATCATTTAAAAACAAGATTCTAGCTGTGACCACAAGTGCCTATGTGCCATTATTCTCAAAAATCCAAAAGAGGTGTTTTCCAACAGAATGCATTGTGTATCTGACCATCAAGATCAAACAAGGGCCCCCAAAAGCAAATTCTAGTACCTCATTTGGGGCCCGACCCACCTCTGGTCTAAAACACATGACACAAATGGTGAGAGAGGAAACAACCTTTCTGAATCATTGTTCAACGAACGTCTTAATCTAATGCACTAAATGTATTTCTATTTTCCTTGGACACAACCAACTTACAGCTTAATGACCCCTTGTTGCAACACACTGAGAGCATACAAATGACACCACCCTCTGCTGTCAGAGATCTATGCATGTGATACTGTCATTATATCGCTGTATACAAGACAGATCAGCTGCACAAGAGTTACAGTTGCATTCTCATTAAACCCAGCAGTGTTTATAGCACAATCTGAGGGGAAGGGGGACAAGGGGGGGGGTTTCACCTGCAAAAGGGGGGAGGGAAGAGGGGGTGTCCTGTGATGAGGAAGATACAATGTGACCCAGCTGCAGCTGTTGCTCTCTGCACAGAATCTGCAGATTGAGTTTCCAGTTTTGCAATAACAAAGCTGAGGTATAAACAAAGCCACGTGTCAGTACATGGGGCCGGGCCTGGGGCTTCCGGCAACAAAGCCTGGACTATAAATATCACAGCACAGTCCTGGGAACAGTAGATAGAAAACATTGCAGCAGCTGACAGCAGCGCAGCCATCAGCTGGCACAAGACAATAGCTCAGACAATGCCTTTCCTAGGACAGGACTGGAGGTCCCCAGGGCAGAACTGGGTGAAGACTCAGGATGGCTGGAAAAGGTTTTTGAAGGAACACAGCAACTTTGTCACTGACATCAACAGGTGAGTCCTGAACAACAAAATAATAACTAAATAATAATAATAATAATAAACAATGCTACTTTGTGTCACAAAATGCCCTTCTGTTTATAAACCACAACCCCATAGATTTAATTTTGGTTGTATTCAATCATGCAAAGGATCAAGAATGCGTTTGTGAAAATGACAGTGCCCCAAGAGCTTACAATCGAAATGGGTAGAAACCAAAGGGATGTCCACGGTGTTCTGTTAAACCTTTTTGTCTTTGAATCTAGTAACAGCTGGTTTGTTTTTGATACTATCAGCATGATTTACAAAGCAGATTTTGCTATCCGTGTATTATCATTGTGTTTCTGGCAATAAGTCTGGTCTTTTTGTATTACATTAAGAAGCAATATTGTTTTGGAAGAAGGATATTTGCATTGTGTGCAAGACAGGTTGTCTGTGGAACTACAAGTCTCAGCTGGTGGGGCATGATGGGACTTGTAGTTCCACAACAGCTGGAGAGTCTTGGATTGCTTTCCTTTGGACTATGCTATAACCTTGTGCCTGTAGTGATGATCTTATGCATAGGCAGTGATGCAGCACTTCTACAATCCAAGGCTGCTTCCTGTGTGAGGCTTAGAATAAGGCAATGTAAACAGTGCCATGGAGCCTTCTAGAGATCTGGATCCCCTTTGCCCGTGATCTGAGCTGGCTGTAAAAGCTTTTGGAGAGCAGATTGTTTTTGTTACTCTTAGGAAAGCATGTGACCTGTCATACCCCCGACCCCCCTGTAGATGGCGCTACACTCATTGTTGGCAATGGTCCTGGAATATGTCAAGCAGATCATGGGCTGGATGGCATTGCCCCAAATCCTTGGCAGCTGATCCTGCACTGTATACTGTGTGCCAATGTATACCCAGCACGATGTGATTGTGCAGAAACACAGAGGTTTATGTCTCCTAATAAACCCTGTATGATCTGACATTTTGCAAATGATTAGTTTAATGAATGCAAGTAGGATTTTGCTCTAAATCCATTGCATGATTGTACATGATCTTCTAATCTGTGTTGAACATATAGACAAATAATATGAATGGTGCAATAATAATATATATCAGTTGGTAGTTTTTTCTCTCCATTGTGCAGCTCCATAGATTATATTGGTGCTTTATAACTAAAATAACAATAGATTAGAATACTGTGTATTTTACTGGTGCTGAATCGCTGTTTTCAACTATTTTCTGTATTTTTCCTGCTGTGTCTGTTCTCTACTTCACTTGAGGCTGTAACGAGGAGCCAGATCATGTTAGTTGGCCTTTGTATGTCTTTCTGGCAGAACAACACACTATTTATAGACGTAAAGGAGTCCTTTGTGCCAGGCAGTTTAGGCCGTCAGTGTATTATTGACAGATGTTTTGTAAAGCGCGATGTGTGTGTCAGAGAATTGTCACAGGACATTTATAATGCAAGAGGTGATTCATTGTAAATGTGTAAGTTTAAACATGTGTCCTTACTTACCTAATAACCGTTCATCAGGATAGGAGCCCTAACAGGAACCTGTACAGAGTCTCTGGGGCTCTCTACAATGATAGGCAACCTGATACACATCAGGGGCCACATGGGAGGGCCCTCTAACCTCCAGCAAGTCCGCACGTTATCCTTAATCATAGCGATGACTTAAAACATATTTAATCAAAGAAAGAGACACCTATCTGTGATAACAACATATTAATATACAGACACTTTAAAGTAAGATAAATAAATGTTCTAAGTGATTACAAACAAATCTGAATTTAGAGCAGGACGGAGCTGGGGCCACAGGTGGAGGCTCGGGGGGGCCACAGGTGGAGGCTTGGAGGGTCGGCTGTTGCCTAATATCATACTTGCCAACATTTTTGTTTCAGCTTCCGGGAGATGCCGACGGGGACGTGGGCGTGCAGGGGGCGGGGCGCCGAAATTGCTGCGATTCCTGGTGAATCGTGGCGTTTGAACCGAATTCTGCCCAGTGAAGTGGGCAGATCAGGGAGATTGCCACACTCTCTCCCGGGAGTCCGGGAGACTCTCGCAAAATGCGGGAGTCTCCCGGACATTCCGGGAGAGTTGGCAAGTATGCCTAATATTGCTTTTCATATTCCTGAAAGATATATGCTTCTAGATTTCATGGATATGTTCAGAAACCTGAATTATGTGTTCTCTTTTAATCTGACATTAACCAGCTATACAATGTTGTAAAGTGGAGTTCTTAAGGTAATGCCTGTATAATATATATGAGATGTGAGTTGCGTTTAGTTTTTCCATGTGGGTGTAATGTTTTAGTTGGATCCCCCCCCCCCCCCCCTCTGACCTTAGTGGTCTCCTTACAGTGCCACAAAATATTCTAAATCTGTTAATCCTGCCTGGACTGACCGGAGACGACTCTTACACCAGGAGGTGACTCCTCTGCTGTGTGATCATATAGATCTTCCTTGGACCTCTTATAAGTATGTGGGGGGGATAAAAAAAAAACAATTTAAACACCAGGAGCAGCGGCCTGGCAGCCCCTCCTGGTTCCTGGAGCAGACTGTACACACTACAGAAGGTGCATTATGTTTTTTGGATGTGAAACGCGTCTGGCTCTGACATATTACTGTTAATTTGCTGTGTTACGTAAGCTATTGTTGGGCAACGTTTGGCATAACAGAGGAGACCATTCACCCACAGAGCAGGCTTTTACATGCTGTTCTTCGTGTTGGCTCTTTTCATGAATGCAACACAGGCTCCTGACACTCTTTATTCCAATCCTTCAACAAGCACAAACCGGCACCGTTAACTTGTACGTCTCCCCTGTACACAGTATTGCCCACCGTGCTCGTGCCCAGTGATGCCACTAGTCCCTGGTAAAGGGATTGGCTGCATTCTGTTCTATGTTGGGTTAGACAGCCGAATACTTGCTTCATTGGTCAGTAGAGGACTTGTACACGACAGCTGTGATGTTTGTATTATGTATCACTGCCCGGAGTCATACAGTTAGTCTGATTACTAACAGTTACTTTGTTATTTGTAAACATTCTAGCACTGTCTGTGTAACTCAAGTATGGGCCCGGCAAACGAACTTTGTTTTCATACAGAGTTATGTTGGATAACACAATCTTCTACCAGCAGTTTGACAGGAGCCTCACATCACTGCTCTGAACATTTAGATGGCTACGTGTTGCTCTAGCCCCTCCCACTTCAAAATTGCGTACACAAGTATACGCAAGAGTTGGCTGAGCAGAAATACTCTGTGCTGCTGCTAACATTATAGTGCTCTGACTGGTTACAATTGGTTCTAACCCTACTCGTGCCATCTACCTGTTAATGTGTACTATATATATATATATATATATATATTTATTTATTTTTTTTGCTGCTTTGCTCCTGGTAAAACATTCTTTACAGTATGTTTATAAACGTTCTGCGTGCTCTGTTGCCCATATCCTGAATTACTAATGAATATATAGGCTCTTTGGAGAAAATATATAAACAAGCCAAAAAAAAGTACATTAAAAATAGTTGGCGTTTCTACCTAACGATACTGAGATACTCGGCGTCAGTCTTATTAATGCTAATCCAAATGGTCTATTTAGAGGTGACAGATTGTTTTAGAGGTCAGCAATGTTTCAATAATATTACTGATGGAGAACCAAGTGAAAGCCAGTGTATAATGGTTTGACATGTTGTGACTTGTCCACATGCAGCTACATAGGATCACTGCCTTTACTTAGTCATTACCAGTTATTGGAAGAAAACATTACTGCATTTCTTGAATGCAAAACCAGCCTTTCTGCAGGGAAATATAATAATATAAAGACTGTTAAATTATTTTCATACAACAAGCTGCTAATATGTTTAACTAGAGTGTGTATATATATATATATATATATATATATATATATATATATATATATATATATATATATATATATATATATATATATATATATATATTTATAGTGTGTGGGTAACTGTCTTGGCAATGCTTCAGACAATTATCCTGTTTGTTCATGGTAACTTGGCCACTGGGGGGCGCTGTTTTATTGCAATCTGAGGGTTGTATCTTGTATTAAGTTCTTTTATATACAGTATATGGCAATTAATATAAGAATCAAGTGAAATCCCTACATATAGTGTGTATTTTAATATACGGTTGTAATTCTTATCCTCGTTGTCACTTACAGTTATTGCAACGTGGAGAACAATAAGGAGAATCTGTTCAAAAATCTAAATTACGATGTCGCTGCTAAGAAGAGAAAGAAGGATTATCTGAACAACAATACAAAGACACAATGTAAGTGGCTGATGCTGTCCTTGTCACACACTGGGGTCTGTATGAGGCGTGTGGACATTGGGGGTATCTGAGCGCTGTGAGCGACGGTCCGGTTATAATGTTTGGTTTGTTTGACTGATGAAAATATTAATTTTCCTACTTATGTAAGAAACTCTTACATCTAACTTTTGATGTCTTAACAGACTCTCATCAGGAGAAGTGGATCTATGTGCACAAGGGGAGCACCAAAGAGGTGAGAAACTCTTCTACATTGTTTATTTTTGTAAACAATTATGTTAACCAGTAGTGGGGGGGCCTTCCATAGAGTAAGGGGTGCAGTGACTCCACCATGATCCTCACTTTCTCCAACATTATATGTCTAAAATGGGAAAATCTGAAAATATGTGTTGATCTAATAAGAGCTCTGGCCAACATAGCTCTTCTGTGAATCTGCTGTTCAGTGCAACATTTGTTTTTTGCCATAACAAGCTCAGTTTTTTTTAAGACTACACGTTCCAGCGAGCCTATGGGTATCAGCAGTTCCTTCTTTATCTGTTCACAGACTTTGGGACTGATTTACAATATTTGGGGTAGCAACCAATCAGACTCTAGCTTTTAGTGTCTAACTTAATCTTCAAAGATAAAAGCTGATTCCTGATTGGTTGCTGTGGTTCAGTGCAAATGTTTCTCCTAAATTCAATGCTAGTGAATAAGTCCTATGGGGTATAGTTACTAAACTACGGGTTTGAAAAAGTGGAGATGTTGCCTATAGCAACCAATCAGATTCTAGTTATCATTTATTTAGTACATTCTACAAAATGACAGGTAGAATCTGACCAGCAGTTTAGTAAATATACCACCTAGAACAGGCCTGATCAACTTGTAGCTCTCAGGATGTTGTGAAACTCCAAGTCCCATCATGCCTTGCAAGATATCGGCTGACTATCTACTAGCAAAGCATGCTGGGACATGTAGTTTTACAACACTTTGAGGTGCACAGGTTGGCCCTACAGTCCGTGTCTTCTGCTGGTTATTGGTGATACTGGTGGTGACATCACCCCACAGATTGTGTGTACTGGGCCTTGTTACGGCCACAACACTGTTACTCCCCTACTGAAGTGTTATTACCACAGACTTCAAATGCAGCTACTGTATTCGTTTTTTAGAATAATGTAAAGTATTTGCAACAAAGTTAAGAAAAAAAAAAAAAAAACTATTTAAGGAGATCTCCACCTCCAGTGAATTCTAGTATCGGGCAGATTACTTTATTTGTATTCATATTGGATAGATCAACAAATAAGAGATACGTGTATTAGATATCGCTGTATCTACACAGCAGATCTGTTGTATTCACCTAGCAGGGGCAGGAGGGGCCGGCCCATCCCCCAGGCCAGCCCCGTGGTGGGCTACACTGGGCTAGGTCACTAGGCCAACTGCCGCCCCTCTCTGGCACCTAGGGCAATGGAAATTAGCAAATATGCCTGCACAGTAGATTTCTGTGACGGTGGAGTTCCCTTTTAACTGCAGAATTTGTTTCCAAAAATACAAATAAAAGTCATTGTAATGTTCTTCACTTCCAGCGTCACGGCTATTGCACGCTAGGCGAGGCCTTCAACCGCTTGGATTTTTCCAGCGCCATCCTGGACTCCCGAAGATTCAACTACGTTGTGAGAGTGAGTATCTATAATTTATATCGCTATGCGGGGCATTTTCTACCAAGCCGCAAGACACCTCGCCTCAGTCGGCATAACTTGGTGTGGGATGTTGGGACAAGTTTTGTGCTTGTGGTTTGTTTGTTTTTACAGCAAAAATGATTCTTATGCTTTGACACCTAATTATGCTTTCTGTATTGTAAGAATATTCTGCTGTAGTCGATGAACCACCATGATGTATTTTCTCTGGGTGGGGGTTGATATAAAGTTTACGTCCCAGCACTTAAATCTTTTGAGCATTTAGGTAAAGTTTATTGTGTTTGGGGTTGTTTTAAGACGTAATTCTGTATGAAATGACACCTATTCTCTCAATGTAGACAGTATCAGGGACACTTATGATCCCTAATGTTCTATTGTGACCTCCAGTCAGACTTGCACATAGGACAAGATCTATTTTGCTCTAGGACTTTTCTCCATAATATTTACCTTGCTCTTGGCAGAGATGACTAAAATGTAATTTACAGTTGTCGTCTTGCCATCCTGGCAGCGTCTGTGTAATCGCACAGGATTATCCAGACGCTTTTTGTATTAGTTTCAAAACCAGCAATACAACGAGACTCCGGCAGCGCCACTAACATGACACAATGTGATGGGTCACTTCAGGCTTCGTCCTTCCTTGTAGTCCTTCTGGATGCCTCCCTTGAGAACAGGCCGCTCTGGATAAATCTGGGATAAATTTGTGCTAAACAAGATGATCTTTTCCCCAAAGAATGCTCAGTTTCCCCAAAAAAATCTTTCTTCTGGTTAGTTACTAACAAAACCAATAAGACAAATTGTCTGGTTACTGGAGATGTTGCCCATAGCAACCAATCAGATTGTAGCTAATCATGTTCTGAATAAATGATAGCTAGAATCTGATTGGTTGTTATGGGCAACACCTTCACTCTTCCTTTTTAAAAGTTTTGATGTATCAAAGTTGGAGTTCTTGTGTTGCATACTAGGTATATAGACCTTATTCAGACCTGGGCGTGGAAAGTCTTTATCTGTAAAATAAATGTATCTTATTCACACAGTTTGAGACATGGTGGCGTTTAGGTCATGTAGGGATAGAGAGGGCAGCACGACACTAGCGATCAGTTGGTAGAAAATAAGTCGGGGGTCAGGAAACTTTTTTTACTTTTTACCCCAAAATATATTTAGATACACCGACGTTACCCCCTTGATTTGAAAGGAAGGGAATCATATATTATTAATTATTGGAATTAAAAATTTTATTGACTATATTCAAGATTTCTTTGAAAGCTTCAGCTTCAAAACTTCAGGTTTTGGAGAAATGATGTTGCTTCATTTTTGATACGAGAGCATCAATATTGGGGCATTTTGATGTCAGAGCAATGTGGATACAGTCTTCAGAGTCCAATCCATTTCTCTGCTTTGTTTTTTTTATGTTCGTTAGAGTGGAAAATCCTTGTTCACAAAGGTAGGTTGTTGCAAAGGCAGCAACTTTTTGACTGCCTCCTCATGTGCAATTCTGATGCCTTTGCAGCTGTTGACATCCAAAAATATGACAGATCTGCTTTGTTTTCAAATGCAACACGTGCTTCATTATTGCATCGAAGATCAAGAAGTGCCTCTGCCAACCCTTGAGGCTCTTCTGGTACAACAGCAATTTCACATTTAAAGGGGTCTACAATCCAACTGACAGCATGTGAATCGGCAGCATTACCCCCAGGAATTTCATTTTTACCCCATTTGGGGTAATTTACCCCTGTTCCCTGACCACTGAAATAATTGAAAGCAATATTATTTCTCTTTTCTGTGTATTTTGCAACCTTTGTTGTAAATTCCTGATGCACGATAACGTTTGCAAAACTGTCCTCCTGTTTAGTCACTAGAGTGTTGTCGTCTTTGGGGAGCGAACGTGTATGGAATGTGGCCTCTGTGCTGAACGACAACATTTATGAATAGGACAAACACATGTAGCGCTCACAATGTGCACATGGAACACTAAGAACAGAGAAATGATGCAGCCTAAGGATAATCTCTGCCCCACGTGTCACATGATCCAACACTCAGTGAGTCACCCTAGGTGATGTCATTCTCTCACACGCTCCTTTCTTTTGTTGCAATAACCTGGAACACTGAGGATTAAACCTTTTGTTAGTCAACCTTCTACATACAGAACTTCTGTTCCCATTTTTTATTTTTTGTTAAGCTGTTTGAAGCCATTTTTCTGTTATTCAGTGGGGAGAAGATAAACGTGAGGAATGTAATTATAGAGGAGATAAACAGACACTGAATGTAATCGCCCACCAAAAAATAAACCTATATCCCTCATTAACAAAAATAAAGAAATTAATTGGAAGTCTCTTCTGTGGGTGGAATACAGCAATGCTGACTACAAGCAACGGCTGCCACTTTTTTTTTTTTTCCAGCAATAAGGGTTTATCTGCATTCTACACTGAGCACGAATGAGGGCGGTCGGTGCAAAACAGTTTGTCGATATTGACTGTTGTTTTCAGCTTGATCCACTTGCAGATTTATTACAGCACCTACAGATGCTTTATTTCAGCCATAAGGCACAGTAAATGGGTTAGGAGTCCAGCACTATGCTGGATCCCCTCCTCTCTGATCCACGGCACTTGGGGAAAACATCTGGTGTGTGTGTGGCAGATAAACGCCAAATAATGAAATGCTGCTTAACTGATCAATACTCAGCAATGCCTGAGAACTTCTAAATGATTCACACCATTAATATTTAAGCCAAAATGAATCCAATAACACTTCCCGGGAATACACTTGCTTAAATAAATCATTGGCTTATCCAAAACCTAATCAAGCCTTGGATATATTCTACGCATAACTATTTTGTTTTAGCACCATGGCCATTTTTTAAACTTTTAATAAGAAATCCATTAAAATATAATTTCTAACATATTTATGATGGTAAATGATTTGTTTTTGCTTGTGCAGATCACACAAGTATTACTATGAATCATTGATAATGAAGAATCGATTCTCAGGGGTAAATGTATCGCGCTGCGAGTGTCCGGCGGGTTTGAATAGTGGAGACGTTGCCTATAGCAACCAATCAGATTCTAACTATCATCTTGTAGAATGTACTAAATAAATGACTAGAATCTGGTTGCTATAGGCAACATCTCCACTTTTCAAGCCTGCCGGAATTTTGATACATTTACCCCCAGGAGTTCTAGTTTTAGCTATTGGTGGGATGATGGACTGTGTTTTAGATTCTGTATTTTGCCCATTAAGATACTGTAGTGTTGACCGGGTCCCATAGTACAAAGCAGGATAATCCTCCCTTCTCCCAAGAGATAGGAATCCACCCACACAGGACAAAATTGGGATATATTTACCTAAGGAAATATTAGATGTAGTTAAACAATTTTTTTTTTTTTTATATATACTATATCTACTCTTTGTCTTTGTAGCAACACTTTTATATAGTGTTTCTCTACTTGAATAGTTAAAGGTTGCAAATATTGAATTGTAAGTCTCTTTGTATGTGATCTTAAATTATTTTTATTAGAAGTTTTAAACCATTTCCTCTCGTTCTATCTGAAGTTTGTGATTTAGTTTCGCTCCTTCAATTTTTACACATAATAATCTCATATTATCATTTAACGTGTTCCTAACAACATATTTCTCTAACTAGTCTATCTCTGAAATATCTGCCAGACCTTTCTTCTTTAGCCCACACAGTACACTGAATACACAAGTGGCATTTGTCCACTTAGGTGGGACAGCTGGGGATGACACATTCAGTTTTGCGGTGGACATCAGGCTGTAGATGGATCAATACATTGCTCCATGCGGGGTCATGTGATTACACAACAGGTTGTGTTTGTGTTCTAGAGTTCAAGTCACATGATCTATAAACCGGGCCGCTGACAACATGTAACTTGAATCGTTGCTGGAATGTTATTGCCTGTGTCAGTGCAGAGTCACTGCCAGGAATAAGGGACTGTTGTGCATCTATGCTACGGCAGCATATAGTTAATACATAACTAGATGTTGTTGTTGTGTTTTTTGTTGTTTTTGTTTTTTTTCTCCTGGAGTTTGATAAAAAAGGAGATATATTACTGAAAGAATGACTCTTTGCATTCCGAATGCAGCCTCATCCTTGTGGTGTTAGGTGGCTGGCTGTTCTCCAGCCCAGCAGTCGGGTAGTGATTGGTGACCTTTGTGTCCTCGCTCTCTCAGAGGACCCCTGGTGTAGACTTGTGTTGGCTCAAGTAGTGGAAAGGAAGGTGATCGACCACTGAGTCATGATGCTTTGGACCAAGACACATGGAGCAGGTGTGAGTGACAGGGGCAGGTGTGAGTGACAGGGGCAGGTGTGAGTCACCAGAGGACGGCGCTGCCAGGTGGCGCAGGGGTTTCAGTTATTATAAAACTATTTTCCATGTGACATAACCTTGTGCCAACGATCTGCCTGTTACTCACTCAGCTGCTATCTCCTGTCTCCGTTAGACCGGTGTGTATGCAATAAAATAATTTGCAATAGTATAGAGGGTTTCGTGTAACAATAAAGACTATTCCAGTCCAGTAAACTGCAGCCGATATTGAGGGATCAGAGAATAGCAGCTTCCGCACAACGAAAAGGCCATATCGGCAGGAATTTGGTTAGTCTCTGTATTCCACATTCAGAGGCTTCACTTCCTTCCCTGAAGATGGACTTTCTATTGACCTCTCCCCCTCTTGGGTTTTTGTATGTTACAAGGGAGTTGTAGACCTGTTTACATCAGACCTGGCCTACCTATGGCTCTCCAGGTGTTGAGACTACAAACCCCAGCATGCTTTGCCAGTAGATAGTCAGCCTGTAGCTGGCAGGGCATGCTGGGATTGTAGTTTTTCAGTACCTGGAGAGCAACCGGTTGGCCAGGCCTTGTGTGCTGAACTCTGTGTCTCGCTAATATCTCTTTCCTAGTGATTATTTATAAGCTGCCTTTTCATGTACATTAGTTTGTATTGTGTTAGTTATGGATCCAACTTAAAACATATTTGATAACCTGGTGGACATGACTGAAATATTCTGTATCCCACAGCAACCGATCAGACAGTTCTTCTCCTTTATTTGACAATATCTGGTTGCTATGGGTTACAGCACTCGCTTGTATGACTATGTACATAATTCATTTTGGGATTTATTTATTTTTCTCTCCTCAGCTTCTGGAGTTGATTGCAAAGTCCCAGCTCACGTCCCTGAGTGGCATTGCCCAGAAAAATTACATGAATATATTGGAAAAGGTCGTCCAGAAAGGTACAGCGTCCGCTACAATCCCCTCCCCCCCCCCCCCCCCCGGCTATGAATGTCTCTGCAGCAATGTTGTGTTTAGGATGTTTTCACTGGTTGGAATCCAACCGCCCCGAATTGGGCTAAATAAATATTTACCTTGGGAAAAGCTTTATATATAAACAGTCACCTGAAATGTTACAGACGTTCTCCCGCTGCCAGGAATAACACAGCCAGGCTTGACGTTCACTTATATTTGGGAATTGGAGATATGAAAGCAACTGATGGTAGAAAATCTGGAACACACGTTTACAGCGACGAGCTCCAAGATGTCTTTTGTTTCTCACTTCAGAAAGAATCATCGCTCAGACTCGGGCACAATTCTTGCCGCATCATTTTATAAAGCAGCAATAGACAAACCTGATACACTTTAGGGGCCTCCTGCGTGGCCCTCTAACCTTCAAAGGGCCACACATTACCCTTAATTTCAGTAATATGTTAAAATAAATACATTTAATCAAAGAAAGCGACACCCGTCTGTAATAACATTTTATACAAGGTATAATACACATCTGAAGGAGCTGGGGGCCACAGGAGAAGACTCAGAGGGCCACAGGTGGATCTAGGGCAGCGTATTGCCCATCACTGGTATAAAAGCTTGTTTGTAACGGTGGCTGCAGCTTACCTACTAGTTTATTGCTAGTGATCTCATTGAGCCATAAGGCAATGTGTGCCTCATACCTCGTTCCTAGAGAACCGATAGACTGTGTGAATATTGGTCCTGTTTGTATATGTGACGGATGCACTTAGTCTTAATGACTTAATCACTGTGTCCCCTCTTCCTTTCTCCTGTCAGTTCTTGAAGATCAGCAGAACATTCGCCTGATCAAGGAATTGCTGCAGAACCTCTACACGTCGCTGTGCACGCTGGTCCAAGGGGTGGGCAAGTCCGTCCTGGTGGGCAACATCAACTTCTGGGTTTACCGGATGGAAACGATTGTTGATTGGCAGCACCAGCTGAACAACATCCAGATCACCAGGGTAAGATGGAACCAGGTTACGTGTAAAATGATCCTTATGTGGAGATCAACCAGAGATCTTGTTTGGTTCTTGTAGTTGTGTTTTTAGTGTTTGTTTGTTTTTAGATGTTAAGAAGAATTCAAGTTTGTGTTTTTTTTTTTGTTTTTTTTTTAAGCTTATTAATAATAACGTGTTTATAAACATGACCTAAAGCCTGGCACGTTTGTCCCAATTCGGAGGGGGGGTGCAAAGGCAATTCAAGGGTGTAAAGGGGGGGGAGGGGGAGGATTGAGACAGCCTAACCCCTCAGAAGTGTTAAAAATCTGTTCTATATTTCTGATATGATGCTTCAGTGTTTTGTGCTGGAAATCTCCAGTGTCGTGTTGGGCAGTTCTCTGCATTCTTCTGAGCTTAACACATTGTCTCTTCTATCTTTAGCCGGCCGTTAAGGGAATGACCTTAACCGATCTGCCCTTGTGTCTGCAACTCAACATCATGCAGCGGTTTGCAGATGGGAGGGACATCGTGTGCTTGGGCCAAGTGTCCTCGGATTTGCAAGGACTGAGCGAAGACCGTCTGTTGTGGAAAGAACTGTGCCACTATCACTTTACAGAGCGACAGGTAACCACACACACACGGCATCTCACGGCGTTACGTCAGACATGACAAAGCCTGGCCTGTCCTCTGTAGCTCTTAGTACATTACCAGATCTGCTCTGTACAGTGTGTTCTCATTAGTGCTTCATAAAACAACATTTTCAGACTTCTTTGGAAGCAATTATTGCAGATTTACTGGCTGTGCTCATCCTGGGATTAAATCCAATTAAAGATGATTCGGGGAGTTGCACCATAGTATCTCCTGCAGTGTAAAAAAAACTCGTCCTCAACAAATCAAAGATGTTTTCTCAAAAAACACTCTATAGACAGGATTGTGTCCCCCTTTCAAACTGATACATAGAAGTATTTTAAAATACAAGTGTAATCTGGGTGCAATCTCTACTCTCCTGCTTTGACAGATGTCTGTGTGACTTTAACACGCTAGTTTCCCCCTTTATTAAATAAATACACCTATTAAAAATCTACAATTGAAACGTAGACACTCTAAAAGTCTAAATATACGTAAACCTATTACCCTCAATTCCTGCGCTGTAAGAGAAATGTCAGCTCTGCAAACTAAGCTGGACTAGTTTCAGGCGAGGACGGAAGGGGCATTCGCTCTAGGCCGCCTTTTAAAACAATGACCATTCGTCTTGGGTTTTCTGAGCACAAATAATAATGTAACTACATTTTGTGTGGTTCTAATGATCAAATTTTTACATGCAATACTCTTTTTTTATATATATTTTTTGATGTTTTTACTTTTAGATTCGCAAGAGGCTTATCTTATCAGATAAGGGGCAACTGGACTGGAAGAAAATGTACTTCAAACTGATCCGCTGTTACCCCAGGAGAGAGCAGTATGGGGATACGCTACAGTTCTGCCGACATTGTCATATTCTGTCCTGGAAGGTGAGAAGCAACTTGTACTGTCGTCTTATGGCCCGGAGCTTATTACCGTACAAATTTATGTCTTTATATTCCGAGTATCCTAAAATATTTTTATTTTTTTTAGGGGGAGGGGGGGACAGTTCTTTATATCACCTATTTTTAAATAAGCTTTTTTAAAAAAGAAATAAAAAAAACTATAGCTATTTATGCTGCTTTCTGGGTAAAAAAAAAAAAAAAGAAGCATATATTAAGGTTGTTTGTAACATATGTACTTGTGAGCTAGAGATTTCAGTCAAGGTATGCAGTGAGTTTGAGAGGACAGTGGTGTAGATTCTCCTCTGTTCCTTGTTCACGACAATACTACTTGGCCGGCATCCAGGACTAACTAGTCGTTATTGTAAGATTGTTATTTTTACCTTTGTTGCAACAATGTTGCTGCACTCAGTTTAGATTGTTGAACTATATCCTATATGAACCATGAACGTAAAGCTGACCTTTCACTGCAGCTCTGTAAAGGAAAATTTATTTTCCATCCCCGTTTCAGGCAGCTTAAGCTCCACTGACAACTTCTGGGCAGTGTGTCAATGGGATAATGGAATGTTCCCCCTTGATGTTGTATAAAAGTAAACACAATTGAAATATATTATATTAATGACTTTTATGGGGAACATTGTCGAAAACTAAAGGGTAGATTTGATTAAGCTTGTAAACAGGAAAAGTGGATGTGTTGCCTATAGCAACCAATCTGATTCTAGTTATCATATCACAGAATGTATTCGATACATGATAGCTAGAATCTGGTTGCTATGGGCAACACTTCCAGTTTTATTTTTTAATAGTAAGAGTGACACCTGCTGGCTATAAAAGGGTATTACCAACTTGGAAAAAAATCACTATTTGCACTTGTCTGGACTTTGGCAACCAGTGGCTCTTCAGGTGTTGTGAAACTACAAGTCCCAGCATACCTTGCCAGTTATTGTCTAGCCATCTACTGGCAAAGCATGCTGGGGCTTGTAGTTTCACAACACCTGAAGAGCATGGGTTGGCCAGACTAACACTACTCTGTTCAAACCTGATGGCATCTGGTGTGTGATGCTTGATTGGGGGTGTGGAGGGATGGGCTTAGACAGAACTGCATTTCCCTAGACCAGAGGTAGGCAACCTGCGGCTATCCAGGTGTTGTGAAACTACAAATCCCAGCATGCCTTGCCACCTATCTGCTGGATATCTACTGGCAAAGCATGCTGGGACTTGTAGTTTCACAACACCTGGAGAGCCGCAGGTTGCCTGTCCTAGACCATCACAATGAAAAATCTGCAGAACAGATAAGTGCTAGATACACGCTGCTAAACTGTATCTAGCAAACAATTGGACATAGGCTAGCGGTGGTTTGCATAGTAAAAGTTTATTTTTAATTTAAAACAAAGACTAAGCTTCATAGGATTTCAGACTCAATAACTAGACTTAACTGATGTGTTCCATTTCTTTTTAACTCTGATTTCCTACCAAAACCTAACTCCCGATTTCTCACCCCAGGGCACAGTGCACCCCTGCACAGCAAACAACCCAGAGAGTTGCCTGGTCTCTCTATCGCCACAAGACTTTATCAACTTGTTCCGGTTCTGAACCTGCTAAACGAACGTTACGGACTGATTTAGACATTTTCGTGGCTGAACTTAACCTGTAAATATTGTAAATTTCTCAAATGACTTTTAGCCACTGATTTCAGCCTGTGGAAATGCTGGTGTGAACTATGACAATTTCTGTGATACGGTTTCACAAGAGAACCTTGGGAAGACTGGAGAAAGTGGTCGGAGCAGAGTGAATGGATCTGGAAACGAGAGGCTGGATTTTTCCCAGGATATCTTCCATTAACGGCTTGTAAGAATTTGGGCACACGTGAATGTCACAAGTCTTACCTTAATTGGAAACTGCTCCAGAAGAGCTGTTTTCGTTATTTTTACTGCAAACTGTGCTATTCTTTAGCACGCCATCCGTAGAACTGCTTATACACCACACGTCCCGCTACCTCTTAATAATCCTTCACCTTAAACCACCGGATGTCGCCCACTTCCTAAATGACGAAGCACTGACCAGTCTTGTGTGAAGGAAATAAAAAAAAAAAGGGTAAATAATTTTGTTAGGCTTTGCGGAAGGTGATGAAAAGATACATTTCAAAAAACTTCAAACTTGTATTTAATGTCGTGATATGAGAAAATGATTCTGAAAGTGAATTATTTGGATGTGTTACACTATGTAATCTATTTTATTTTTTTTGTGTGTGGCTGTTTTCTGTTCTTGCATTGTGTTTATTGATCCATGGTTTGGAGGTGGTCTTTTAATATAGAGTTTTAGCAGTAAACCTTTTCTCCGTGTCTTATCCTGTTTAAAGGGGATGCTTCATTTCCATACAGAGAACTTACAGAGCACTTTTGGCACAAATAGTATGTATATATTCACACAAATGCACTTTTTTGTTTTTTAATATATATATATATCTGTTGTATATTGGGCAGGTAACATGCAGATTTCTGTACATTTTACAATATAAGAGTCTAAGCTGCTGGTTGTAGACTGTGTACCTGCAATGTATCGCCTGCTTCTGGTAGATGTGATTTTAGGACAACATGCTACTTATGTTAATCTAGGAATTGCTGAATGACACTTGTACGACTAGGAGAGGCCTGGCTAACCTGTGGCTTTCCAGGTGTTGTGAAATTACAACTCCCAGCATGCCCTGCAGCTTATTAGCTGTCTGGCTAATGTCAAAGCATTCTGGGGGTTGTAGTTTCACAACATCTGGAGCACCCCAGGGTGGCCAGGCCTGGTCTAGGAGATGAAGGGACAATCTTTCTTATAGAACCATACAATCTATGGGATTGTAGTAGAACTGTCCATAACCGGATTTGTGGGAAGGGATCCCTCTTTTATAAAGAGAGTTTATAAAACTTAACGTAGTTAAAGTATATTCCAAAAAAAGCACTTATTGGTTGGTTTAACCCTTAAATGGGGGTCAAGCAAGCTGTGGTTCACTGGCTGATGGCTGAAGTCTCAGTACAGCCTATAGCAGCCCTGCTGGGAAATGTAATTACAGATCTGCATCTGTGTGGTTTTGTTTGGTACTTTTATTAGGACTCTAAATACCAATATTTGTTAAATTGGTTACTTAAGTTTTGAAACTTTGATCAAGACAACACTAATTTATCCAACTACCTTGCGTTGAGTACTGTTGCATTATGCGGACTAGACAGCTTTGGCCCGTGGGGCACAATGTTGGGAGCCATCTCCCGTTCGCCGCACCAGTGAATGGATGCCGTACGCAACTGCCACTGGTGCATGGGGAAAATAATAGCTGATTAGGGTGGGGGGGGGTAAAGGGACAACTAATGTTTCAAAAGGGATTTGACATGCCCCCATCATGATGTGACTACACCCCCAACACGAGATGGACACTTTCCTGTCCCAATTCCTGGTGCTGTTGAGAGATATGAATTGTCTATACTGCAGTCTAATGTGTTTGTGTTTTAATTGAATTGACAATGTTGACTAGTTGCTCTAGGTGGGCAGCCGGGCAGGTACCCGTACACACTAAAGGCAGCCGTTTTGCCAGCTGAATTGGTATTCACGGGAATGCAGCCCATCCTCACGGAGGCATGAGCCACAAAGTGCAGCCTTTCTAGTCACCGGTTTCTAGTGAACTGCTTGGATGCGTTCTCCTGAAATATAGTCTCTAACCTGATATGTTCTAGACCAGTGGATCTCGCCGGCCAACCGTCCTGATTTTTGTGGGATAGTCCCAATTTCGAGCAGCCCGAATGGACATATATTGCCAGGACAGGGGTCCTGGCATGAGTAGATCAGTGTTTGATCTCAACGATTGTGCCAGCTAAAGCGACAATGTCAGCAGACATAACCTCTGCTGTAGTGTTGTGTGCCCACGGGCTGGCGATGACTTCCATTGGGGATCAAACCCATAGATAAGAGACTAAGATACATCTGCATAATGATTGGAGGGTGTTGAGCGCTATCTCTTACACAGTACATAGGGAAGAATTTGAAATAAATTTATGGCCACTGCTGACCTTGCATGTCATAGTTATGTTCCTCCTCTGTGAACATAGCATTATATCGATTGACTTGTTATGTTGTGTTGAGTGTTTGTGATGTACTTTTTTTTTTTTTTTTTATTCTCCTTGTGATATGTTGCTACACTACATTTAATTATGGTACAGTAACAGCAAAGAATGTGACAGTATTCAAATTTGTATTCTTTTCTGTGCTTTTAAAGGTCATTCTCCAGGAATGGCTCTTACTCATCTCTCTATAGGTGTCACCTGACGAGATTAATTTTTTTTTTTGTTTTGTTTTCTTTTTTGTTCAGATTTTCTATGACCTGATGTCACACTTTACCCCTGGGGCTCCTTCACTAGTACGTGCTGGGAAAATCCCATGAAAACTAACATGCACTTTAGTGATGTGTTTTTTCCATTTTAACCAAAACAACCTATTGTACTGGTAGAACATATTAGCGAATGAGAATTGGGTTGTATTGCATTCTGAAATTTTAGAAATGGTAGGAAATATTTAACTCTTATGTCCTATTTTTAATTAGCTTTTTACGCATTTATGAATGCGTAGAAAGTGGATAGGTGTGTACGAGCCCTTACTGGCAGAATGACATGCTAGTGAACTTTATTTAGTTTATCAGTTTCAAGTTCATTTTAGTGAACCTAAATTAAAAAAAAAATCTTTCCCTTTTTTTTTTTAAAAGTGAAAACTTATTTTTAACAGTATTTCAGAAGATCTGCTTCCATTTGTTGCAATTTCTCTTTTCGTCTGTGCACTTTGTAAAATATTTACTTTGTAAAGGTTTCAAAAAAGAATTTACCATTGGAGCTGGGCAGCGAGTGATAAAGGGATTCTCCCACTTTGTGAAAAGCCGCACTTGCATTTTCAAATGTAAAACTTTTACATGTATCTATTTATGAATGCTACAAAACGCGTTGGCTCATAGGAGTAGATCTGTACATATTATGGAAGCGTGACCGTGTTAATGAGGACAAGCAGAAGGACTTGGTTCTTTTTATTAACCATGGCCTTGTTTCCTCACGTTCTAGTAAGTGGCAGATAACTGTTGTGTGGGAAGATGGTTTACTGCTGTGTAGTTATGATAATGAGAAGGACCATAAAACTGTTGACTCGCCATGACCTGTGAAATTTTTACTGTATGCAATTCATACACTGCAATAAAAGTGACATTATGACAAATCTTCCATTGCTCTTTCATTTATTTTCTGCTGTAGTCCGTTTGATAGTCCATTTATTGTCCTGTTTACTATGACTTTTCTATTGACTATCTAGAAAGTACTTCCAGAATTAAACACTAACTTTGCATGTCTGGTTATGTCAGGCTCTCTCGTAGCGCTGCTAGTGTGCAGGCTCTGCTTAGTATCAGCAAACTTGTATGTAAACATGAGTTGGTTCATCTAGAAAAGTTTTTACCCACATATGTTCACCTCAAGATGTGTTGAGCTCAAAATGTAGCGTTTGCGTCAGATGTACGTTGGGCATAAACAGTTTGTATACTCGCGTCCTGTGATGGCCTAGCGATGGCATTAAACACAACATAATATTATAAAGAAGTGTCACCATCTGCCCGAGAGAGAATATTGTCTTAACATTGTTGGTGATAAACGTGAAAGTTACATTTTCAATATGAAATGTAATTAAATACAAACCTTTTTATTTAATTGTTCCCTATTTCAAATATCTAATGGATTAGTCCAAATGGAAACATCCATTCCGGCGAATAGACGGCCACCACTTCATATATAGCGATACATAATACAATAGCCGCGTACTATGTCACTTATCAGTTGAAGTCCATAAGCAATCAACCGATCCGAAACGGCTAGATAGCATTGATCATCGTTGTCTTGTGTTGTACCCACAATCTATTCACCTACCAAAAGGTGACTCTTGGACCCTAATGATCTTACTCAGACTACGCTTGCCCAGCCCCATGCCACCTCTCCGAGTGTAAGGATAAACTAAATACGGACAAATGCCTTATTGGTGCACTTCGGAAAGGAGTATCACAAAAAATACATGTGTTGAACTATAAATACACCCCAAGGTCTGTACAGAGTTTCCTCCTCATTTATTTATATAGCGCCACTAATTCTGCAGCACTGTACAGAGAACTCGCTCACATCAGTCCCTGCCCCATTGAGGCTTACAGTCTAAATCCCCTAACATACACACAGAGACTAAGGGCAATTTAGTAGCAGCCAATTAACCTACTGGTATGTTTTTGGAGTGTGGGAGAAAACTGGAGCACCCGGAGGAAACCCACGCAAACACGGGGAGAACATACAAACTCCACACAGATGGTCTGGAATCAAACTCATGACCCCAGTGCTGTGAAGCAGGAATGCTAACCACTGAGCCACTGTGCGGCCCCTTATGATCTGTAGATAAATAAGGAAACCCTTGCAGTGGTGTTGGCTAATATGGGGTTTAAGTATTATGGACAGCAGTGAAAGAACACAGTAAAGAGGAGGAGGAATAAAGAGACAACAGAACTGCAGATACAGAGATCAAAGCTTCACCAGAACATGTTTATTATCTTTCTAAACCCAAGAAGGAGAAAGTGATGCATTCAAGTAAGGTGGGTTGTAGCTGCATATTCTATCCACTTTATATGGATATTCTCAGACAGACAGAAAGGTAAGAGGGCCCTGCTCACAAGCTTACAATCTACAAGAAAATAGGAGTTTGATACATGAGGTTAAATGCCACATATTGCTTATTGGTCCAGCCAGACTGCAATGGGAAAAAGTGCTTAGTGGAGCTAAGGGGGTAGTTTGGGCATAGAAGGAGAATAAATACAAGTTTGTGTAGACTGGTAGTGGTCCGGATGAATAGGCGAAGGAGGTTAAGAAGATGGTTTGGAAATCTGATAAGTTTGCCAAAAGAGGTAAGTTTTCAAAGAAATTTTGGAGGATAGGAGAAAGCCTTTTTGTACAATGGAGGGCATTCCACAGAGTAAGAAGTCCTATAACCAGGAATTTGAGAATGTAAACCATGTGGAAGAGAGATGCAGATCTTGGGCAAAGTGGAGGGGTCAACTGAAGAGATGTATGTTGGTGGTGTAAATAGCTTTGTATTTTAGTAGAGGTATTTTCTATTGAATTTGGCTAAGTACAGGCAACAAATAGTAGGGACTGATAGAGTCGCAGTAAAAGAACAGTGTGAAAAAAGTCTAGCTGCTGCATTCAAAATATATTGTAGGAGTGAAAGTCTAGTTAGGGGAAGACCAGTAAGGAGGGAAATGCAAAGCAGAAGATGAGTGCATGAATTAGAGCTTTTGCAGTGTCTTGTGTGAGATGCATGCATATTGTGGAAATGTTTCTTATATGGGCAGCATGGTGGCTCAGTGGTTAGCACTTCTGACTCATAGCACTGGGGTCATGCTTCTGTTGAATTCTGGGAAGAATATTTGCTTTTTTTGATTGAGTTTGAGGTGGTGACAGGTCACCCAGGATGACCACTTGGGCCAATATCAATGGTGTGTGATCTGGAGATGATAGATGAATTTAGGTATCCTCATCGCAGGTGATACTGAAATTGAAAGGATTTCATTAGCTTTCTAAGAAAGGTGGTATAAATCAAGAAGAGCAGGAGTCCTAGGACCAAGACTTGTGGTACACGAACTGAGGAAGTGGAAATGAGGTGGATCCAGGGAACCCAACACTGAAGTAGGTTGAGAACCACGGTAGGACAGTGTATGTGTACAAGATAGCCAACGATTCTATGAGAAGTTAGATGTCAACAGTTAAGTGCAGCAGAGAGGTCCAAGAGAAGCCAGTAGTTGCCTTCAGATTTAGCCATGATCAAATCAATGATCACCTTAGTCGGTGCAGTCCCTGTGGAGTGTTGGGAATACGTCAATTTGGTTAAAAAAGAACAATACATTCTTTAACTGGAACTATAAATGTAACATACCTGAAACTTTATATTTTACAATTGTTCACAGAACTGTCATAAAGGGGATCACTTACTTCTTATACCTTGACCTCCCTACTCTCCCACTAGGCGATTTCAACATTCCCATTGATAATCTCACTGTCTCTTCTGCCACTAAACTCCTTTCAGTTAATCTCTCCTTTGGGCTCTCCCAGTTGCCCTCATCGCCCACCCACTATGATGGACACTCCCTTGATCGTGTCTTCTCCCGGTACTGCTCCATCTCTAGTTCCTCCAACATAGCATTCCCACTCTCCGAAAACAACCTCCTTTCCTTCAGCCTCACCTAACCTTATACCCTCCCCCCCCCGCACTCAAATCTACATGTACACAGTGACATCTAAGTACTCTTAACCCAATTCACTTCTCATCTACACTAAAATAAATATTTCTCCTTTGACTGCATTGTCCTGTCCTAATCAGACCGCCTCTTTCTATAACACAACGCTCACTTCAGCCGTAGACAATGCAGCTCCAGGTACCACATACAGTCTTTGATGAACCAAACCCCAATCAGGGCCCTAGACAGATCCACTATCTCCAAGAGTGCTGTTTGGCGCTGCGGAGCACTGTAGCGCCTTTTAAAGCTACAATAATAATTAGGAACATTTGTGTTCACTAATTGCAGGCATTGTAACTGTTTTTATCACACTTCCCCATATGATATATATATATATAACAGAAAGGCTTTCCCTTCTCTTCCGCAGTTAGAAACCATTTATTTTCTTATCAGATATCTATTTGGCACTGATGGGGCTTTGAAGGAGAAAAGACTTACGGCAGGGGCTGGCTGGGTTGGGGGGAATCTGTTCCCAGGGCTGGTACCATTGTGGGCTACATTGGGCTGGGTCATTGGTCTAACTGCATTATTTTATTTTATTTTTGTTAAAATGTTCCTAATAGGCTGCGTCTCGCCTCCCCGGGACAAAATTTGCTAGCCAGCCCCTGACGTGGGGTGAGGTGAAAGGACCACTTATAGCTGTCAGCGATGTGTAACCAAAACGGTCTGTTTGGTTTCTAGGGAAGCAAGTTCATTATATATTAACCCAATTTAGAATCAGCTTCTGTCTGACATGATAAAAACACAGGTTTATTAGAAAAAAGGAAGTAAAATATGAATGCGCTAAACAATGTACATTTTCAGATAAAAAGGTACTACTCAGGAAAGAATCCTAAGAATATCCCACATCGAAATCTACCCAAACCAGTCAGGGTGCTCCTAATTATACTGATAAAATCCTGCTATGAAGGAGCAGCAATTGTCCAGCAAATATCCAAAGTCCCGAGCTAGACTTGTTTCCATTTAGAAAAGTGTTTGAATCTTCCCTTGAAAGGTCTTACTAGATGGACTTACCGCTAGGACTTCTAACATGTGCAAAACTCTCTCCTCTGTCAAAATGTACTTCGTGTCCAAACACACATGGAATGCACAGCTCACTTCCTGTTAGTGCAATATAGGAGCCTCATAGGACCAATCGACCAACGCGTTTCATCAGATGAGACTTGGCCCAGTGAATGAGGTAGAATATAGACTTTCTAGAAAATTAGAAGAAATTGGTCAAACATACACAACTAATGGGCAAGTTTAGAGAGGAATTATGATATGACAGAAATTTAAAGTTTTTTTGAGGACATCAAGGGATACAGGAAGGAAGGAAGCCCTGATCCCTTAGAACATGTATTTTAACCAGCATTACAGACAGGGTTAATTGAATTCTATGAAGAAAATATTGATAATACATGTCACCATGGAACATCGATCCAAGACATTTCATGTCCGTCCAGCATCCCACATAGATGTATTCTTGTTTTTAAATAGCAACTTAAGTACATTTTAATCATGCATCTGATAGTCATACTTCTTTGCTGACCTCCTACAAATCATCTCCTTTTTAAACTCTCTCTGAAGGGTAGCCAAGTATGGCTGCCCGTCACATTTACAGACTCTCAGCATGTCATGTGATGACAGAGGGGGGGGGGGGGGGGAAGGAGGGGGAGGATTTTATATTCTCCATGCTGAGCTCAGAGGGGCATTCCAAGGCCTCTCTGCTCACTACATCCTGTACCAAGTGACTGTGGTTGCCATGGTAGCCACATGACACCGTGCAGAATTATAAATCATTAATAGCAGTTTGCTTTAAGCTGTGTACGCACCCTGTATGTATAAGCCTTGAAATATAAAATAGGGGCACAAACAGCCAGGGTCAGTCATTAGGTACACACAGACGAGTCATTCGGATGCGAGTACAACAAATTCATAGAAGCTATACAATGCTTTTACAACAGTACTTCTAAATGGCCTTTGATATGTTAAAATTATCATCCCCAACCATTACATTCATCTCTATTACAGAAAATCATCCCATACCATTTACTGAATTATCCAGGGGAATCAAAGATTGTTTGGATATTATTGACATTATCCATGGTCATCTTTATAGCATATAAATAAAATTCTGAACGTCCTTTTATCCATTTTAAAACTGTCCTGCGTTTTTTCAGTTAATTCCTGAAAATATAATCAAGGTATCGTCTTATGTTTTCATTCTTTCATGTAATGCTCTGTTTCAGTGATAGGGTTGTGTCTAGACTGTGGTGAAAACAGGAAATGTATATGATTATATTATAAGCTACCACTGCAAAACGTGGCCAAAGTCTGACTAAATTTACTACAGCCCGGAGGCTGGACTGCAAATTAAGCGGCTGTTGATGTGCCAAGTTTTGCTTACAGTCACTGCAAACACCAAATGTGAACATAATATATAGTGTTTAAGTTCTAGAATTGACCGACGTTAAGCAGCGGATTAACATTAACATGTATCTGTCACAGAATAGAAGAGTAAGTTCAGGCAGCGTTTATAGTATGAAATAGAAGTTAAATAAAGTTGCTAGGGTTTGAGTCAGGATTTGGAAAGGTTAAATTAGCTCCATCTTCACTCCTACCCTAACCCTGCACCCAAAGCCAACCCGCTAGTTTGTAAATAACAGCTGCCTTCCCTAGTCTGGTCCTAACCCCAAGAGAAGCTGTGTGTGGTCCGAATCCTCATTTATATTCACAGGTGGAGACCGTTATGTGCATCTAAACACCGTATCACTGAGAAAACGTTGCTACCTTTCAATCGATTCCCTTCACAGTTTGTGGAATAAAGGTATTTGCTCCTGTGGATCACAGTAATTGGTAAATATTGGTAATTAATAATTATTTGGGCAATTAAATAACTCATTTGGTGATGTAAGGAAATGTATTTATATTATATATATATAATAGTTCTTTAGTGGGTTACACTATGTAATATATTAATAATATAATTTATTTACTAACATACATATAAGCTCATAACATAGTTTGGCAAATAATATTATACTCCCTATATTTTTATATAGCTGGGGTGACTCCTCCCTCTCTATGATGGTGGGATGGGTGGTATCTCTCTCTCTTATATCGCTGGAGTGACTTCTGCCTCTCTATGGTGGTGGGATAAATGTTATATCACTGGGGGGATTCCTCCCTCTCTATGGTGTTGGGAAGGGTGGTATATTTATTTTATATCTCTGGGATGACTCCTGCTTCTCTGCAGTGGTGGGATGGGTGGTATCTCTCTCTTTTATCACTGAATTGACTCTTCCCTATCTACAATGGTGGGATGAGTGGTATCTCTCTCTCTTATATCGCTGAAGTGACTCCTCCCTATCTATGGTGGTGGCATCTCTCTTCTAGCATGGGGGAGACTTGTCTCTCTATGGTGGTGGGATGGGTGGTATCTCCCTTTATCGTTGGGATGACTCCTGCCTCTCTATGGTGGTGGGATGGGTGGTATCTCTCTTTATTGCTGGGATGACTCCTGCCTCTCTATGGTGGTGGGATGGGTGGTATCTCTCTCTCTTATATCGCTGGAGTGACTTCTGCCTCTCTATGGTGGTGGGATGGGTGGTATCTCTCTTTATCGCTGGAGTGACTTCTGCCTCTCTATGGTGGTGGGTTCGGTGGTATCTCTCTTTATCGCTGGGATGACTCCTGCCTCTCTATGGTGGTGGGATGGGTGGTATCTCTCTTTATCGCTGGGATGACTCCTGCCTCTCTATGGTGGTGGGATGGGTGGTATCTTTCTTTATCGTTGGGATGACTCCTGCCTCTCTATGGTGGTGGGATGGGTGGTATCTTTCTTTATCGCTGGGATGACTCCTGCCTCTCTATGGTGGTGGGATCGGTGGGATCTCTCTTTATTGCTGGGATGACTCCTGCCTATCTATGGTGGTTGGATGGGTGGTATCTCTCTTTATCGCTGGGATGACTCCTGCCTCTCTATGGTGGTGGGATCGGTGGTATCTCTCTTTATCGCTGGGATGACTCCTGCCTCTCTATGGTGGTGGGATGGGTGGTATCTCTCTTTATTGCTGGGATGACTCCTGCCTCTCTATGGTGGTGGGATGGGTGGTATCTCTCTTTATTGTTAGGATGACTCCTGCCTCTCTATGGTGGTGGGATGGGTGGTATCTCTCTTTATTGCTGGGATGACTCCTGCCTCTCTATGGTGGTGGGATGGGTGGTATCTCTCTTTATTGTTAGGATGACTCCTGCCTATCTATGGTGGTGGGATGGGTGGTATCTCTCTTTATCGCTGGGATGACTCCTGGCCCTCTATGGTGGTGGGATCGGTGGTATCTCTCTTTATTGCTGGGATGACTCCTGCCTCTCTATGGTGGTGGGATGGGTGGTATCTCCCTTTATCGTTGGGATGACTCCTGCCTCTCTATGGTGGTGGGATGGGTGGTATCTCCCTTTATCGTTGGGATGACTCCTGCCTCTCTATGGTGGTGGGATGGGTGGTATCTCTCTTTATCGTTGGGATGACTCCTGCCTCTCTATGGTGGTGGGATGGGTGGTATCTCCCTTTATCGTTGGGATGACTCCTGCCTCTCTATGGTGGTGGGATGGGTGGTATCTCCCTTTATCGTTGGGATGACTCCTGCCTCTCTATGGTGGTGGGATCGGTGGTATCTCTCTTTATCGTTGGGATGACTCCTGCCTATCTATGGTGGTGGGATGGGTGGTATCTCTCTTTATCGTTGGGATGACTCCTGCCTATCTATGGTGGTTGGATGGGTGGTATCTCTCTATCATTTAGATAACTCCTCACTCTCTCTATGGTGGTGGGATCGGTGGTATCTCTCTTATATCGCTGGGATTACTCCTGCCTTTCTACAGCAGTGGGAAGGTTGGTATCTATGTTTTCCTGTCCAGGCAGCAAATAGAAATGCAATAAGGAAGATTACACCCAAAGGATAAAGGTACTCATATCCTTTTAGCTTGCATGCAATATCATTTAAGATTAGGACTTGTCCCTCACAAAGCGGGTGCTGCAAAAGGTCCTAAAAAAAGTTTTCCTTTCCTTCCAGCTGTCCTCTTCAGGGGCGTATGAGATGATATGGAGCAAATTACATTATATAATACACGTTCTCCATGGTACGCACTTCTATTAAGCATCAAAGATGGTCCAGTTCTTAGGAGGGGTCCTGAACGCTGTTGCATTCATGTCCCGACCATTGTTTGATTACAAGCAGAGAGTGTGGGAAGCAGAAGGATACTGGGGGCGGGTCAGCGATGGCGCTCAATGTGAACCATCAGCGATGGCGCTCAACGTGAACCATCAGCGATGGCGCTCAATGTGAACCAGCAGCGATGGCGCTCAATGTGAACCAGCAGCGATGGCGCTCAACGTGAACCAGCAGCGATGGCGCTCAATGTGAACCAGCAGCGATGGCGCTCAATGTGAACCAGCAGCGATGGCGCTCAATGTGAACCATCAGCGATGGTGCTCAACGTGAACCAGCAGCGATGGTGCTCAAGGTGAACCAGCAGCGATGGCGCTCAATGTGAACCATCAGTGATGGCGCTCAATGTGAACCAGCAGCGATGGCGCTCAACGTGAACCAGCAGCGATGGCGCTCAACGTGAACCATCAGCGATGGCGCTCAATGTGAACCAGCAGCGATGGCGCTCAGCGTGAACCAGCAGCGATGGCGCTCAATGTGAACCATCAGCGATGGCGCTCAATGTGAACCAGCAGCGATGGCGCTCAGCGTGAACCAGCAGCGATGGCGCTCAATGTGAACCAGCAGCGATGGCGCTCAATGTGAACCAACAGCGATGGCGCTCAGCGTGAACCAGCAGCGATGGCGCTCAATGTGAACCATCAGCGATGGCGCTCAATGTGAACCAGCAGCGATGGCGCTCAGCGTGAACCATCAGCGATGGCGCTCAACGTGAACCATCAGCGATGGCGCTCAATGTGAACCAGCAGCGATGGCGCTCAGCGTGAACCAGCAGCGATGGCGCTCAACGTGAACCATCAGCGATGGCGCTCAATGTGAACCATCAGCGATGGCGCTCAATGTGAACCAGCAGCGATGGCGCTCAATGTGAACCAGCAGCGATGGCGCTCAATGTGAACCAGCAGCGATGGCGCTCAACGTGAACCATCAGCGATGGCGCTCAACGTGAACCAGCAGCGATGGCGCTCAACGTGAACCAGCAGCGATGGTGCTCAATGTGAACCAGCAGCGATGGCGCTCAACGTGAACCAGCAGCGATGGCGCTCAATGTGAACCATCAGCGATGGCGCTCAATGTGAACCATCAGCGATGGCGCTCAATGTGAACCATCAGCGATGGCGCTCAATGTGAACCAGCAGCGATGGCGCTCAACGTGAACTATCAGCGATGGCCCTCAATATGAACCAACAGCGATGGCGCTCAATGTGAACCAGCAGCGATGGCGCTCAATGTGAACCATCAGCGATGGCGCTCAATGTGAACCATCAGCGATGGCGCTCAATGTGAACCATCAGCGATGGCGCTCAATGTGAACCAGCAGCGATGGCGCTCAATGTGAACCATCAGCGATGGCGCTCAATGTGAACCATCAGCGATGGCGCTCAATGTGAACCAGCAGCGATGGCGCTCAATGTGAACCATCAGCGATGGCGCTCAATGTGAACCAGCAGCGATGGCGCTCAATGTGAACCAGCAGCGATGGCGCTCAATGTGAACCAACAGCGATGGCGCTCAATGTGAACCATCAGCGATGGCGCTCAATGTGAACCAGCAGCGATGGCGCTCAATGTGAACCATCAGCGATGGCGCTCAATGTGAACCAACAGCGATGGCGCTCAATGTGAACCAGCAGCGATGGCGCTCAATGTGAACCATCAGCGATGGCGCTCAATGTGAACCATCAGCGATGGCGCTCAATGTGAACCATCAGCGATGGTGCTCAATGTGAACCAGCAGCGATGGCGCTCAATGTGAACCATCAGCGATGGCGCTCAATGTGAACCATCAGCGATGGCGCTCAATGTGAACCAGCAGCGATGGCGCTCAATGTGAACCAACAGCGATGGCGCTCAATGTGAACCATCAGCGATGGCGCTCAATGTGAACCAGCAGCGATGGCGCTCAATGTGAACCATCAGCGATGGCGCTCAATGTGAACCAACAGCGATGGCGCTCAATGTGAACCATCAGCGATGGCGCTCAACGTGAACCAGCAGCGATGGCGCTCAATGTGAACCAGCAGCGATGGCGCTCAATGTGAACCAGCAGCGATGGCGCTCAATGTGAACCATCAGCGATGGCGCTCAACGTGAACCATCAGCGATGGCGCTCAATGTGAACCAGCAGCGATGGTGCTCAATGTGAACCAACAGCGATGGTGCTCAATGTGAACCAGCAGCGATGGCGCTCAATGTGAACCATCAGCGATGGTGCTCAATGTGAACCAACAGCGATGGCGCTCAATGTGAACCATCAGCGATGGCGCTCAATATGAACCAACAGCGATGGCGCTCAATATGAACCAACAGCGATGGTGCTCAATGTGGACCAACAAGAAACCGCATCTCTACGCTTGTAGTTTTACATTGGACTGCGTATTCTCCTCCCACGTTGTGTCCAACTAATGTTGCCGTTTTGTAGTAGGGGACCAATCAATCAGTTTGGCCTGCAAAAACGAAAACAAAAAACAGGGGCCTCTGATCCTTCCCTTTTTTAAATTAAATATTGGTGTATCTCTGTCCAAAACATCTAGTCAATACATGGATGTAGTGCAAATGTTCGAAAAATCATCTCGCCTCATTTCGGCGTTGCTAGACCGGGGAGTTCTGCGCTGCACAACAAACTTTTCAAAGGGAGAGAGATTCTAAGAAAAAGTTACTATTACTATTCTGTTGGTTCACACTTCTTCTCTCTGCTTTTCTTCTCCCCCTTCCACTTTGGTTCATTCTTTTCTGCTCAGTATCAATACGCCCATGAACAATTATGTTAAAATGTTGCCAAGATGCTGTTGCATTGTGAGAGGATTTTTAGACATCAATAAGTTTGAAAGGAGAGCACTGGGTTGAGTTAAAGAAATTATGGGAAGAGAGAGGAAATAATGGTAACTGCGCAGAATGCTGAGCTTTGCAAGCAGACTTACTAGCACTATAATAGATCTGATACAATTTGGCAACAGAGATTCAGTATTTTGCCCTTGGAGGTCTTGGAAGTTATCAATCCGCTATGTGGCTGTGTTGTTTAGCTCTTGAGGAGTAACTTAACTTGCTTTAGTGTTACCAGTCTGGATTCCCGTGAGGCAATGGGAAGTGGCGAGAAGACCTATAGTAGATACCGTAACGCTGTATTTAGTGCATGTTTGAACTCGGATTACTGTAAGAGCAGCATTGTTCAGGTGTTTAGAATATTACAGCCGTATGTATCTGTTTTTAATTTGTGTCTTCACAGATTTTTAGTAAAAACTTCCCATTTGCAAAGACATCCGGATGCATTGAGCATTATTTACATTATGTGAACAGCTGCGCTCCCATAGCTGTACTGTATGATTAACTCATTTATATGGGTTGTTTTTACCTTATTTGTATTATTTATTTGTATTCTTTCGCGTAGCATAATTTGCACATATTTTAATTCATTTAAAGGGCCAAAAAAAAACCTAAATTTACATTTTTAGATATGAACCATGAAGGTAAAATACATTTTTCAGGGTACCTGACATTCCACAGAAGGGGCTAGATTTACTAAGCTGCGGATTTAAAAAAGTGGGGATGTTGCCTATAGCAACCAATCAGATTCTAGCTTTCATTTATTTAGTACCTTCTACAAAATGACAGCTAGAATCTGATTGGTTGCTATAGGCAACATCCCCACTTTTTCAAACCCGCAGCTTAGTAAATCTAGCCCAAGGTCTTTTTAAAAGTAAAAGTCAGAAGTTAATGCGAGATTTCAAATGAATCGGAATTAAGCAACAAAAATAACACTTTGCACAATAATGATAATAGAATAGAATTAGATAAGTACAATGTAATTAAATGTAATATATTATGTTAAATAAAAAAAAATAAAAAAAAAGAATGAGGCATAAATTAATCTGTACTTTAATGTAAAAGACCTGCATTAATATTACCCTTGTTTACCTAAATACATCTTAACCATCTTACCAAATGAATAAAATACTTTGCAAATTAATACAACTCGACAAAATTAATACTAGTCTCCCTTTACATCTAATTAAAATACATTTTAAAAAATTACTATTACTACTATTAGTGTTACAGTTACTCAACCTGTGCTTTACATTACTCTCAGCAGTTTTATGTGTCTTACTTTTACTGCTTTTCATTTTTTTCCTAAGGTCACAGAAAAACGCTAGAGGCAAAACATATGAAAGATCAAAAACAGTGGCCATTTTGTTGAAGCCAGATTTCCACAAAAATGAGTCTTATAATGCAGATATAGTGTTATAGATTATAATGCAGGCATCAACTGAAAAATCATAATTCAACTGTGTGTGTATGATGGGGGTATTTGTGGGCAATGGAAAACCCCTGAAGTTTATCCCTGAAATAAATATCTTCCAAGTCATTGACAAAAGCTCCTCCCACATATTTTTTTTAATATGTTTTATTTTTTTAATATTTTTTTGCTGATTCTGAGGCCATATGGAAGCCTAGAGTTACTTTAATAACCAACTAAGAGGTTATCTCAATCAGCAATCCTGAGCCTACGGAAGTGTTAAGAGTGAGCCAGGTTGAGGACAGCTCCTGCAAAGTGCCAAAAAAGAAGATAGTGAAAGTACAATGGAGGCTTTAAAGGAGCACTATTGTCAAGTCTTCACGATGCAGTTCAATATATTTTGAACTATTTTATAGAATTGAACAAAAATAGGTATTGCTATGGCATGATATAAACAAACATATCTATCAAAAATACATAATTCTAGCTGGAATCTTTTTCTAACGCATTTAATTACGGTACCTATGGATCAATGTTGTATCGGAGGCATCGTTGCTTGATCAAAAGAGCCCAACAACATTGGTCAATGACTTGTTTTTATATAATTATTTCTAAGACGATTACCATAAAGGAACATAAAAGTTTATTTTCCGCAGAATTCAAGGCTGAAAGTGGAAGCCAAAATTATGTCAAATCTACTATAGAAATACAGCAGCCAGTAAGTGATGAGAAAGATGGACTAAAGGTAGTTTATGAAATTGCACAATATAACAAACTTTTCTATTTTCAATCATGCAGCTGGATATCTGCCTAGCACACTAAAAGATGGAGTCGACTTCGACCTTGGTGGAAAGACTGAAACCTCACTTCAAAGAACAACATGCACATTCACCTTAGGATCACCCACTTCATTCAGTTCAACTTTTCTGGTATCTTCTAAAATACTGCTAAGTTTAGTCATTTCCACTGTCTTTATTGCATGTTTCACTTTTGTGCGTTTGACTGTTACTATATAGGTCTAAATACATTTTGCGATAAAAGTGTACCTGGAAGGCTCAAAAGGTGGGCCACTGAAAGTATAAGATGACTCCTGGTTACTGGCCTCCTGAGTACCCATATAATCAAGTCCTGTAACTGGGAGGAAAATGTTGTGCTGTCCTCCACAAAACATTGAATGCCCTTCTAAATGCCCTTTTCCAGCCCTTTGGATCTCATTTAAAAAATTGTTTCCTGCAAAACTAAATCCTGTTTTTGCAAGTGGGTGCATAACAAGCACCTTGTTATGCACCCACTTGCAAAAACAGGATTTAGTTTCATGCACCTAGCCTCCACTCTGCAAGAAACGCTCTCAATTCAACAATCTCCACCCACCAGAAGATTGCAAATTTAGCTCCCAAGCTGATGCCCCCATCTTGACCCACAAATCCATGCCCTTCCATTGGACTTTGTCAGATCAAAACAGAAGAGTGAAGAATAAGGCTCTGATGGAAAAGCAGAGCCAGTGCTCGGACTTCAACAGACGAAACAAACAGACTTTTTTAAACAAAGATGTTTTTTAAACAAGGTTGTGGAGTAGTGTGTATGAAGTTCAAGTAGATATTTATTTTGTAAAAGTTGAGTTTGTCTCTATTTTTTACTTTACAGTTTAGGTATAATGAACATGGAACTTAGGGACCACTAATGAGGATGCTACGTGTGGTAGTGTCTTATTAACCAGATTCTCACTGACCTTCAGCGCTGGGCTGTTAGCCTCTAGGAGGGGGGGGGGAATCGCCTCCACCCATGTAAAAGAGCTGTCAAGCCCCGTAGCAGGTGGTCACTACAACTGCTTGTGGTTTCCCTGTTCTAGTAAAATCAGCAATGGCCATTTAGCGCTGGGACTAGTTATAGCACATGCAATGGGGAGCCAAGCTGTCCCTATTTAAAACAAAATAAAACAAAACAAGACAAGCCAGAGATAGTGCTGGGAGCACTGACAACCATCTTCTCCAAAACCTGGTCAAAATTTCACTAAGGGACCGTGTCACTCACCGGACCGTGAGTGCCTCTTCCCGGACATTTAGGAACCGTGGCCGTCCACCATCCTGAGGGTCTGCGCATGCGCAGCCCTTTTCTATACTTCAGTGTATACCCCTTTAACTCAATTGGCAGATCAGGCAACACTCCCTATATTAAGCACCTGTGGTCAACACCACGTTGCCTGATCTTGGAGTCTCATTCCTCATGAGTCTCTGAAGGTGTTCCTGTATTTCTCGTGTATTCAGCGCTGCTGATTCCTGTGGTTTCCAAACCACTTCTACTACTGTGGTTCCATACCACTTCTACCATCAACTGTATCATCATGACTGTTTGCTGATTCCTATCCGCTGCCTCCGTGCACTACAGTCTTCTAAACCACTTCTACGTTATTTTACATCTATGTGACTGTTTGCTCATTGCTATCCGCTGCCTCCGTGCACTCCAGCTTTTACTTCACTCACCTGCTTCTCATCTAGTCTGTTTGCTGATTCCTATCCGCTGCCTCCGTGCACTACAGTCTCATCTCATCTTTGCTGTGACTTCCTCGAGCCTGCCGCTTTCATTACCATCTGCTACACTTCGTGATCAACAGCTCCTGCCCTGCGCTGCACTCCTGTTTCCCATCGCTGTTGGTTCCTGTGGTTGCTACTGGTTACCTCCGTGTGCCGCTGAGTCCTGCTGCTGTGGTCAGCGCTATCCTCCATCTCCTGCTGATCCACTCTCCACGCCTTCACGTGTTCCACTGGTCTCTACCCTCCTGTCAGCATTTGATTTGTATCTCATCTACTACCCTCTGCTGGATCATCTCCATTCTCCTGGGTCTCCTATGAGTCCAGTTCCACGTGTTGCTGACTCCTGTGAATTCGTGTCCCTGTTGGTCTACTCACCTGTGCGCTGCACCTGCTAGACCGCTGCCTCACCTATCCAGGGACTTCCTATCCAGGCGGCCTCCCGCCGCTCAGGTACCGCTGCTATCCCATCTGACTGCTACTGCTGAACCACGGTATGCATACTTCTCATTGACTGTGCTGTGTATTGCATATCTTGCTGGACTGTGTTTGGTTCTCTCTGGAGTCTGCTATCCGCTGAGTCTATTGCCATCATTGACTGTGCTGTGTATTGCATATCTTGCTGGACTGTGTTTGGTTCTCTCTGGAGTCTGCTATCCGCTGAGTCTATTGCCATCATTGTCTGTGTTATAATTGTGCTGGACTACTTCAAGAGACTTTCTAGATTGCAGACCTGCTCAGTCATTTATATCTATATGTATATCTATATTGTGCATATTACTGTGGATCGTGTATAAGGTGCCTGTGTATATCCTGTGTTGCAGTCTTCCCCTGTGCACCTCCTCACATATATATTCAGTGGTACAACTTGCTGATGTCAGACCACTGATCCCTGTTTCCGGTATCACCTGTTCCATCATCCTCTCACATAGCAGTGGTACAACTTGCTGCCGCAGACCACTGACTACCCGGATACCTCCACTTGGATTCCATTCCTTCACTCAGACAGCGGTACAACTTGCTACCCGCAGACCGCTGACTCTCATCACCTCCTTGTTTCTGTTGGACATTCCTCCTCCCTATAGCAGTGGTACAACTTGCTATCGCAGACCACTGACTATCTTCACGTGTCCTTGTCCATACAGTTCCTTGTGTATTATTACCTCATTATTACCAGTGTTGCTAGTCATAGACTTTCCTGAGCATCTCATCGGCCATCATTTCATGTTCCGTGATCACCTAGCTACCAGAGTATTCGATTACCATCTACATTGCTCTGGTAAGCCTACCATCTGGTGATCCCTGGGTAAAGACTCCTAGTGCCCGTGACAGACCGTCTCCTATATGGATCTAAATGGGCAGAATGCAGCTCCAGACAGAGAATAGTTTTGGAAAAAAAACTTATTAGGGACTTATGCAATGGTAATTAAATACAAACGCCTCTGCTTCCTTTTTTTGTGTTTGCCAAAAATGAGTCTCTGGCTGTCTGCGTTGTTTAGATCAGAAAATACACAAGTGGGTCAGGGGGAATAAAATAACTTCCTCTGGCCAGGTTGTGATTTCAGATGGGACACAAATGCCACGGCGATGTCACAGGGGTGCTACGGACAGGGCCAGTGGTAAGCAAGGCAGGGGACTACTTGGTAATTATTTTGGCTTAAGGGTGGTTAGAAAAAATTATATAGACCCTAAGGGTGCCTCGAACTGAGAGTTTGGGGTCCACTGGTACATAAGGAAGAACCCTTCCTTATGTACCTCCTTAGTCATCGGGAGCACCTGTCTAATATCCATTATTTGTCCCCAAACCTTGTGTCTTTAATTCTTACCATTACCTTTGTATTGCTAGCTCTTGATTTCATTACTCTGAACTTCTCTGTTGAACAGATTTGTGGTATATAAATAAAATAGAATAATCATAATTATCACTTTGGATAAGATTTTGTTTAAATATGTACAACAAAAAGTGAATACAACAAGTTACTGAGTGATGCATTTTGTGTTCCATGGGTGTTATGCACTCCATCATAGAAGACTCTGAAGATGAGTCATGTGACACAAGTGGGCAGGGCCTGTTTATAGAGTACATAAGAAAGTCAGACTCACTTGGCACAAACGCATACGAAAAACTAAATAGGATGATTTGATGGCAAGCTGTCTGTGCAGATCCACATTTGTCATCTTATGCAATTAAAATAAATTGTGGAAGGCGAAAAACAGTCGACCTCTCCCCAGCAGCCAAAGAGATGACAGATTTAGTCTTACAGCCTCTGGGATAGGTCCAGAGATCATAGTAACACATTCTTAATGCTATTACTAAGGCTATCTTCCAGGCAAAAAATTATTTAGAATATTGTTACAATCCTTGAAAATGTGTGCAGGACCTCCTTTAATTAATAAGAGAAGGGAAGTAATGCTAAGTTTTCACACACAGACCTGTAAACTCTTAATCTAAGCCCACAGATGCTAAACATGCTTATATATCTGTGTTATCATCTGGATAGCAGCTGTGTATAATGAGACCTCAGGACCTGGAAGCTGTGTCTATAGTTAAACCAAACAACCGTGTCTCTCTGTCTGTCTACCCCACCCCTTAGATTGTACGCTCCTTTGAACAGGGTATTCTCTCCTCCTGTCTTCACCACTGTTAACTCTGCTCTCCAGCTACTTAGCCCTCCTCCTTGAGGACCCTCTTTCCCGCGTCCCCTCTCGCACCCTCCTCTCCCCTCTAGGGGTCTCCCTGTCATCCGTGCCTTCCCTCTTGGACTCCGTCGTTGGTGGACCTTCCCCTCTCCCCTCCTCCGCCCCTCTAGCGGTGCTTTGAGCTCACTGAGTTACTGTGATTATTGTTTACTGTACTGTGCTGTCTCACCTCGTATTGTAATCTCGTTTGTCCCTGTATGGCGCTACGGACACCTAGTGGTGCCCTATAAATAAAAATTAATAATAATAACTTTAACACTCCAGCTCTTGTGTAACTATAGCTCCCAAAAGCCTCCGTCAAGCAGAGGTAGAGTACTTGAAATAAGAGTATAGAAGTTGAGAAACTTTTTTTCATTTTTTTTTACTATATCTTACTGCATATTGTTGTTTTTTAGTGTTATGGCAATAAAGTTCTCTTTACAAAGATCAAATAAATACAAATTTTATTTTAAACATGGATCATGGGTGTTTACAGAGACAGGCGTGCTCAATGAGGGGTCACATACAGGCTTATAAAGGTTTCTCAATAAAGCTTATTAGATTGAAGATAAGACATTGGTTCCATACATCCGTTCTGTAAGGTATCAGCTGAAATGAAGTTTGCTAAAGCGGGTATTGGATCAATTACAAGGAATATTTCTGAATTTGTCGATTACCATCTCCAGCCAATTACGGTCAAGAACAAATTGTACCTGAGAGTGGAATGGAACAATAATATGATATTGGGGACTGCATGACTGCAGATGTTAGCTCGCTCTACACAATTATCATATATATATATATATATATATATATATATATATATATATATATATATACACATATATATATATAGATTATAGTGAATTTGAAGAACAACTTAAAAATCTGATAATGGAGAGTATAGCATTAATTTTGAACAACAAGTATTATTGCTTTAAGGGGCTGTTTTATATGCAGCATTTCGGCACAGCAATGGGCACCAGATTCGCCCCAATTTATGCAAATTTATTTATGGCATTTTGAGAGAAACAACAAGTATGGAGTGGCCATCCAGACGGGGTGAATCTGGTATCCTGGTATCGATATATAGACGGCATCTGTTTATATGGAAGGGTCCTAAAGAATCTTTGGAACTATTTTGTGGATATCTAAATAACAATCTTTTTCAATATTTCCCTGGTTTTCGATGTTAGTACTATACAAGTCAACTTTTTAGATCTAACCGTATATATTGAAAATGGGTCTATATGTACTAAAACATACTTCAAACACACTGATTCTAATTGTTATATACACGCCGATAGTGAACATCATTGTAAATGGATTGGAGGTATTCCCTATAGCCAGTTTAGAAGATTGAAATAAAATTGTTCAGATAAGAATGCATATGAAAATCAATTGAAGGATATTAAAGTACAATTTCTTCAGAAGGGATATGATAATGAAAAAATTCAGATGCCGGCAACTAAAGTAGCGATGTTAAAAACCGGTATTGGGTTGGATAAGAAGTTAAATGAAACTAGGACAACTCAAGATGAAAATAGATATAATTGGGCTTTCATCACTCAATATAGTTGTAACCGTACAAATGTAATTAAGAAATATTGGTATATCCTTCTGAAAGACCCTGTTCTCAAAGAAGTCTTACCATCACGACCAACATCTGTGTATCGTAAAGCTCCATTCTTGAGAAATAAATTAGTTAGGCCCTTTCTAGTCCTATTAAAAAAAGGCCAGATTAAAACTTTACTATTCTTCAGATGTGGAACCTGTATTACCTGTAGAACCTGTAGGAAGGGATGTAGTAAATATACTCATTTTCAGGTCGGTAATCAGGGATATAAAATTCTTGATTTCATCACATGCCACACAAAAAATGTGGTTTATTTGCTCGTATGCTTTTATGTGGGTCGGACCTCTAGACCTCTTAAGGCGAGACTGTCAGAGCATATAAGAAAGATTAATAAGGGATAAGAGAGTCATTCCATCCCCGATCACTTTAAAAAGGTACACCAGTGTTCTGAATTGCATATAAAGAACTTTTGGGGAATTCAACATATTAAATCAAACTGGTGGATAACTGATACTTCTTCTCGATTAGCCCAAGCAGAGATGAAATGGATTCACAAGCTACATACCTTATCTCTAGATGGTTTGAACCTGGAGTTCGAACTAAAATGGTTTTTGAATTAAACTATTACTTAATCTGTTGGGATAGATTACATATAAATATAAGGAAGGCTTTTAACATGTATTGATCTCCATTCAAGTTTATTCTTACATAAATATTGTTTTGAGGAACAATGTTGTATAAGCCTTATGATGTAAATTGACACAGGATGCTGGAAAGAGTATTCTAAATTGAGGCTTAGGGTATAGATCACTATTTTTCATAAGATTTATTTCTATTTGTTTTCCTAATACAGAAAGATACAATCTATTATTATTATTGATCGTTCTCAATAATAATTTTGACTTCATTCATTATATGTCATCGGTTCTCTGTAAATATGGAAATATTTGTCCCAGAGCCTCTATTTAGAATATTTTATTTAATATGATAGGTTTTAGTAATAAGCCACAATATTAAAGCGAGGACCTGGATAGTGTAACATAGAAGTAATTCCGATGCTTGTTTATAGGAATATTTTACCTATAAGAATGTGTTTGAGTATCAAGCCTCCTTTTGGCATTGAGGCTTGGATCTGATGCTAGGCGGAAGTACTGTAGCGCGGGTTGAATGTGCTTCATAAAATTATGTTTGAAATCCAGACCTCGTTTTGAAATCGAGACTTGGAATAGAACATGCGGAAGTACCGTGATGCCTGGTAACGATTATGATATATAAGGATGTTAATAGTGCATATATAGTAAAGCCTTGAGAAAGCCCTATTATATAGGGGTCGAAACGCGTTTGTAGCTGTGAGTGGTAGAAGGTGATTACCGTGGTCCCGGGCACAAGTCATCATCTGTGCAGGAGGAGGTCGGTGTGGATTTGCATGCTACACGCTGTTTTCTATATTGGACTCTAGTAGGCGGCCTTGCCGCTCCGATATATGCTCTGTTATTTTAATTTTGTTTTATGATTTTAGCTGTTTCTATACATTTTATAATAAAGGATGAAGCACAATGCTATTCCCTTCCCTCTCCTTTTTCCACATCTTATGAATATATATGGAGTATTTCAACATCCTGATATAATTGAGAAGAGGAGCTTAAGGAATGCGGTGTGGATTTCAATATTGGAACAGCTTAGATGTCTATTTAATTTGCATTTGTGCAAATCCATTTTCAAAAGGGCCTTTGAATCAAAGGTGAAAGAAATCTACTTTTTTATTTTAATTTGTACTTTTGAGTCACTTTATATTGTACTTTGTGGCGTTCAGTGTCTTGGGGGCTTGGATATTCTACACACTTTTGGTGTTTGAATAGTGAAAGGATATTTGACACAAGGTGAATGTAAATATATCTGGATATACTGCACCATAATTTTTTCCTTTATATTTGAGGATATTTACCCGAGTCTTAACACCATTCAAGCTATCATCTAGCAACATCAAGCATAGCAGTTAACTACTTGGAAGATTTGAAGTAGTGTCATCTGTGAGACATTAATATGTATAGTCACTTTTAGTTATGAAGAAGCATGATAGACATATCTTGAAGACATTCTACTATTGGTATAATCTCTCTGTGCAAGAGATCAGCGCCGTGTTGCCCTATCTTATTTATGTATTGTATGTTTATATGAAGGGTAATTGGGTGGAACCCTTGATGAGATTTATTGTGCGCGGCTAGTCACCACTTTATTTATTTGTTTGCACTATTGAAATAATAAAAACACATTTATAAGAAAATAAACACAAATTAATACATATGTTAATACATACCATTAATAAGATGAGAATAAAGAATAATGCTAATAAAAAAAATGAGTCACTTTCATAGCGCTGTTAAAGATCGCCTTTTGTCTCGACCTCTGTCCACCTTTGAAGCCCTTTGTCTACGCCAATCTTCAACTAAAGGGCATATATCAACGCTTTACTATGAACTTGCTCCCTCCTCCTCAACTCTTAGAGCCCCCCATGAACTATCCTGGGAACGAGATATACGAAAATGCCGCCTCTAGCTCCATTTGTGTTAGAACTAAAGAGAACGTCTACAAGGTACTATACCGTTAGTATTATGTGCCTTCGCGCCTCTGCAGAATTCTCCAGGACTCATCTGATTGGTGCTGGCGAGGGTGCTCCCAGGAAGACACATTCCTCCACATATGGTGGTCGTGCCCTAAACTGTCAGGCTTCTGGGTTGAGATTAGAGGCCTGATTAATTCAATCCTCCAGGTGGACATTCCCCTGGAGCCCAAATTCTTTCTACTCCCTCGGCATCCCAACATCAGAATAAATTGATCAGGCACATTGTCTCAGCAGCTACTTGCCAAATTGCGGCAGATTGGCGTATGCAATCCCCTCCCTCCATGCAGGCCATAGTTAATAGAGTCTGGCAGACTCAAGGGATGGAGTATATGACCAGTATTATTCGGAACTCCTCGCGTGCTTTCACCAAGGTTTGGGATCCATGGTTATCCTTCTTTCAGGCGTGCCCACTCTTTACGTAAACCAATTCTAAAACCTTATCTCCTTCTTGGACTTCTCTCCCCTTACAATGGATCTAGTCACCTCTTACCCTCCTTTCTTTATTCCAACTTCTCTTGTTCTTTTCTTCTTTTATACACTATATATTCATCTTTCCTCTTCTTTATAAAAACTTTGGGTCCTTAGTTACTACTAAAATTAAAAGATCGGTTGACTCAGCGTTTCATATGTTCTACGCTGGTCGTGGACCTTGTTACTCTTTGTCTATTTTTGCAAACTGTCAATCGTTCTTTGTTGTTATCATGACCTTGTAAAAATAAAACTTTAAAAAAAAAATGAGTAGAATCCCATTTAGTTAGCAAATATGGCAACAAAACTAAAAATTAATCAAATTCTAAGTGAAAATATATCCTTTTAGTTATACTATGGTAAACAAAAGACAAGTTCTACTCCACTGTATTGCCAGTTGAAATATAAGAAAATCCGCAATTCAAAGAGTAAATCTTCACGAAGCCTCAGATGCGACCTGGACTCAGTCGTGTCGCACATCACAGTAGTTTAGTGAATCACTTATTTATGGTCTATGTGACTCTGTCTTTCATATGAAACCAGCAAACTTATTTTTAGCTGTTCAGTGTCACATGGACATCACTCAAAATCCTTGTTGCAAACTTCATTGTGATAATAGATTTTACTTCATTGTGATCAGTCATAAAAAAAAATAACATAAACTTAGTTCACGTTGCATGTGGACACTGACAATTATATAAACATATTAAACATATTAAAGCATGCTACGAGTAGGTCATAAAAACAGGCCACAACAGGTCACAGGGTCTACAAAAATCACTTCCCCGTGAATAGCTTATTGTATCATTTGATGCGGCTGAGACAAACAACCGTTGATAATGTTGGAATCATTCATAGAAAGCACTCAATCAGAGATTGGTTCATCTTGTAACAAAGTGTCTTTAATGCCAAACAAGCACCAAATTAAATTCTCAGTTTAATTAGCAAATTATCTGAATACTGGCGCATTTCTCTACTTTGAGCTTGTGGTTTCTTCAGAGCTATGGATGTTTCTTAAATCCAAGGGTTTTAAATCCATATGTACCCATCAAGACATTGATGCTAAGAAACGACTCACTAGCATATTCAAACTAAGTCTCAGTATAGTAAAACTTAAAAAATATATATATATAAATGTTAAAAAATACTCACATACTGAGACAGCCTATGGGGACTGTTATTAAGTACGATAACAGTGGGACCACAGCAGATATCAATCTGCTGCGATCCCATACTAGTAAACAGAGGTGATACTTAAAATCACAGTGGTGTCTCCCTCAGGCAGTAGGAAAACGTGTATAGTGAGTGTTCTTAAACGTAAGCAGCCACAACTGAGCACATCAACTTGAGTTAAATCAAACATTCAATAAGAACTATTAAAGGAAACAGCAATTTGTTTAAAGAGGAAAGCCAAGACTACAGAACTATTTAAGGTATGCATCAAACAAAGATAAATCCACACATTATTATTATACATTATTATAAACATAATCAGCCAGCCCTTTCTAGATGTAAACCCCTCTACCTGGGAGGACCTCTCATTTGTGGATATAACCCTTTTGAAGAAGTCATTAGGCGAAACGCGTCAAGGGATCATCTGGAGTTGACAGTGCACTCAGCATAAGTTGGAGACTGCTTTCTTGGCCAGAGAGTTTCCTTCCACAAGTCATCTGACTGAGAAAAATTGCTTTCAGATAAGCTATTGATTTTTTAAATAATGTACAGGCAATAATTGCTTGAATTAACTGTTTACTGTGTAATAAAATATTTTTAAATGATATATTGAGAGGTTTGTGCTGGTCTAGAAACGTGTTATGCTATGGCAATTCTTTTTCCTTGAGTTTCAGTATGCTATTGGATTAATGGTCTGCTCAGAAATTACTGAGGAAGAACTGGGAACCTAATAAAATAAGCTCCTAATTCACTAATTTTTGGAACGCGGCCACTTCTATGGAATTGTAACTCACTTTATGGTTTTCAGACTTACACTATGATTGGCGCCTCTGTCTTTTTCTATTTATCAGACTACAGAACTATTTTAAGTGTGGATCAATCAAAGATAAATCCACACATTATTATAAACATAATCATAAAATATTAGGACAGGGGATTAGGACAGAGCTGGTCTCAATAATCCTGTATACGGTGGTGCTAGAGAGTTTAGAATGTTCTGAATTTCTGCATAACTATGTGTTCAGATCTTCATCTAAGTCATATAAATAGATACAGATAACCCGATGAATCACATAACAAGCAAAAGGATATATCAGTTCAGATAATAAGAGTCTGGAGTGTCAATCGGTGGGATGACAATCAGGAGTGAGTTTGGGTGGCCCTGCCACACAGCTACGCCATGCCTCTATAAAAACGAGCTTTCTGAGGACTTCAAAAAACAGACTTGTTGATGCCCATCAAGCTGCAAAAGGCCAATAAAACAATTTTTAAAGACTTTGGGCTTCACCAATTCATTGGAGCAGTCGTCCAACAAAAATCACTCCAAGAGCAAAGCATAGAATATCCCAGGAGCTCACAAAGATCCCTAATATTGTCAAAGGGTATGCAGGCCTCGCTTAACTGGCTAATGTCAATGTTCATGAGTCCACCATCAGGAAAACACTGAACAAGAAAGGTCTGCAAGGAGGAAGCCACTTCCAGCTTTTTATCCTGTAAGCCTGGTTCTCCATATTATTATTTAAATTTTGTGTTTATCTGCACCCCAGTGACATTAGATTCTATGTAATTGTGGCGGTTATTATTTTTATTCCAAATCTTGGACTACTTGTTGTGCACCGCTATTTGTTCCATCTCCAGCCCAAAGGACTCTGCAAAGCCTGTCATCACATGTTTATTATAATAAACTTCATTATTATTTCACTTAATTTTGATTCCTGCTTCAAATGTTCAGTTACACAGCGATTCATAACATTCAACAATTACCGTTAACGTTGAGAGTTGCTTCTTAAGGGGCTCACACCAGAGAGCATAGCTTGACATACTTTTTCCCGACATAGAAATTTAATGTTGGATCATTTTGATCAATAAAGGAATGAAAAGGTATATCCTTTTCTGTTGTTTGATTTATTGGGTTAGCTTTATATAATTGTATGACTTCGATGAAGATCTAAAAACATTTATGCAGAAATTCTGAAAATTCTAAATCATTCACAAACTTACCAGTACCACTGTATATATACCTTCCTGACTCCAGGGTATAAAGTATAATATTAGGCTTTAGTGCTCCTTTAACTCATGAAGAAAAAAAATATTTGGAGGTTCAAAGATGAAACGCAGACCTTTCACATGTTGCCTATCAACACAGCTCAGTTATGAGTAAGACACAAGATCCTCAAAATGTTGTATATTATTTGTTTTGGTTATTTCAGCCTAATAAACATCCTGTATAATCTACAGCACAGTCTGTGTAATGTAAGCAGAAAAGGGCATTATTCAAAGCATCTGAAATCATGTTTTATAGGTCACAAGCTTGGATCTCATCCCAATGTCAACATCAGTAAAGTGGCTGTAATAATCCCAGGATACCCAATGTTGTTTATTAAATGAATATTAAATGATAGTCAGGACCGAGGCAGAAAAACAGCTTGATACAGTAATACATTCATATCATTCATTAACAAAAAACTGAAAAGGATTAAAATCAAAACAAAAGAAAATAAATGATTATAATTGACTATAAGAATATTGAAACCAGTTTCGGTATATTATAATTTACATTGGAACCATCTTCATCAGCTATTTATATAGCGCCGCTAATTCCGCAGCGCTGTACAGAGAACTCATTCATATCAGTCCCTGCACAATTGGGGCTTACAGTCAAAATTCCTTACACACAGATTGAGAGAGACTGAGGTCAATTTAATAGCAGTCAATTAAGCTAATAATATGTTTTTGGAGTGTAGGAGGAAACCAGAGCACCTGGAGGAAACCCACTCAAACACTGGGAGAACATACAAACTCCACACAGATAAGGCCATGGACGGGAATTGAACTCATGACCCCAGTACTGTGAGGCAGAAGAGCTTACCACTAAGCCACCGTGCTGCTCATAGGGAAAATCCAGTAAATGTGGTCCCTCTTTAGGTCTGTGATAGAGGATTGTATTTTGGATGGCGATTAAAACTGCACCTTTTCCAAATGCACTTTTCTTCCCCATCCATTTTTCGATTTGAGATTCCTCAGCCTCCTCTACCCCTCCTAGCTCAACCTTTTTCATTCACAGCTCCTGATCTTAACCTCTTCTCTAAAGTCTTTCATCTAATACCGCCCCACTATAAATTGAGACGTAGGATTGAATAACCAGTACGCTCGCCCCTACACTTAATACTATACTCCAATATTTTCCTTGCGTAAGAGAAGAGCAAGTTAAGTTTTATATATACAGCCATGGCCAAATGTTTTGAGAATGACACAAATATTTTTCACAAAGTCTGCTGCCTCAGTTTTTATGATGGCAATTTGCATATACTGCAGAATGTCATGGAGTGATCAGATGAACTGCAATTCATTTCAAAGTCCCTCTTTGTCATGACAATGAACTTTATCCCAAAAACAAAATTTCACCCCCGATACAATAAAAGGACCAGCTGAAATCAGGTCGGTGATTCTCTCGTTAACACAGGTGAGAGTGTTGACGAGGACAAGGCTGGAGATCACTCTGTCATGCTGATTGAGTAAGATTGGTTGTAAGGCCATTTGTGTGCTGTATCCTGCATGAATTTGCTCTGCGCATGTGTCAGAAGAGACTTATATCAATGAACGCAATTCATGTCCGAAAGCAAATGCATGAATCCTAATAAAACATTTTGAAAACTGAAATTAATAAATAGATTAATATAGCAATATTAATGAGAGTGCAACATATCAATTCTCTGGGAAGTAGTGATATCACTGAGTAATGAAAGCATTGAAATGATTTATATATTGAAACAATGTAACTAATTCCCCATATCTAGATTACTTTTGTTTTGGTGATTTTGTTAAACATTCCACCACAGAAGTCGTGCAAAGTGAGTGACGTTCTGCAGGTGGACAGTGCCTGGCTGAGTACATACTGGCTGACAGACAGGTCTGATCAATGCAATAATGCTTTTACTTTGTCAATAATAAAAAGGAAAGATAATAAAATGCTTACAGACAACAGCACAGTGACAGAGATATCTGCTATATGGGGACTAAAACGAATGAGAGATTGGACCTAGCAGCTGTATATAATTATATCATACCATGTGGGGGAGGGGGAGAAAGAGAGAGAGAGAGAGAGAGAGAGAGAGAGAGAGAGAGAGAGAAAGGGATGGGAGAGAGAGAGCAGAAAGAGAGAGATAGGGAGAAAGGGATGAGAGAGAAAGTAGAGGGAGAGAGGGGAGAGAGATAGAGAGAGTGTGGAGAGAGAGAGAGAGAGAAAGGGAGGGGGAGAGAGAGAAGAGAGATGGGAGAGAGAGGGAGAAAGGGAGGGGGAGAGAGAGAGAGAGATGGGAGAGAGAGGGAGAAAGGGAGGGGGAGAGAGAGAAGAGAGATGGGAGAGAGAGGGAGAAAGGGAGGGGGAGAGAGAGAGATGGGAGAGAGAGGGAGAAAGGGAGGGGGAGGGAGAGAGAGAGAGAGAGAGAGAGAGAGAGAGAGAAAGGGAGGGGGAGAGAGATTGGGGAGAGGGGGAGAGAGAGAGGGAGAGAGAGGGGGAGAGATAGAGAGAGAGGGGGGGAAAGAGAGAGAGAAAGAGAGAGAAGGAGAAAGAGAGAGAGGGAGTGAGAGGGAGGGAGTGAGAGGGAGGGAGAGAAAGGGAGTGGGGAGAGAGAGGAGAGAGAGAGAGGGGGGAGAGAGAGTAGAGAGAGAGGAGAGAGAGAGGAGTGAGAGGAGATGAGAGGGAGAGAGAGGAGAGGGAGAGAGAAGAGAGAGGAGGAGAGAGAGAGAAGAGAGAGAGGAGAGAAGAGAAGAGAGAGAGAGAGGAGTGAGAGAGGAGAGGAGAGAAGAGAGAGAGAGGAGTGAGAGAGGAGAGGAGAGGAGAGAAGAGAGAGAGGAGTGAGAGAGGAGAGGAGAGAGGAGAGAAGAGAAGAGAAGAGAGAGAGGAGAGAGAGGAGAGAGAGAGGAGTGAGAGAGGAGTGAGAGAGGAGAGGAGAGGAGAGAGGAGAGAAGAGAAGAGAAGAGAGAGAGGAGAGAGAGAGAGGAGAGGAGAGAAGAGAGAGAGGAGTGAGAGAGGAGTGAGAGAGGAGAGGAGAGGAGAGGAGAGAGGAGAGAAGAGAAGAGAAGAGAGAGAGGAGAGGAGAGAGGAGAGGAGAGAGAGAGGAGAGAAGAGAGAGAGAGGAGAGGAGAGAGAGAGGAGAGAAGAGAGAGAGAGGAGAGGAGAGAGAGAGGAGAGAAGAGAAGAGAAGAGAAGAGAAGAGAAGAGAAGAGAAGAGAAGAGAAGAGAGAGAGGAGTGAGAGAGGAGAGGAGTGAGAGAGGAGAGAAGAGAGAGAGGAGAGGAGAGAGAGGAGAGAAGAGAGAGAGGAGTGAGAGAGGAGAGGAGAGAGGAGAGAGAGAGGAGAGAAGAGAGAGAGGAGAGGAGAGAGAGGAGAGAATAGAGAGAGGAGTGAGAGAGGAGAGGAGAGAGAGAGAGAGGAGAGAAGAGAGAGAGGAGAGGAGAGAGAGAGGAGAGAATAGAGAGAGGAGTGAGAGAGGAGAGAAGAGAACAGAGAGAGGAGTGAGAGAGGAGGAGAGAGGAGAGAGGAGAGAGGAGAGAGAGAGAGGAGTGAGAGAGGAGAGGAGAGGAGAGAGAGGAAAAAGTGAAACATTTCATATTTTTCATTCCTTTCAAAATATTGGTTTCTCTCCAAGAACCAAGTGCTCAACTGAAAAATGAGATTGGGCATTCCTTATACTATCCAAACAAGGAGGATGAACATTCTATAATATACATAGTACAGTATTACTATATAGCTTTATCAATCACATTTTCTGACCTCTAAAGCCAGACCCACTGTAAACGACACCATTTGAAATAATGTGTCCTACTTTTTAGACGATTGCAAAGCGTCTATATCACCCAAAAAGGTGAACGAGTACAACAGAAAGATCTGGGACTTGTAGTGTCACAAGCGAGCCATAGTTTGCCCTGTGGAAACGCTTTGCTTAGAATAGTTGCACAGATGAAGTTGTATATCTTCCTACACATTTGATACGTCACGTTTTGGTGCAATTAGCATGTAAAACACAGCGTTTAACGGTAGCAGAATGCAAATTCCCCCAGCTATAGTAAACGGACAGCAAACTCTACAAAAAGTAATTACTTGTAGTTTCAGAAAGGACGCGTTGTGTTTAGAATCATTGCAGGGCTCACAACGTATTCTTTCAATTCAATAATGAAAAAGCAAGTTTGGCTCATTGCTTTGGTCATCTCCCAAAGTCCCAAGCAGATTAGCGTTCACTATGGGGTGGAAAAGTTCTCACGGTCACAACTTCATTTTTTGGTGGCTGATCTGCAAAATGATATTAGGAGGATGAACGATCCAAGTTTGTGTTTATACAGCAGGGAGTACGTGGTCCGGACCATTAGAATTTTACCAGGCAAATATATTACAGCCTGTGTCATTACACAATCAAACTGGCTGGGCTATTCTTCACATTACAGCAATACTAGAGGGATCTTTTCATCTGTTTAGAAATACTGATAAATTAACACTTCACTTTCAGTATTTCTTCACCCCAGAAGCAGGGAGCCTGTGACTCTTTTTGAGACTTGCGTTAGGCTGAGTACACACTACAGGATTTTCCCCCAATTATCGCGCCAGTCACAGAATAAACAACTCCAACAATCATGTTTTATCGTTCCAAAGTACATTGTATCGTTTGATTTGATTTAATAACAGGACTAAAAATTAGGGATGTGCACCGGCGACTTTTGAGGTCTCGTGTTTTGTGTTTTGGATCCGGATTTTCGTTATTTTTGAGGTTCGGATTTGTCTCGCAAAACACTTGACGAAAGGTCTCGGTTCGGATTTAAGGTTTTGGATTCGGATTTTTTTTGAAAAAAACATAAAAAGTTTAAAAATCAAGTTTTTGGGCTTATTTTCACTCCTAGGCTATTATTAACCTCAATAACATTCAATAACAAGCATTTCCACTAATTTACAGTGTATTCTGAACACCTCACAATATAGTTATTAGTCCAAAACGTTGCAACAAGGTATCTTTCTGGACTGCGTAGAGGAGTGGGTCACCACAATATATATTAAAAACCCTGAACTTTTATGATTCGCACCAATAAATGTACCTGGACTGCGTAGAGGAGTGGGTCACCACAATATATATTAAAAACCCTGAACTTTTATGATTCGCACCAATAAATGTACCTGGACTGCGTAGAGGAGTGGGTCACCACAATATATCTTAAAAACCCTGAACTTTTATGATTCGCACCAATAAATGTACCTGGACTGCGTAGAGGAGTGGGTCACCACAATATCTTAAAAACCCCGAACTTTTATGAATCGCACCAATAAATGTACCTGGACTGCGTAGAGGAGTGGGTCACCACAATATCTTAAAAACCCTGAACTTTTATGAATCGCACCAATAAATGTACCTGGACTGCGTAGAGGAGTGGGTCACCACAATATCTTAAAAACCCCGAACTTTTATGATTCGCACCAATAATTGTACCTGGACTGCGTAGAGGAGTGGGTCACCACAATATATTAAAAACCCTGAACTTTTATGATTCGCACCAATAATTGTACCTGGATTGCGTAGAGGAGTGGGTCACCACAATATATTAAAAACCCTGAACTTTTATGAGTCGCACCAATAATTGTACCTGGACTGCGTAGAGGAGTGGGTCACCACAATATATTAAAAACCCTGAACTTTTATGATTCGCACCAATAATTGTACCTGGACTGCGTAGAGGAGTGGGTCACCACAATATATTAAAAACCCTGAACTTTTATGATTCGCACCAATAATTGTACCTGGACTGCGTAGAGGAGTGGGTCACCACAATATATTAAAAACCCTGAACTTTTATGATTCGCACCAATAATTGTACCTGGACTGCGTAGAGGAGTGGGTCACCACAATATATTAAAAACCCTGAACTTTTATGATTCGCACCAATAATTGTACCTGGACTGCGTAGAGGAGTGGGTCACCACAATATATTAAAAACCCTGAACTTTTATGATTCGCACCAATAATTGTACCTGGACTGCGTAGAGGAGTGGGTCACCACAATATATTAAAAACCCTGAACTTTTATGATTCGCACCAATAATTGTACCTGGACTGCGTAGAGGAGTGGGTCACCACAATATATTAAAAACCCTGAACTTTTATGATTCGCACCAATAATTGTACCTGGACTGTGTAGAGGAGTGGGTCACCACAATATATTAAAAACCCTGAACTTTTATGAATCGCACCAATAAATGTACCTGGACTGCCTAGAGGAGTGGGCACTGGGCACCACAATAAAATATATAAAAAACCTTCAACAGATCTGCATTACACTACACATACGGCTGCTCCTCCATCCTCTCCATCATATACATGTTGGAGTTTTAGCGTGTGACAACCTCTTGTTTTTGGTAATGTCAGTGCATTTTGAATATTTTTCAATTTGCCCCACACCACTGAATGTACTTTATCTATGATACGCAATACGCATCTATCTATCTTGACTGCGTAGTGTGGTGGCCCCGGTACACAATTTGGTACCGAGGCCACAATATAATTAAAAAACCCTCCACGTGTCAGAATTCCACCAAACAAGTATCTGGACTGCGTAGTACAGACAATTCGTCATTGAGATCCCAGACAGACAGGGTCAAAGTGTTATTGTTTGACTTTGTAAACCCAAAAAACTGTCCCTGTTGCACATAGTCGTGCAATGAAGACTGACTTTTTCATTTAAAGGCACGATCTTTCAAGTGTAGTGTTTGTAAGTCTAAGTCATATTATACTTTTGGTAAAATTGGTTTATTTTGTTCCTCTTTATGGTAATAAGTAATAGAATTAAAGTATGAAATAGAATTAAAGTATGAAATAGAATTAAAGTATGAAATAGAATTAAAGTATGAAATAGAATTAAAGTATGAAATAGAGTGGTATAGAGTTGTAGTGTGGTATAGATAGAGTGGTCCACACAATATAATAATAAAACCCTCAACTGGTCTGAATTCCACCAAACAAGTATCTGGACTGCGTAGTGTGGTGGCCCCGGTACACAATTTGGTACCGAGGCCACAATATAATTAAAAAATTGGGCATCAACTGTCACCGTTGTTTAATATCTGATACACCTAAATATGGACTGCACAGTGGAGTGGCCCCGGTAGTAAATTTGGTGCCGGGGCCACAATACCTCCTCCAACTTCCAAGTGTAGTGTTTATAAAGACAGACAGCGTCGAAGTGTTATTAGTTGACTTTCTTAACCCTAAAATTATCCCAGTTGCAAATATTCGTGCAATGGACAGTTACTTTTTTATTGAAAGACTCAAGCTGTCAAGTGTAGTGTTTATAAAATATAAACAACAATACAGTAGTTTTAGAGCACGTCAATACCTCTTGTTTTAAATTATGACACGGCATTTTACTTTTGGTTTAATTTCTTGTATTTTTTTAAATTTGGTTTTACTTTTTGAACATGGCAAACGACTGTTGATTGGTCATATAATGCAAAAAAAAAAGGTCCAAGATGGAATTGTCCTTGGGCCCTCACACCCACCCTTATGTTGTTTAAATAGGACATGCACACTTTAACAAACCAATCATTTCAGCGACAGGGCCTACCAAACAACTTTGGCTGAAATGATTGGTTTGTTTGGGCCCCCACACCAAAAAAGCTATTCATCTCTCCCTGTACAGACTAAACAGGCTCTACTGAGGCAAGATGTCGTCCTCATCCTCAACCTCTGATTCCTCTCCCCCTACAGTGTGTACTTCCTCCTCATCACACATTATCAATTCGTCCCCGCTGGACTCCACAACCACAGGTCCCTCTGTAGTATCTGGAGGGCAGTGCTGTACTTCATTGAGGAATTGATTATTCATTTTTATAAACATTATTTTTTCAACGTTGTGAGGAAGCAACCTCCTTCGCCGCTCACTGACCAGGTTCCCCGCTGCACTAAAAACTCTTTCCGAGTACACACTGGAGGGGGGACAACTCAGGTAAAATAGAGCCAGTTTGTACAGGGGCTTCCAAACTGCCTTTTTTTCCTGCCAGTAACAATATGGACTGTCTGACATGTCTACTTGGATGGTGTCAGCAAAGTAATCATCCACAATTTTTTCTATTGTGACAGCATCCAATGCAGCGAGAGTAGACATGTCTGCAATGGTTGGCAGGTCCTTCAGTCCGGACCAGATGTTATCAGCATCCCCGCCAGTGCCTCTTTTGGGAAAACTGAGCTTTTTCCTCGCAGCCATAGATGTGGAAGAAAATGAGGGTGGAGCTGTTGGCATGTCACGGTCCTCTTCAGAGGACAATCTCCTGACCAGCAGGTCTTTGCACCGCTGTAGACTTGTGTCCGCCGGAAACAGAGACACAACATACGCTTTAAACCGAGGATCGAGCACGGTGGCCAGAATGTATTCCTCTGACTTTAAAAGAGTGACCACCCTCGGATCCTGGCAAAGCGTACGAAGGGCTACATCCACAAGAGCTACATGCTTGGTGTAATCGCAATGGCTTACCAGCTCCTCCCTCACTTTCTCCAGCTGCTTCTGCAACAGCCTGATCAGGGGAATGACCTGACTCAAGCTGGCAGTGTCGGAACTGACTTCTCGTGTGGCAAGTTCAAATGGCTGCAGAACCTTGCACAACACGGAAATCAGTCTCCACTGCACTTGACTGAGGCGCATCCCCACTCCTTTGCCTATGTCGTAGGTGGCTGTGTAGGCCTGAATGGCCTTTTGCTGCTCCTCCATCCTCTGCAGCATATAGAGGGTGGAGTTCCAGCGCGTCACAACCTCTTGTTTGAGGTGATGGCAGGGCAGGTTCATGCTTTTTTGATGTGCCTCTAGTCTGCGGTAGGCACTGGCTGAATGCCGAAAGTGTCCAGCAATTTTGCGCGCCACCGCAAGCATCTCCTGCACACCCCTGTCACTCTTGAGGTAATGCTGCACCACCAAATTAATGGTGTGGGCAAAACATGGGACGTGCTGGAAATTGCCCATATTTAATGCCCGCACAATGTTACTGGCATTGTCTGACACCACAAATCCCCATGAGAGTCTAAGTGGGGTAAGCCACTGGGAGATAATTTCCCTCATTTTCTCTAATATGTTGTCAGCGTTGTGCCTCTTATTAAAGCCTGTAATGCACAATGTTGCCTGCCTTTGCATGAGCAGCCATTTTGTAGATGCTGCTACTGATGCAGCTGTTGCTGTTGCTGCGGAAGGGGATGCATCTACCCAGTGGGCTGTCACAGTCATATAGTCCTTCGTTTGCCCAGAACCACTTGTCCACATGTCCGTGGTTAAGTGGACAGTGGGTACAACCGCATTTTTAAGAGCACTGAGGACACTTGATCGTACTTCTCTGTACATTTTTGGTATCGCCTGCCTAGTGAAGTGGAATCTCGAGGGGATTTGGTACCGGGGACACAATACCTCCATCAACCCTCTAAATCCCACTCCACTGATGGCGGACACCGGGCGCACGTCTAACACCAACATTGCAGTTACAGCCGCAGTTATACGCTTTGCAATAGGGTGACTACTATCGTATTTTGTGGTCATGGCAAACGACTGTTGGACGGTCAATTGTTTTGTGAAAGACTTAGCGGTCTTACGACTTCCCCTCTGGGAAGATGACCGACTAACAGCAGCAACAGCAGCAGTGGCAGTAGTAGGCGTACCGCTGCAGGATTCCTCGGATGAATCCCGTATTGAGGAGGACTCAGTCTGGCTGCTGACTTGGGCTGCAGGACTGAATCTGATGGAGATTGTGGAGGAAGTTGACGAGGAGGGTGTTGCTGGTGTGTATCCAACTGGACCACGGGATTTAGGTGTCCCTGTACCGATGAGGGTCCTAGCCCCAGTTCCTGAACTAACCACTGAACTATGAAGGTTATTCAGGTGACGTATAAGGGAGGATGTTCCTAGGTGGGCAAGATCCTTACCCCTGCTTATTTGAGCTTTACATAAGCTACATATGGCCATACATTGGTTGTCTGGATTTGGATAAAAATAACTCCAGACCGAAGAGGTGCATTTTTTGGTCTTCTGACCAGGCATGACGATGGGCTTTTTCATCCCATGGACATCAGCTGTTTCCCCCCCCTGGTGCCTCATTTACAATAACCACATCACCATCCTCATCATCAAGTTCCTCCACAGCGCCAGCTACATCATCAATAGCCTCCTCCCGAGCCACCTCTTCCCGTACAGTGATGGGAAGGTCAGGCTTGACAACCACCAACACCCTTGGACTCGCCTTGTGGATTAGTGATAATTTCTCTTTAGAAGGCAGAGTTGTTTGCTGTTTTGTTGCTGACAGCATAACTCTCTTCAATTTTTTGTAGGGGGGGGGAGGAGGAGGAGGGCTAAGATCCGTGGGTGAAGCTGAACCACTAGTCATGAACACGGGCCAGGGCCTAAGCCGTTCCTTGCCACTCCGTGTCGTAAATGGCATATTGGCAACTTTACGTTTCTCCTCAAATGATTTAAAGTTTCTCTTTTTGCTACTTTTTCTTAACTTGGGCTTTTTGGATTTTACATGCCCGGTACTACGAGATTGGGCATCGGGCTTGGAAGACGACGTTGATGGCATTTCATCGTCTATGTCATGACTAGTGGCAGCAGCTTCAGCATTAGGAGGAAGTGGGTCTTGATCTTTCCCTACTTTATCCTCCAAATTTTTGGTCTCCATTATATGTAGCACAAGATACTGCAGAATGTGTGAACTTGGTAATATTGCAGTACCAATGGACTTATACTGCTGGATTGGTTTTGCAAATTTGGTTATAATTATTATATATATTTTTTTTTTTTAATTTTTAATTTTTTTTTATATAGTGGGGAAATAACTATGCCCTTAGAAGCACAGAGCACAGGACACAGCACCACTGGACTGAACAGGACACGGCACAGGACCCAGCAGCACTACGGAACTCAGCAGGACAGAGCACAGGACACAGCACCACTGGACTGATACTGCAGAACACAGCACAGCACAGCACAGCACAGCACAGCACAGCACAGCACAGAACTAAACAGCACAGAACTAAACAGCACAGAACTAAACAGCACAGAACTAAACAGCACAGAACTAAACAGCACAGAGGACCACCTAACACACCCTCCCTCTACCCTGATCAATGCCCGAGTGAAGATGGCGGCGACTAGCGGGGAATTTATAGGATCCGAGTATCGCGAGATCCGACAACGGGATTATGAGTCAGAGCCTCAGTTTCACTTTTGAATTTGGCGCCAATACCCGGATCTGTCTCGGATCCGACTCGGATCCGCAACGTTCGGGTGGGCTCGGATTTCATAAATCCGAGTGCCCTCATCCCTACTAAAAATCTCTACAAACGATGGAAAGATGTTGGGCAAATTCGGCAGCGTGTACACCAGCAGTGTCCGTAGATCTTCATAGAGTTTACAGTCACAATCTTTTCAGCCGATGGTTATGACAGATGAAGAGCACAGATCGGATGGTAAATCGTAAAACGTGTATAGTGTGTATACAGGAATCGGCATGCTGGTCGGGACTTTCTGTCGTCGTTAAAATCATTTACGATATCACATCGGGAGAAATTTTCTGTAGTGTGTACCCAGCCTTAGACTTCCCGATTGTATGCATGTTATTCCACTATATTTATGTATATAAAGTAGGATTATGGCTACTTGTGATTCACATAGATCTCGCCCTAGACTTGACCTTCTCCCAATTCTGTACCAATCATACCATTTTTGTACATTTTCTAGCTAGAACTGGTATCAGACAACATGGTCTTGCGGAATAATCAAAACCGTGAATGTCAGGCCGCTAGAGAAGTGTCCTTGTCATTCAATGGAGATCCGTATATCGGGAAAGGAGGTGGCATCGGGAGACGGTTAAGCACCAGACTGCTGCCACGAGAAGAGGAAAGGATTCTGGGAAAATCATTGGGTGGTCCTGCTCTTCAAGAACGGTTTGGCGCAAATTTTGCATCTAAATGCCACCAGACTCTTGCTTTCATTGTCTTACTTGCACTAGACAGATAAAAGCTAAATGCAAGTTTAGTAAACAAAATCTAGTGTATCCCAGACCTAACCTTTTAAAGTCAGTGTGCACCCATAGAGATGTACACCTAAGTCACACCTCCTGTGCGCAACGCATCCTGCGCAATCATCCAGCCGCCACAGCACCTGAAGTGCAGAGTAAGCAGAATTATGGGTAAAGCATCCAAACAGTCGCTGAATCATTAAGGAAAATTGCTCGTTTATGATGGCTCAATCTTCCGATGCACAGAGCATTGTAATTGTTTTGAAGTAACCCTAAAAAAATTAGCAAATATGGATGACCACATTTCTGACAATTCCCCCAATTATGATCCCCAAACGAAAAGTGATAACTGTATGATAGAATCTGACTGCAAGTCAACATAGTTATGTAGGCTGGAAGCTTTAGACTAAAGATATTTTTCTCTCAGTTCACACAAGAAATATCTTAAGAACATTAATCCAATTTAGAAAATCATCTCGCTTGAAAAGCTACAGAGTTTGAGCAACTTCCAGAAAAGGAGACTAAAATCTGGAGGATTTAAGATCTAAGAATGTGGCATTTCTGAGACGAGAACGTGTACCAATGACACAACATAAACTGAGGCCGGATGGGATAATAGGCAACACAATAGTTGATTGGCCAAAATGTTTGACATAACTTCAACAAGATAAAAGAAACATATTTAAAAGTAAGAAACTAATAAAGGGTAAACTGCAAAAATCACTGCATGTATGTAGCCGTTTTAAGCTTAGACATTTACTTATTTTCGCCACCAATTTCCACACAAAGGGAGCGATTCATTAAAAAGCGTAAATGCCGATATGTGTCGTATTTTAAAACCGCACCGTGCATGTCCGGAAACGGACCATACGCCCGTGAACGCAGCAACATCCAATTTATCTCCCTCTCCCTCTCCACCGGCATCTTCCCCTCCTCCTTCAAACACGCTCTTGTATCCCCCATTCTTAAGAAACCTCATCTCGACCCCACCTCTCTCTCCAACTATCGCCCCATCTCTCTTCTCCCTTTTGCCTCCAAAATACTTGAGAGGCTCGTCTGCAGCCGCCTCTCCACCTACCTCTCTGATCACTCCCTCCTCGATCCTCTCCAATCTGGCTTCCGCCCCCTCCACTCCACCGAAACTGCCCTGGCCATAGTCACCAACGATCTCCTCTCTGCCAAAGCTAGGGGCCACTTCTCTCTTTTCATTCTCTTGGATCTCTCAGCGGCCTTCGACACCGTTGACCACCCGCTCTTGCTCCACACCCTTCAATCCTTTGGCCTCTCCGGCTCCGCCCTGTCCTGGTTCACCTCTTACCTTGCTGACCGTACCTTCTCCGTCTCCACCTCCCGATCTATCTCCTCCCCCTCCTCCCTTCCAGTAGGGGTTCCCCAAGGCTCTGCTCTCGGACCCCTACTGTTCTCCCTTTACACCTGTTCCCTCGGTGAACTCATCAGCTCCTTTGGTCTCAAGTACCACCTCTATACGGATGACACCCAACTCTACCTTTCCTCTCCCGATCTCTCTCCCTCCCTCCTCTTCAGGGTGTCCGCCTGCCTCTCCGCCATCTCCTCCTGGATGTCCTCTAGATTCCTCAAACTCAATCTCACAAAAACCGAATTTATTGTCTTTCCCCCCACTCACTCCCCCTCCCCTTCCGACCTTTCTATCACCGTTCTCAACTCCTCTATTTCCCCTGTTTCTCAACTTCGCTGCCTCAGCGTCACCCTGGACTCCTCTCTCTCGCCAAATCCTGCCGCTTCCAGCTGCGCAACATCGCACGCATTCGGCCCTTCCTCTCCCAAGATGCCACTAAAGCCCTTGTCCACTCTCTTATCTCCCGCTTAGACTACTGTAACCTCCTCCTTACTGGCCTCCCCCGCTCTCATCCCGCTCCCCTTCGCTCCGTACTCAATGCAGCCGCTCGGCTCATTTTCCTTTCTCGCCGCTCCTCTTCTGTCTCCCCCCTCTACCAATCCCTCCACTGGCTCCCCATCCCCTACAGAATTGTGTTCAAGCTCCTCACTCTTACTTTCAAGGCCCTCTCCAACTCCACTGCTCCCTACATCTCCAACCTTATCTCCATTCACGCTCCATCCCGCCCTCTACGTTCGACTAACGACCGTCGCCTCTCTTCCCCCCTGGTTACCTCCTCCCATGCTCGCATCCAAGACTTCTCCCGCGCTGCCCCCCTCCACTGGAACCAGCTCACCCGCTCCATCAGAACTTCCCCCAACTTGTCCAGCTTCAAATGGGCCCTAAAAACCCACCTCTTCCTTAAAGCCCTTCACTCCCCCACCCAGTGACCTCCTCCCAGTCTCCCCCTACCCCCCTCCCTCGCCTGTCCCCCTCCTTCTTCCCACCTTTTCATTCCCCTCTCCCCCCCCCCCTCTCTGTCTCTGCCTCCGCTCTCCCCATTCCCTCCTCCTACCATTGTGTCTCTGTCCGTCCTACCCTCCCCTTAGATTGTATGCTCCTCCGAGCAGGGCCTCCTCTCCTTCTGTTCTCCACCACCTTAACTCTGCTCTCCAGCTCCTTGTCTCCTCCGTGAGGTCCTCTGGCCCCTGTCTCTACCCCGCTGGGGGCTCTCACCTCTAATCTAGCTGTTCATGGAGCTTCAGAGTTACTGTGCTTTCTGTTAACTGTACTGTGCTGTCTCACCCTGTATCGCGTTTCTGTCTGTCCCTGTACGGCGCTACGGCTACCTAGTGGCACCTTATAAATAAAAATTAATAATAATAATAATCTTTGAGCGGAAAGGACAGTTGACAATTTCAGGGGCGGAATGGGGAGGGGAACGGGCGTATGCACGCAGTCAATGTACAGTAAGGGTGTGCCAAGCTCGGGCGCACGCAGCAGCGTCTGACAAACTTTGGGCATCTCTCAGGTACATGTTTATCTATCGTATCCCTTGCACCAGCTACAGGTCTGGTGTTGACAGCTGTGAGATGCGCACTAACCTCTGTGAACTGGTTTTGGATCTGGATTAGCTTCGTGTTTTGGTTCAGGCAAAACTGCCCTTGTGTGTTTTGGTTTTGGATTTTTTAGAAAAATTGCTAAAATCACATATATTTGCTCTTTTTTTTTGTTCCTACATTATTATTAACCTCAATAACATTAATTTAAGTCATTTGCAGTCAATTTTGACCACCTCACAGATCACAATATTATTTTCATACACTTTCGGACAAATACTGCAGCGACCTGGCTGGATGGTAAGAGACAGCAATGACACAAACACACGGCAGTTCCTGGTACATCTAGGACACATTGGCACACAGCAGTGGCAGAAAAGAAAAATGGGGATCAGCCCTCCCACCCTTCGTAATGTTGGATCTTTAACAGTAAATGAGAACTCGAGAGATCCAAGGACGTCACAATGACGTTTTGTCTCGTTTTTTTAATTCCGAAGGCACGCAACAGTTCCGAGCTGGGCTTGGTACTCGGATCCCCTAAGTTCGGGTGTGTTCGGTTCTCGAGGAACCGAGCCTGAGCATCTCTAGCTATAACGTGTTTGTAATCAGGAGCAATTGTAAACATTTATTTTATGTACAGTAGACATTCATAACACCCTAATAAATGTATTTTATTTTAAAAACAAACTTTTTAAAAATTGTTTTAGGTTTTGTCATTAATGATTATATTATTAACAGATTATATTAGTTGAATAGTTTTTTTTCTGTGTGTTCGTTTGTGACTTGATATTCCACATAAGTATTGGACGTATCCTGAAGTGTAATATCCGTTAGAGCAGAGCGCACCTAGACCAGTATTTATGAACAGAATTATCTTCAAATCCGCTCCTTGCAGAATAAGCACGTACGTATGCCTGATGTACATGAGTTTCTAAAAACTGCACAATACGTTCGTTTTGCGTTCCAGACACCCAATATGTATTTTACTAGTGAATGTTGTTTCTTTTAAACAATTCCCTGCTTGGAGTCTTCCAAGTCCCTAATGAGTTTTCCATGCTTCCTTTCCTTAATATAACTTTGGAATCTGTTTTTATTTGCGTAATAATAATTCTGACTGTTCATCACTTATACATTGCTGAAAATTCTCACAAAATTAATTAAATTAGCAGCATGCGGTTCTAGACAAATCTTTTCCAATTTAAAAAGTATTCTTGGAAATCCGAGAACTTTCTTTCGCACCATCAGTCCTGGTTTAATTTTTACGACTTTGTGCAAATTGAGGAAAAGTTTGATAATCCTATTAAAACAGGCACATCAAAATTTGATTGGCCACACAATTAATCAGCCCTTATGGATGCAAAAATAAACAAATCACTGACATATTTATCTAAATCAACTTATTTATTTTAAGTAGGAAACTAATAAGACAAGCTGTTTTCAGGCATCCTCTGTGTGAGAGAGTGATTGCATCCCAATTACACTGGGGACTCTTCTCGGACAGCCATGTCTTGCCCTTAAACTTTTAAAAAATGATATCACTTTGGAACACTGAAGACACGGATCGCACCACAACTAGTGGGTGGAAGATTGTCGTTGATGCACCAAGGGAACTGATAAGTGATAAGACATACACAACCTAAATAGATAGAAACTCAAATTATATCATTATGGTTTAAATACAGCATTCCCTGATGAACACGTCTGATGAGTGGGGAGCTTGAAAAGTTGTTGACACAGCAATAAATCCTGCATTTTCTTTATTATTCAGTTAAAACACAAAGGGAAATAAATAAACCCCACGCAATTAAAATTAAAAGCATTTAATGTATGTCCAGTTTTACAATGCAATACAGCATTACAACGGGGTTCAGAAATATAAAGGCATGTGTATTACATTAATATTGCTATTACATTGTTATCGTCAAATGAACTTTTAATGTTCATGTCCATTAACAGCAACAAAATCCAGGTTTTTTTCCCAGTTCCAACAACATGGGCCCTGTAAGATGAATACTGTCTGCTGATGTTGAATTCCTAAATATGTGTTTTGTTTTATTGCAATCCAGTAAGAAAAATTCACTATATCCATCACTAAAACGTTTTTTTTTTCTTGTAGCTGTTTGAGAATCTGCTGGTGATAAATAAATGTCAGGTAGAGAGAGCTTGTTGTACGAGTGCTCGCTGTGTCTGTACCCCCCCCCCCCCCCCGGACAAACGCAGCCGAGCGATGGAACATTCACAATGTGATGGATGAATTATGCACGGTGGAAACTTGTTCTGAACAATGGCTGGTTTAGTTGTATTGTCTTCATGTATTACACAAGCAATACGTCAAACGGGTGTGCTGAAACGCTTGGTGAATTCTTCCAATGCGTACACTGTGCCGTAGCCCACTTGTGGGTCCATGCTGATAAAGTCGTCCAAGTTCATAGAGGATTCTGTAACAAAGTAGAAACAAAGAAAATCAGAGTAACACTGATCAACAATACCAGCTGCAGTTATTGGTATTCTGTGTCTCTCCCGCTGTTATGGAACTACAAGTTCCAGCATGCCCTGCCTACATGCACTCTGAGTACCCATGTACTGAACCCAAATGCTGTTGACATACATGCAGTCAGTGTGGAAGCGGTGTTCCGAGCACACGACCCCGGTAAGGACGTGGAATACTGGTGGATCCAAAGCGCCCACATGTCACTAGCCCAACTATCAGCGTGTGGCTTCCTGTTGCCTCTAACGAGAACAATGTGTGGACAGGTCACTGCCACCCACAAAATCAGAACAATCCTCTAGCAAAATACTCTGTGCTGCTGTGAACATTCCAGTAAACTGTCTACGGAGTCTCTCTTCTCCATCCATTTCAGGATACACATGGACATACTGGACCCCAGGTGTTGCTTTTCAGAGCTCTAAAGATGGGTACACACATATGCAATCATACAGATGCAATGTCTCTAATGATTTCACCAAAGTCCTGATGCGAATGCAGATTCCTGTGTACACACCTACACAATCTACCTTCTATGATCTTCATCTCTCATAACCATCTGCTGAAAAGATGGCGACTCTGTACTCTACAGATATCTGCCTACACTGCTGGTCCTGAGTGCACGCACACTTCCATATTTACCCGCCATCGTTCCATCATTTATAGAGATTTTTAGGAAGCTTAGAAAACCAAATCAACAGAGCTTTGGTGAGATAAAGCATGATTGTGGGAGTGTACATACTCTTGCCATCTCTAACCAAACGGTGGTGAATCGTGTGATTTGCACCACAGTTGCATAAGGTGTGTATTTTTTTACATAAGCATTCAGGACACAAACATCTTAACACCCTTTCAATAAAACACCAAGAAGAATATGAACAGTTTGGGCAGTATGTTCCGGCCTGTGTGACATCACATATATTAAGAGAGGTTCTTTGTGGGGGAAAAAAAGGTTCTCACTGCAGAATAACGTATAACTATTTATTTTAGTGAACATTTATAGAAAACTCAACCGAATGCAAACAATATTAAATAGAAAAATATTTTCTCGTGAATGTTTTTTTGGCAACAGAGACCTGAGAGGGTTAATGTCCGTGTACAAAACACTGCTGCAAAGTGCAAAGCAACGTCTGTGCTGAACTTGTTGATCAGAGTCTGCTCATTCCGAGCAGGTTTATATAAAACCAGCAAATCTGTCAAAGCGTTGTCCGGAGCCAGATATGTTTGGAACGCTCCTTGTGAAAACATAACAGAGTTTTAGAGACTTTCAGCACCTTTGCAGCTCCTTGGGATGTGTGTATAAGTCAGGATTATCACTTGTATAGGAATGGCATTTTACTCCCCTATTCCATGCAAAGGGTTACAGTGCAGAAGATGCAAGTAGATTATTAGCCGCTGTGGACATCAGGTTATGATTTTACCCTGTACGGGGTAATGAACTGTCCGACAGTTCTGCTCCCAGTGGAAACTTTTCAAATGTTAATTATTCAGTGTATGCAATGATGCAGACAGCAACTGTATAACCGCTGCTGGAGAGACAATGGCACAAGAGGAGTCGCTGTGTTACCCAGCTATTCTCTGCCAACGTTCCGTCAAGGAGTTTACAAGTGGCTTTCAAATGTAATAAATCACCTCCCTTCCCAATAATAGCACTTTGGTGGGGGTTCGTCTATCGAGAAGCCCACCAATGTCTCTATATAACAGTCCTGTCACTCTCATATTATTATCATCATTTATTTGTTAAGGCGCCACAAGGTATCACACAGTGCGGCGCTGCGGATACAGCTGGGCTCACAATCTAAATGGTGGCATTTTCCACTTATTGTAAGCTCAGCTGGGCTACAGCTCATATAGCTGGGACCGATTGACGATCGGCTGCCGGTATCACGTGGCCGTCGGAGGTCTTGCAATTAGAGCCGCTACAACGGGTCCCTCCTGCTACAAAAGTAGCTGGGCAGCACTGGAGGAGATTAGCAGATGTGTCAAACAATATGTGAGATTACAACTAGACCAATGCATCCATTTCTGTCTGTAACTTCACTTTATAGGGTAGAGAAGACCCTGTTCATATATCTGCTGGAACATACAGTGATGTGTTGGTCATTCACAGGGTGGGGGGGGGAAGGAAATCAGCCCCTCAGCCTGACATCCTGATTTCACTATACACTAACATATATATGCAACAAGGAGAGGAGGCGGGACATGAAACAAACACAACAAATGAGAATTATTATTAATGAAAAATAAAGGTTATTGAGCGCCACATGTAGTCCGCAGCGCCGTGCAGAGGGCAAACGACAAGACAGTACAATACAGTATACAAATAACACTACAACTCTCAACACAGCTACTGGGGTGCAGGGGGTATTTTCAGAACAGGCTGAAACCTGTGTCCATTAGTGTGGGCGAAAATAACAGGTTTAGAGCCACTAATATGAGCATCTCCTATTGTTCATCCTGCTGCATCATCCGGTGTATAAGATGCTTGTGTGCACTATCCTGCCTCTCCCCCTATAGTCTCTGCGGGCGTCAATCTCTCCGTTCAGCAGTGATAGAATGGAACGGATGTGGGCACATGGTCTAACTGGGTGATGCTGATGCAAATCATTTGTATCCACAAATACCAAAGGCATTATAACACTGCAAAATAGGTGGGCTGCTCCTTAATGATAATCTGAAGGTGGAATCCCCCTTTAAATAAAAGATGACTTCATCTATTGACCGCAATAATTACTGAAAGCATGGTTTATTCTTTCTTGCTCAATACTGTGTTCGTCAGTCCTGTACTTATATCAGTAGTAGATTAATGGATATGACACAAAGACGGTCGTTGCTACAACAAAGCTGGGTCATATGCAGCATAGTGGCTTAGTGGTTAGCACTTCTGCCTCACAGCACTGGGGTCACAAGTTCAATTCCCGACAATGGGGCAGGGACTAATGTGAATGAGTTCTCTGTACAGCGCTACAGAATTAGTGGTGCTATATAAATAGCTGATGATGATATGCTCAAGTATAAAAAAACAAACCAACAAAATCACAGATCCCTGCTGAATGCCGTCAGCGGAGATACAAAGCGCAGAAGGGAGCTTGAAAAACAAACAAAAAACATTGAAATGGACTAGTAAAAAGGTGCAGGAGGTCAGGTATAATAGCAGAGGGGGAGTGCCCATTACCCGAATTTGGGAGCCGGACTGCACAAGTCGTCCCCAGCTTTACAACACAGCTCTATAGACTAGGTTATGGTTATAAGTTTTACACATATGACCGGAGATGTCCCGTTAGGGATAGGTCACTGACCTGCGGTGTGGATACACTGATAGGCTGGTGGAGGCTGTTTCCACTTATTGTCCGGGTCTTTCATGTGGGATCGATCAGAAGCGAAAGTCTTTAGAAACTCATCTGCCCTCACCAACCTCAACTTCCTAGGACATAAAAATCAGCACATTCATTTACATACATAGCAGATAACAAAACACCCCCCCCTCTTAAAAAACAAAAAACAACTTACAGTTCCATTTATTGATAGATTTTTAAAGTTACTCAATGTATTATAGTGCCTGGATCATGTATAAATACCTTATTGTAGATATTTATTTTAATTAGGGGTGCACTGCAAATCATTGCAAATGTACAGATATTTTTTTTATATTGTGTTGTATTTCTCTTTAGGACATTTATTGATTTCTAATGTGGTATGTCAGGTTATAGAAAGCCTGTTTGCTGAATGCAGGAAATGCTAAGTAAGTCTTTTCATCTCAGAGGTGACAAATACTTGCTTTACCCTGAATGCACGGCCGTAGGTCGTTACCTATCAACCTGTCTTGTTAAAAAGATAGACGAGCTACATAAATAATGCAACCAGCAATTCATTTAGGAAATTGATGTCAATTTTATTAACGTTTAAAATTGCGCTAACTCTTAAGTTTTGAGGATAGACCACATCAGGATGGTAAAAATCTGATGTAATATATCAGACATCTCTGTGCCAGGATTTGTGTTAGAATCTGTATAAAAAGAGCTCTGTTTGACCATGTAATGTGTCATTCCATCTGTAACTTCTGGAAAGATCACTAGTCCCTCAAACTAGTGTGTAAAATTCCTTGTCAGGACTCTTGAGCAATAAACCATCACTGCATGAAGATTCTGCCTGCAACTATTACCTGCTGTATCCTGTGACCAACAGATAAGAGCTTACACTCTAATCTGTTCCTCGGCTGTCCAGTGTTGAACCCAGCGTCTCTGTGTCAACACTCTGGCCGCTACCCAGCGGTCCTGGTCCATAGTAAGCGGTCAGGGAGTACCAGCCAGCCCACAGCAAAGAGGTGCTGCAGCAGCTATACCAGTTACCCCAGAAGTATGCCTTTTTGGAGGCCGCAAAGGAGCCAAGTGGTGGCAGCCAAATTCTCCTGCAACTAGTTGGCATTTCCAGTGACACCAGTAGGAGTGATCAGTAACAGTTGGTCACTGACAGTGAGATAGAAACCCAGATAAACTGTGCAGGAAGAAGATCCCGCCAGTGCTCCTTCACCCCTACAGACCGGGTGGCAAAGTACGCCCATCCGGTCACAGTTATTCTTAAATTACAGTATTCCTAATAGTTTCCACATGTGATATCAGGAAGACTCATGGGATGTAATGTCCAGGATAACAGTCTAACGCTCTGCAGTTCCTAACTGGCACAGTAACAATTTAGTCTCGACTAATTCTTCTAGATTGTGAGCTCTTCAGATTAGAGCCTTCTCTCCCTAAACACTAGTATGTTTAACCGTTAAAATGAATTAATCTTTGAAAACTACTTGAAGATGCTAAAATTATTAATTATTATTATATTACACTATTATTAATAATATGAACTACATAATTCGGCATTTTCAACATGTTTAAAAAAATAGTGTAAGTCCGTTGAAATGTTGAGCGGTCAGGCTTTGGAGCTCATTAAAGGTCAACAGTGTATTTCTCACCTCCCGGATTGGGATAATTATTAATCCACTCTGGTTTAAAGTGTGCAGAGGACGGCACCCTGGGGAACAGAGACAGAAGAGGCAGTATGCTCCATTGACTACATTATTACATGGAACTGTAGTTATCTGAGAAAAATGCCTTACGTATCTTTTTGTACAAAAAAAAGAAACAAAGAAAACTTTGATCAATTGAAGGTCAGTTGGATGCTTGCAATCTCCTAGGCACAGGGATTATTGATTCTTACGCAAATTTTTTTTATTTTTTAGAAAATTAGTGACAGATCATGAATGGTGAATGCTGCTTTCCTGATCTTTCAACCCGTTTGTAAAAGGTCAGTTTAACATAGAAATCAATGTCCCCAACCAGTAAGATATAGTTTAAAAAAAAAAAAAAAAAGAAAGAAAAACAAATTTGTACCTAATCCTTATTGTGATATCACCGACATTCACTGCGGTCTGCAATACCGGGTCATTGATCCTGAATGTGTACACGTCGGCAACCACATATTATAAGCTGAGCCTCCAAGACCCAAAATACAACTTACCGCGAAACGCTAAAATGTTCATCTATGAATCATGAACATCAAACTCCCAGATCAACAGGTGAGGGGGGGGGTCGCTAACAGGATTTAACCAAATACGGATATTCATACAGCCCTGATCATTAAGGAGTTAAGTATAAAACACTTCAGAGACATTATTTAATATAGTAATACAGCTATAAATTGCAGAATATGCTGAGGTTTAGTTTAATATAAGTGCTGCTATAATTTACTGCACCAAAAACACAAAGGGGAGAATGCAGTTCAGTGCAAGGTGCGGTCTCCACAGGATGCTATGGCAGGAATACCTCTCCGATTTTTGCTGGATCCTCACAGCGGTGTGCGTATAAATTAGTAACGCTTTACTTACCGCAATAGCTGCACGTGTGCAGATACACATCACGCTAGGCTCCGACAGGACCAGAACTCCCCCCAAAGGGTCACATGTGGCCCACATAACACAAGGCTGTAGCACCCCCATATTCTCAGTGAAAACATACCCGTCAAACTTTATGCCCAACTGTACAACAAACTATACACTTCGTGAAAAGTCCAGTTTCCTTTGAAAATCATTTTCCCTTAATGCTCTTTCTTTATTGAAATACCAAACCAGTAACTTAATCCAGATTGTGGCACATCTGGAACGGTTTTTAAGGAAAACAATTTGATATATTTAGAGCTTATATAAATTTATTGCAGTGAAATTTATTCAAGGAAAGACAAAAAAGTCCACTGTATTAACTCTAGTAAAGGCTGCCACCTACTGCACGTCTGAGGAACTACAATCTATGAATTTACAGTACTAAAATGTGAGAGAGAGATCTAGGATGAGATTCAATCCAGCACGATGTGTCTTCAGAACAGCCTGCGGAGACACATCGAGGCCGTGTTCTGACTGAAACAGACGTCCTACAGAGGTGCGCAGAAAAAACAAACGTAGATTCCTCACTGTAATAGGTGGCAGAGTGCGCACCTGAACACTTCGGCCATGTTTGGCAGCACTGCGCGCTGAATTGACTCTGCCCCCTAGTGGACAGACGAGAAAAAAAAAAAAGTGTACTAGAGATTAAACACACATACACATATGCATACTCTACCTTCTTAAGTCTTTAGGAATATTGCGTTCTGAACGGAGAGCTTCCTTTATATATACGTCAGAGACACACGGAAACGGCAGCACAGTGTCCAGGTCATAGATAAACCTCTGACCTCCACTGCAGACATGAAGCAAAATAACATGGTAATCCTGCAGGGACAACACATATATGACCTGGCTGGGGTATTTCGGAGGCATGTACGGTAGTGTGCAATAGCCACAGAGAGAGAAAACAATGCGTAATATGCACAAAAAACAAAAACAGAACAAAATCCTAACTACCAACGCAGAAAACATTAGAGAAATGAGAGATTAGATAGTTAGATGTGTCCAGGTTCAGACCCTCCTTTATCAATCATATCCTCCTTCTAATACTGACCTATATCTGCAGTATGAAGGGGAATGTTACAGATAATGAATATTACTGGTATTTTATATGAAGCCACAAAAGTCTGCAGCACCGTACAGTGGGGACATAGATTGGTACATATTGAATGCACAAGAGGCTTTTAAGAGACAAAAGACAAAACTTTGGAGGGTTCTGATTGGGCCTGGAAGTGATGCGGTGGTCAGCGGCACTAGGGAAGTCTTGTAGGCAAGAGTGAGATGAGGTTAGAAGATGACATTTAGAACAACACAATTTGTATCTATCAAGGAACTTCAATGTAGGCCCTGAAAATACTAACGGACTAATACTTGTGTGGACCTTTTTGTCTTGAATGCTAAAAACTTAGAAGTTACTTAGTAGTAGTGTTAAATATAACTAGAACTTCACAATCCAACATGGTTTGTACGCCCGGGGTGTCAGGACCTGCAGGAAACGCTGGGCTGTTCACACTCACCCATATTACAGGGTCATCACGTTTTCCAGATTGCTGTTTCCAAATTGGTATCTGCAAGTAAACATTATGTAGAAATCAAAACAGCAGCTCGTGGAACAAGAAATAGACTGTGGACGTTCCAAAGCATAATTACATTTCAAATGGTCACAGGATACATCTCCAAAGAACTGACAAAGTATAAAATCCAAGGGAAACATACAAACATGTTTATGGCTGATATCAAATGTTTAACCGTGTACAACAATAAAGGTTGGTTAGTATTTGCTACGGGAAACATAACAGTTTTTGGTGCATTAAAGTGTAACAGTCACCTGCACACAGTGGGGCAACATTTTAGGTTAAACGAATACTGATTATAATACAGTCTATCAATCGTTACAGCTGCTTCCATTGTGTATATCTTTCAGTTACACTTCGTGACAATTAAACTCGTTTATTAGCATGTTACGAATATACTATAACTGTGTTGAAAAACCGTAGCAACCAATTAGATATTTCCTTAGTTCTTATTTATCCAGGTTTCATTAGACTGATGAAAGATGATGTCTGATCGGTTGCTCTGTGTCAGCACATTCTAATATTTGCATAATAATAATAATGATAATAATAAAACATTATTTTTTCTCATGGGGCATCGCAATCTATCAGACAGATGATTAAATGTGTGGTCTATAAATAAGGTTGGGATCCTTTCTGGAAAAGTAATTTCCCCTTGTGAAAACATGGGGGCTAATTACTAGCCACAATAAATTACTTGTGCATAAATCAGTAAGTCCTTAAAACGTGGCCTGTTCGGAGCATTTGAGGAAAGGTTTAAAGGAAACCTCCAGGTAGGAATGTTCCTCTCCCTTAGTAACACATCTCTCCAAGGTCAGAACAGAGGTCGCACGCGTGAGCCTCCATGATGGTGCTTCATCTCCAGCGATTATCAGGGGCCACAGCCTGTACGACTTCCCAAAACACAATGGCACCAGAGCAGGGGTCAGAAATCTTTTTTACATAGAACTCTCCTTTAAAAACCACAGGACTTGGTGGTAAGCATGTGAGCAACATAAAACATTCATGGCTGACATGTATTTCAGGCACTACGGGCAACACTTATAAAGCCACAACCGCTGTGGTCAAACCGGAAAGCGCTACCAGCAGCTTGAGAATGAAAGATCAACAACAGCTGGAAGACCGCTGCCCTTATGGGGGGATGGGTCACTTTTGGACAATCCCCCCCTTTTTTTGTAATTAAACCTTCCCCATGTGTTTAACAAATAGGTGATTCCCCCATCACCTGACTAGTGCTGAATCGTGACCTTTTCTGGGAAACAAGTTCATTGCGTACAGCTTTACAAGAGAGGTCTATAGCTTAGTTATCATAGAGCTTTTGTGTGTCCGCCGACCAACAGCCGTCTCTCAGAGCCAGGAAAATGGGTGGTACCAGAGAGGGAAGATTTGGGGGCCTACCTGCTATGTGTAGGGAGAAGGGTAAACTAACGAGGGGTAGCCCAAAACAGGACAAGTTTGGATTATTTTTCTCACCATCTTCTCCTCGTTGGACAGGAACACGGCGTAGAACTCTTCCAGCGGATGCCGACTCTCATCTCTGATGTACTCGCAAAGCTTCCACACGTTTTCTTCACTGTCCAAACAATTAAAATGCATGTGTTATAGGAACTTGTGTCGAAAACATCCTAGATATTAAAACAATAAGGGTAGAAAGGTACGATAGAGAAATAACATTTCACCTTTCCTTAAATGTCTAAACAGCTTTGATTACTCATGCAGAAGTTGTTCTGGGCCCTCTGCCACATTTCTGGTAAAGTCTGTCCCACATCCCAACTCAATGACCAATAAATAACTTTCAGATTTAGAAGCAAATTATTCTATAACAGGCAAGTATAAAACGTCTTTTCACATCTCCGTATAAAAGACTAATTTAACCTTTAAATAACTTGATTAGAAGTCCCTGGCATGGATAGTTAAAAATACTAATATTATATTAACATATATATATATATTATATATATATATATATATATATATATATATATATATATATATATATATATATATATATATATATATATATAGGACGTTACACTTGATTATATGTTATAGCAAACTGGACTTAGCCTTTAAACCGGATCTGTCACCTAACACAGAGAATACACCCACTTTCAGTGTGGGGTGCTAGGGGGAGGGCGACAGTAGCATGTGGGGGTGCTAGGCAGCGGGTGACAGTAGCATGTGGGGGTGCTAGGCAGCGGGTGACAGTAGCATGCGGGGGTGCTAGGTGCAAGGGTGACCGTAGCATGTGGGGGTGCTAGGTGCAAGGGTGACAGTAGCATGAGGGGGTGCTAGGTGGAGGGTGACAGTAGGATGTGGGGGTGCTAGGTGGAGGGTGACAGTAGCATGTGGGGGTGCTAGGTGGAGGGTGACAGTAGGACGAGGGGGTGCAAGGTGGAGGGTGACAGTAGGATGTGGGGTGCTAGGCTGAGGGTGACAGTAGCATGTGGGGGTGCTAGGTGCATGGGTGACAGTAGCATGTGGGGGTGCTAGGTGCATGGGTGACAGTAGCATGTGGGGGTGCTAGGTGGAGGGTGACAGTAGGATGTGGGGGTGCTAGGTGGAGGGTGACAGTAGCATGTGGGGGTGCTAGGTGGAGGGTGACAGTAGGATGAGGGGGTGCAAGGTGGAGGGTGACAGTAGGATGAGGGGTGCTAGGCTGAGGGTGACAGTAGGGTGTGGGGTGCTCAGTGTAGGATGACAGTAGGATGTGGGGTGCTAGGCGGAGGGTGGCAGTAGGATGTGGGGGTGTTAGGTGGACGGTGACAGTAGGATGTGAGGTGTTAGGTGACTGTAGGGTGCGGGGTGCTAGGCGGAGGGTGACTGTAGGGTGTGGGGTGCTAGGCGAAGGGGGACAGTAGGATGTGGGGTGCTAGGCGGAGGGTGACAGTAGGATGTGGGGTGCTAGGCGGAGGGGGACAGTAGGATGTGGGGTGCTAGGCGGAGGGTGACAGTAGCGTGTGGGGTGCTAGGCGGAGGGTGACAGTAGGGTGTGGGGTGCTAGGCGGAGGGTGACAGTAGGATGTGGGGTGCTCAGTGTAGGATGATGGTAGGATGTGGGGTGCTATATAATCCTGCAGGGACACTTACCAGTAGCAGCTGGTGTAGCAGCAGTCACTGCGCTCTGGTAGCACTGGGGGGGCAGAGGCTGCTGCCTGCATGACTCACAGCCAGTAGGGGGGGTCACTACAGAGGGGTACAGGGACCAGCGCTCAGTCTATGGCTCCCATAGTGCAGGACAACATACAGTGTTACACTATAACCCTTCCCCCAATAACAAGGAAGAGGAGACGGTCACGTGATACCATGTTGTACGTTACACCTGCTCCCTGCTAGACCCTCGTCCACCCCCATACAGTGTGCCCATACAGTGAGCCCACACTCTGCCCTCCAGCCGCGGAGGATCATGAGAGTTACAGTCCGTCCCTGACGAGCGGAGGGTACAGAGATAAACCTAACTTGCTACAGAAGACTTGGGGGCGTGGCCTGCTGACATGTGACCAATCAGATCCATTCCCCACTTCCCGCGCTAAACTCAACTTCAGCAAAAGGAAAACAATGTATCCTGTCGCCGAAAATGTTTCACCGCGACAAATAGTTCCCGCAGAGTTGTCTCTGATGTCCGCCTCTTCACCCCGCTCTGTGTCTTATAGTGACGGCTGCTGATCAGAGGACAGGCAGCGGGATTTTGTAGGCCTGATCTGACTCTCCGTGGGGTGCTGGTGTGTGAGCGGGGCCCAGGCGCGGAGGGATCTGGCGGTAGGTTGGTTGGTTGTGGCGCCAGAATTTGGAAGTGTTCGCGGTAGAGACGCAGCGGCGGCCGCAGAGATGGTTCAGTTACGGAGCTCGTCGGGAAGTAAGAGCGGCCCGGTGCCCAACTACCGTGAGGGGCACAGTATGCTGGACTCCAGCTCCGACCACCTCAGCCTGGAGAGTCCGGGGGCGAAGCTCCCCAGGTGCTCCCGGAGAACTCGCAGCGATGGCCCCGTGGAGGAGGACGAGCAGCTCCCCGGTGTAAGTATCACCGGCCGGGGACAGGGTCTGATGTGTGGCCTGCCCGGTAGTTGGGGTGGGTGACGTCTATGTATGGGGGGTCTGTGACGTCTATGTATGGGGGCTCTGTGACGTCTATGTATGGGGGGGTCTGTGACGTCTATGTATGGGGGGTCTGTGACGTCTATGTATGGGGGGTCTGTGACGTCTATGTATGGGGGGGGGTCTGTGACGTCTATGTATGGGGGGGGGTCTGTGACGTCTATGTATGGGGGGGGGGTCTGTGACGTCTATGTATGGGGGGGTCTGTGACGTCTATGTATGGGGGGTCTGTGACGTCTATGTATGGGGGGGTCTGTGACGTCTATGTATGGGGGGGTCTGTGACGTCTATGTATGGGGGGGTCTGTGACGTCTATGTATGGGGGGGTCTGTGACGTCTATGTATGGGGGGGTCTGTGACGTCTATGTATGGGGGGGTCTGTGACGTCTATGTATGGGGGGGTCTGTGACGTCTATGTATGGGGGGCTCTGTGACGTCTATGTATGGGGGGCTCTGTGACGTCTATGTATGGGGGGGCTCTGTGACGTCTATGTATGGGGGGGCTCTGTGACGTCTATGTATGGGGGGGTCTGTGACGTCTATGTATGGGGGGGTCTGTGACGTCTATGTATGGGGGGGTCTGTGACGTCTATGTATGGGGGGCTCTGTGACGTCTATGTATGGGGGGCTCTGTGACGTCTATGTATGGGGGGGCTCTGTGACGTCTATGTATGGGGGGGCTCTGTGACGTCTATGTATGGGGGGTCTGTGACGTCTATGTATGGGGGGTCTGTGACGTCTATGTATGGGGGGGTCTGTGACGTCTATGTATGGGGGGGTCTGTGACGTCTATGTATGGGGGGGTCTGTGACGTCTATGTATGGGGGGGTCGGTGACGTCTATGTATGGGTGGGTCGGTGACGTCTATGTATGGGTGAGTGGGTGACGTCTATGTATGGGGGGTCTGTGACGTCTATGTATGGGGGGTCTGTGACGTCTATGTATGGGGGGTCTGTGACGTCTATGTATGGGGGGTCTGTGACGTCTATGTATGGGGGGGTCTGTGACGTCTATGTATGGGGGGTCTGTGACGTCTATGTATGGGGGGTCTGTGACGTCTATGTATGGGGGGTCTGTGACGTCTATGTATGGGGGGTCTGTGACGTCTATGTATGGGGGGTCTGTGACGTCTATGTATGGGTGAGTGGGTGACGTCTATGTATGGGGGCTCTGTGACGTCTATGTATGGGGGCTCTGTGACGTCTATGTATGGGGCCTCTGTGACGTCTATGTATGGGGGGGTCTGTGACGTCTATGTATGGGAGGTCTGTGACGTCTATGTATGGGAGGTCTGTGACGTCTATGTATGGGGGGGTCTGTGACGTCTATGTATGGGGGGGGGTCTGTGACGTCTATGTATGGGTGAGTGGGTGACGTCTATGTATGGGGGGGTCTGTGACGTCTATGTATGGGTGAGTGGGTGACGTCTATGTATGGGTGAGTGGGTGACGTCTATGTATGGGGGGTCTGTGACGTCTATGTATGGGGGGTCTGTGACGTCTATGTATGGGGGGTCTGTGACGTCTATGTATGGGGGGGTCTGTGACGTGTATGTATGGGGGGGTCTGTGACGTGTATGTATGGGGGGGTCTGTGACGTGTATGTATGGGGGGGTCTGTGACGTGTATGTATGGGGGGGTCTGTGACGTGTATGTATGGGGGGTCTGTGACGTGTATGTATGGGGGGTCTGTGACGTGTATGTATGGGGGGCTCTGTGACGTGTATGTATGGGGGCTCTGTGACGTCTATGTATGGGGGCTCTGTGACGTCTATGTATGGGGGCTCTGTGACGTCTATGTATGGGGGCTCTGTGACGTCTATGTATGGGGGCTCTGTGACGTCTATGTATGGGGGCTCTGTGACGTCTATGTATGGGGGCTCTGTGACGTCTATGTATGGGGGGGTCTGTGACGTCTATGTATGGGGGGGGTCTGTGACGTCTATGTATGGGGGGGGTCTGTGACGTCTATGTATGGGGGGGCTCTGTGACGTCTATGTATGGGGGGTCTGTGACGTCTATGTATGGGGGGTCTGTGACGTCTATGTATGGGGGCTCTGTGACGTCTATGTATGGGGGCTCTGACGTCTATGTATGGGGGGGTCTGTGACGTCTATGTATGGGGGGGTCTGTGACGTCTATGTATGGGGGGTCTGTGACGTCTATGTATGGGAGGTCTGTGACGTCTATGTATGGGGGGGGTCTGTGACGTCTATGTATGGGGGGGTCTGTGACGTCTATGTATGGGGGGGTCTGTGACGTCTATGTATGGGGGGGTCTGTGACGTCTATGTATGGGGGGGTCTGTGACGTCTATGTATGGGGGGGGTCTGTGACGTCTATGTATGGGGGGGGTCTGTGACGTCTATGTATGGGGGGGTCTGTGACGTCTATGTATGGGGGGGTCTGTGACGTCTATGTATGGGGGGGTCTGTGACGTCTATGTATGGGGGGGTCTGTGACGTCTATGTATGGGGGGGTCTGTGACGTCTATGTATGGGGGGGTCTGTGACGTCTATGTATGGGTGAGTGGGTGACGTGTATGTATGGGTGAGTGGGTGACGTGTATGTATGGGTGACGTGTATGTATGGGTGAGTGGGTGACGTGTATGTATGGGTGATGGGGGTCGGTCACATCTATGGACGTGGGTGACCTGTATGTATACCTGCGAGTGTGTGGATCCCTGTACCCTTGGTTTAGGAGGGGGGGGAGGATAACATCAGTATCCTTTCATATGATTTGCAACACCTTAGAGTATCTGACTTAACTGTTAAAGCTGATGATTCAAGCCATTTGTGTGTGAAATATATATGTATGTGGGATCATATATATGTTTGTGTGTGTGTGTAGATATAGATATGAATGCTAGCTGTTGAACCTGGTGTTGACCAGGTTTAAATCTTCAGGTTATTAAGTTATCAGTGGATGTAATTCAACATTTTGAATAATAGCAACTTAGCAGCTCTTCAAACACATCCATGAGGTGCCGCCCAGTGTAGTTTTGATATTAAGGGCTAGATTTACTAAACTAAACTGCGGGTTTGAAAAAGTGGAGATCAGATTCTAGCTGTCATTTATTTAGTGCATTCTACAAAATGACAGCTAGAATCTGATTGGTTGCTATAGGCAACATCTCCACTTTTTCAAACCCGCAGTTTAGTAAATATACCCCTAAATGTTATCCAGATCCATCCAGTGGACGGCCTAGAACAGGCTTCCCTGGTCAAAGGTCTACCAAGCGGACACCGATGGGAGGACTGACCTGAAGCCTCCTAAAACCTGGCCAGGATCTAACTGGACCATCTCGTGTTGGTTTCATCCCAATCGTTGCAGGGATGTTGAAGATATTTGCAAAGAGAGAAACAAGCAAACGTTATATAAATGTGTGAGTGTATGTGTATAAAATACACACATAATTTAACAGCTTCAGCCCTTATTTAGAAGCAAGCCCTTGTAGTAACCTGCAAATAAGGTGTAAATGTTTTCAGTTTTTTAGCGGCGGCAATTGAATATATAATAATCTATCCTATCCTAGTTGTGCTTTGTTGACTAAAGTGTCTAAATTGCAATTATTGTTTAGTAACACTTGGTCCATTTGGCATTAAATTGGGTTAAGCAGTTAACAGTTTAATTTAAAAGGTAAACATCTTTGGAGTTTTTTCACCTTGTCATATTTTAATGATCAATAATACCCACTTGTTGCTGAATGCATCATGGAAGCAGTTGCTGTGTAAATGCAAGAACATATATTTATCATGCTCACATTGGTGGTTGTTTGAAGCCACATCAGTATAATCTGTATCTTAACTACACATTCCTGTGTGGCTACCTCCTGTCCTTCTGGCTCTGCAGCCTGCAGTGCTAGATTGGAGTAGTTGATAATACTGATAATTAAAGACCTATTACACTACTGTTTATTGTATAGACAAGAGATTGTCTTTCACCTGTTGCCTAAATCTATTGTATTGTTCGTATTTTCATATTGGAAGATGCATTTACTTTATTTTTTGAGAACTTGATAACGTGTGTGTGTTTTATTTTTTTGGGTGGGGGGGTGGATCTTTTTGCAATGATTACACTTAGTCGGCCTTATTTATGATGTATGGCATGAAAAATTTAAAAGCCTCATTGTAAAAGGGTGTTCATTGCCATTTTCATACAATAACACTTGTGACAAAAGCTGGCTCTGGTCTTATGCAAGGTAAGATGTACTGAAAGGAGTTACCAATGTAATCCATTCTGTACATCTACAGACGAATTTCTTATCACTTACGCTTGTGTGTGTTCTACAAATCTAATTTGTGGATTTAGTTCTGTGTGTTGTACAACTATTGTCTTGTGTAAATATTTGTGAAGGACACATCACCTTTATTTGCTTTTGTGTTAGGCTGGTGTCACACTTGTTTTTAGAAGCTGCATATTTCTGCTGCTTGCAATAGCTCAGAAATTTTGGAAGAGTATTAGAGGTTAGCGTTACCTCACAGCGCTGGGGTCATGGGTTCGATTCTGACCAGGGTCCTTAGTGTTTTGGTTTACCCCCACAATCCAAACACATACTGGTATATTCCTTGGCTTCTGACAAAATGTTCCCCAATGTGGGGTAGGGAATTTAAACTGAAATCTCAAGTGGGGCAGGAACTGATCTGAATGATAAATATTCTCTGTAGGGCACTGCGTTATGATTGACGCCATATGATATCTGGTTTTTGTTGGCCAAGAATAAAGTTGACGTCTTATCACTTTATTTAGAGAAATGTCTTATCAATTTTACTTAGTGACACCTTTATTTACATTTTATTTAAAAATATTCTTGTTGCCTATGTGAGCTCTGGTACTAAATTGTTGCATTCTCCAAAGTTATAGGTGTAACTTTCCTTGATAATGATGTTGGTAATAGCATTTGCTATAACTTTACATGCTTATAAGAGGAGGTATCATTGCTTTAAGTGTTGTGGTAATGTAAGGTTAGTACAGTACCTTCAGCGGATGCAATTAAAATACTAAAGCATCAATGGGCAACATGTGGCCCTCCAAGCCTACAGCTTCTTTCTGCTGTATTGTCAGATGTGTTTATTATAGCTTGTAACACTTGTGCCTGTTGATATGTTATTACTTATTATTGATATTAAGAATAATGTGCGGCCCTTCTGAAAGTTAGAGGGGCCACCCCATGTGGCCCCTGAAGTATACATCAGGTTGCCATCACTGTACTAGAGGCTGCGTAGACACAGATATTTTTCACTTGAAACAATGCATGCAGGGCCCACTATATATTGTGTAACGCTCTTGCTACAAAGTGCAATGGATTTATTCTTTGCTATCTGTTCCTTACTTAGGGTTCCTCTCCAAAAAATGAAGGTAACCATGATCTGCGATCACCAACCAAGAGAAATGCAGAAAATGGGCATAACTCTTCAGATTCAAGCTTGGACAAGTCTCATGAAGCGCTGACCATGAATAATACAGAAGAGAAAAGGTTTACTAGGTAAGATGGAAAAATATGGATTAGGATAATGTACCCCTACTATATTATAAGGATATTATAAGTTGCTGAGATGTTACATGACCTAATGAGTCATGAATCTGAAATATAAATTCAAATGGCTTGTAAGAGGGGGCATTAGGAATTTTCCTAATAGACATCGAAACTCGCTATTTATACAGATGTTGCATATTAGCTTCACCTGTATTCTCTAGATAATTTGTCTAAAATCCTCATCTTCTGATCTGTTAAGACTTTCTTCCCTGGTAGTAACTACTGTGGGAAATGTTCTTCACAAAGTATATGTACATGGCTTTTGCATGTAATGTGCAAATTATACCACATTCATACTGCCTGGTTATTGTTGTGTCCCAGAGCATCCCAGCTCATTAGACCCCGTTCATACTTCACCTTGGACCTGGGAAATTCCTGGGTCGACCCTGTTCATACTGAACCCAGGTCTGCGCTGGCAGGAAGTGAGTCATCACAAGAGGAGCTTTGATTGGGGGGGGGATTAGAGACGCTAATCAGCCAAACAGATCCTTTTTGTGAGACCTGGGTCGCACCGTTCACACTGTGGCTACCCGAGATGGACCCGGGAATAACTCTGCAAAAGTCCCTTGTCATCAGATATAGGTCGATGCAGGGACCCCCTGTTCACACTGAGCTGGTCGTCGGGGCGCCCCAGCAATATCCCGGGTTTTTATGGCAGTGTAAAGTACATGTGGTTTCCCTATACATGTCAGTATAATTCTATGGTGTGTGTATGTATATATGTGTGTGTGTATGTATATGTATATATATATATATATATATATATATATATATGTATATATATGTATATATATGTATATATATATATATATATATATATATATATATTTATTTTGATTGACGCTCTTACTGTACTGATGGCAACACAGGGCACGATGGAATTAGACTTCATTAGGTTAATTTGTTTCCTTGTGATGGTCAAGTTAAAATGTATTTGCTTTAAGAATTTTAAAACCTAGAGTGACCATGACAGCATTAGAGGGGATTAAATACGCATTAAGGCTTCATATGTGTCAAATTTGTGTACTTTGCACGAAAACTGGTCTCCCTGCTCCATTCAATGCACATAACATATGTAAATTTGCTGGACATGAATAAAACGCAAGTTAACAAAAGCATTTAACGTTGTTTCACTGGCCTTCAAATACCAGGGGGGGCCCAGCCATGTGGTTTTGCATCTTTACTAATGGCACGTGTTTTGAACAACAATAACATGTTTCATTCTTGGTTCTCATACCTAAAATTGAAACTTATTTCTATCTGTGCAGGAGACTGGCTAGATTACAGGCAGATGCAACAATAAATGGCAGTTACAAAGAAGGTAAGTCTTCTGATATATATTTTGTAATATTAAATCTATATACTATTTTGTGATGCTAAGTTTTGTCTGAATGCTATCTAAAGGGGATTAGAGCCAGTCTGTAGACAATATTGGTTAGCGCTAGTTAATGTTCTCCATCACAAACTTGAGCACTGCAACAGTCCCCATACCCTCACCCCCATGGAGAGACAAAACAGTTGTGTTTTCAGTTCCTTATTGTGTTGCTATAGATGAGATCTGTATTCCCTCGATTCCCCTGTAGAACCCCACACCCCTCTGGTAGACACTACTAATCCCAGAGGACCTAACGAAGTCTTAATTGCTAGTCAAACTTGCACTGCTTATATAGAGATGCACCAAATACTCAAATTACTGTTGAATAAGAAAAAATGGCAACAAAAGTGAATGTGTACTTTAATCTGTCTGCACCACTACTCAATCTGAGGGTTGTCATGTTGGTGAACTGTTTCTGGGAAAAAGTGAATCTTTATACAGAACAATATTTAATTCTTCAGTGTCCTGCACATGTCCATCTTTCAATTTGTAGAAAACTGAACTACTCCACTTATTTAATTTCTTTTTCTTTAAAAAGATGAGTTGCCGGCGTCGGAGAACAGACCGCTGAAGAGGACAAGGAGTGCAGAGAAAGCCAGTACTCATGAAGAAAACGGTGATGTTGAAGTCCGCCGGAGCGGCAGGATCAGGAGAAGTCGATACAGCACCACAAATCAATCTGTGCTGTTTGACAAGTTAATCACAAAGTATGTACTCTTTATTTGCTTTGTTTTCTATTGTCGTGACCAGTGAGTATTGTTGTGACCATAACAGTTGAGCTCATTTTTAATCTCTTAAACACAATTTGGTTGGGGACACAACCTGTTCTGTGTCCTTTCATCTCATGTTTAAATGCTAAATTTATTACTTTGTTACCTGTCCCCAGATCCTTTTCAATTTCATTTTATTTTGAATATTTACTGTTACAGAACCCTACTGCCCACCACCCCACATCTAGCTACACAACACTATGAAAATCTACGGACTCCATGTAATTACTTTAATAGCACAAACACACACTTGGGTAAACATGATGGCTCATGTGAGATTGTAGAACTTTTGTCAGATGCGGGCCCTTGATTTGACTCTTAAAAGCAACAATAACAGTATATTTGTATGTTATATATGGTTGTGTTGCATTAGTTTTACACATGCTCTGCTAATAGTGCTTAAAAATGAAGTTCTAGTGTTCTCACAATTAAAATGTGTATCTTGTTTAAACCTGTCTCTTTCAGCACTGCTGAAGCTGTTCTACAAAAAATGGATGACATGAAGAAGATGCGCCGTCGCCGTTTGCGGGAGCTTGATGATCTTGGCGTCTTCAATGACACTGTAGAAGTAAAGCTGATTACTTTCCTGATTATAAACGAAGGGTTAAGTTACCTGTCAGGTCAAATTAAAGCTACTATGCTTTGGCCACAGGGTGGGCCTATGAGTGTTGAACTAGAGAAGGCAGCAATTTCTTTAAAAAATAAATAAATTGATAAATAGTTTTGTATATGGCTTTCATTCTATCCGCCTTTGGATTGTTATTGGCTTTCTTGTAATTTTTACTATTTGAGGGGATTATTCTGTGTTTAAATGCCTGATTAAACCAAATGTAATCCAATAGTCACACGTACACGTCTCGTTATCTGTCACCGTTTTCTACTCAATCTGAAACTTATGTTAGTGATACCAATAGAGTTTTGTCACCAGGCTGCTATTGACACATATTTGTCTTTTGTTAAGGAGAATGTTGATATGTATTCTCGTGTCAAGCGTAAACGTAAAGTTCCACAACTGGATGAGGAAACCACAGACAATCAAGAGGAAAGTGGAGGTAAGCCAGGGACGGGTCACTGTTTCAGTGGAATAGTCTGCAGGCTAAAGGCACTGTTTGTGTTTTTGGCCTACACTGCCATGCCTTAAAAGTGTTCTCTTGCTATTGTTGGAACAAATATGTAAATGGGCATTGTATGATATGCAACATTAACTTTGCTTCCCCTTGGAAATGTCAGCACAAGTAGACATCACCTTAGATGTCAGTGCGGGGCATATGGTGATCTGATTGCAGACTTGCGAAGCATTGCTTTTTATTCTGTTCACCATGCCAGACTAATCTAGAACTATCCTACAATAGTCGCTGTAATTTGCGCTCTAAAATATGTGCTCATGGGTTTGGTCATGACCTTTGATTTAATAAAGTACAGATAATGGACATCACAAATAATACTTTTATTTCCAATACATTAGTAATCGGATAATTTGGGGGTATAGTAACTATTGCTGTAATAGAAAGAAGGGCAACTGTTTCCATGATATTCAAGTAAAATCTATTTATGTTCGCAAAACATCTTTATTCTTTTGGAGAAACTGAGAAATTAAGTTTCCGCTGTACCATGAAGCTAAACTAGAATGGCCACGAAGGCATCAAAATAGTTTTTTTTTTATTAAGATTATTCCTAGAACAATGGGGGTGCACTTTGAAATTGAAGGGTGGGATCTGATGTGTACATTATCAACATTTTTACAGGAAGGGTGATGGATCCAGGGAATAAGATCCCTGCATTTGTGGTGAGGACTCTTGCGGTTAAACAATTAAAAAGCGTGCAACAAAATGTGTTGGGTCTAAAATAAAATACGTTTAGAAATGTATGTACACAAAGGTCACACAAAATCGACCTTGTTGTTTATTTTTCTGTTGTCAGATTTTGTTTCCCGTTAATATTCACGGAAATCTGAATTTATAGCGGTCTGGATTTTCGTTAGTGTTTGCTCAGGCATATGTAAAATATATTTCCTTTGTGATCTGCTAGAGTCCTCTGAAGAAGCAGAAGACCAGGAGGATGACGAAGATGAGGATGAAGACGAAGATGAGGACGAGGATGAGGACGGAGAAGACAACCAAAAACGTTATGAGCTGAGACAGAGAAAAGCTGTGGTGCCGTATCAGGTCCCATTACAGGGTAAATGAAGGAGGGACGAATACACGGACAGTCGTTTTTCAGAAAAAGTAGATTGCAAATTCTGCAGCCTTAAATGGTTTCCTATCGGTGTCTTCACAATTGTTCTTTGATTAATTATTAACGGATTGCTGGATTTTTTTTTGATTTTTTTCGAGAAGTACCTGGAGAACTGGATTTGTACATCCAGCAAAACCATCCAGGCAACTCGTGTGCATTATCACTTGATTTACTCTACTAGAGCAGTTAGTAACAGTGATCTATTGTTATCCAAGGAGACTTTGTGATGCATGTTCAATAGGGGGTTGATTGGCATTGTCTGGAATTATTTTTTTTGTAAATTTTATGGCCTTGATCATTATCACAAACAAATATGCAGGATCATGCGTATTCACTTTGATGTGTTGTGACCGATTGTGCTCCTATTTAGTATTAAGCTTACATGTATATCTATCGGTAGAATAAAAAAATCTAATTACAATTTCTGCTTTATGCAGAAGTGCAAAATCCATGATCTCACAGCTGCTCTAAATAAGATGGAAAAAGCCCCCTTTGCAAACAACATTGTGCTCTATCACAAACTGTATTTGTTAATGTTCCTATTTCAGAATTGTTATTGCTTATTTTAAACATACATTCAAGCAACGTGTGTGTGGGTTGTCTGCTGCTTTCTGGAAAGGGTTCTGAGTGTTACCTGTCTTGTGCAGTTATGTTTTTGTGACTGGCTGAACTGTTTTATATGCAGAGCCCAGAAACCATAAGAAGCAGGATATGTTTTACACCAGCTCCGCATCGCCAACAAGACGACGAAGATACCGGTTTGGGTCCGCTGGGCCCAGAAGTCCTTACTGCAAAAGGCGTCTTAACAGGTTAGGAAGGCACATGCTTCTATGTATGGATACTGAAATCCGTTCTAGTTATAGTACAGGGAATCGGCAATGTCATTGGAGCCAGGTTTTGTTCTATACGTAACAAAATTGGAGGTTTGTGGATCTGCCGAAAATGTTGTCTCTGTAATTTCAACTGGTCATGTCTGCACCTAGCTTAATGAACATAATACCACCTTCTGGTCCCATTAGGAGAAGACATGCTATACACAGCAGTGACTCCACATCCTCATCGTCTTCATCTGATGATGAACAACACTTTGAGAGGCGTCTTAGTCGGAGCCGTAACAAGGCCATCAGCCGGTACGTTGTTTTCCCTATTGTAGGGTATAACTAAATACAATTAGTTCTTATGGCTGTTTTTGGGGTTGACCTGCCTTTATTATAAGATGTTGGCAATTACAATTGGCAGCAAAAGTTGAAATTGGGATAATTTTTTTTTTTTTTTTATGTTTCCTTTAATGAAGGTGTCTCCCAATGAATTTGCATAGAGAAGATTTAAAGGGACTTCATAAAGATCGCATGAAAATTGGTGCCAGCCTGGCAGATGTTGATCCAATGCAGATAGATACATCTGTAAGTGTGGAAAGCATCTCTGCCTTATTATAAATGGATTTTGTGTAATATACAGTGTTTTATTTTATTTAGCATTTCTGTAATGTATAAACTAACCTGGATAGGGATGTGGCTATATATCTGGAAAAAGAAATCTGATTATATGGCACTTTTTTTTTTTTTTCTGTTTTTTTTTCAATTTACGTGATCATGCGGACTTTGTTTCCTAGGTGCGGTTCAGTAGTGTTGGCGGCCTCTCTAAACATATAGCCTCCCTAAAAGAGATGGTGGTTTTTCCGTTACTGTACCCGGAAGTCTTTGAAAAATTTAAAATTCAACCTCCACGGTATGTTTGGCATTGTTTTTTTTACCAAAATAAGCATAGTTTGTAAATATCAGCCTTTTTGGTAGAGCTTAAAGTACCCACACCAGCGGTTTTATTTAAAATATAGCTTCATACAGTTTTACAGATTTGTCTATATACCCAGGATAATCTATATATGATCTTGATATATTGAGCATGCGCAGAAAAAAAATGGCTTAATTCCTTCTTTTTTTTTCTTTTTTTTTGTTCAAGCTACACCCCCTCACTGCTCTTGTTTTTAATTACTGGATAATGAAGATTGAGATTTATACACTTAAGATCTTTTTGATTTGTGTAATTTAAGGTGTTTTATGTACCAAGAACTGTAAAATATCAAATGATTTCATTGCAAGAAAGAAATTGCAGTGGGTGGGGACAATATAAGTATCTTTTATTAAATATTCTATGTGAAGCTCTGTGTATGTTGTAGTTATTTAAATTGCAGTCTAAATTTTCTATGACCTGAACATACACTAGGGGTTATTTTGTCGGAAGCCAATTAACCTTCCAGTATGGTTTTTGGAATGTGTAAGGAAGTCCTGGAGAAATTGAACAAAACTAATATCTGGAAAATGTGTGCCCTGGTCCTCTGTTGCAAATGCAGTATTTTCATTGTGTGCATGACTAGTGTGAGCTATCAAACATGTGAGAATTTATTTTGCTTTTATTGGTGTAGAACAGTGTTGCTGCTGAATACTGAGCATTTGCTTTCAGGCCGCCCCTTCCACCACAGCACCAAAGCATTACTTGTGTGATGAGTTCAAAATATGAACTGAATTGAAATCCCCTTACCCACTGGTGTTTTACGCTAGTGAAAGCACATATATCGGTGATGGGCAATAACTTTGAGCCTTCAACTGCGGCCCCCAGCTCCTTCCTGCTTTCACTTTAAACAAGTGTTAATGATCTGTTATTACAGATAAGTTTTTCTTTGTTTAAATGTATCCTTAACTTATTGCTGAGATTTAGGGTAATGTGCAGCCCTTTTGAAATTTAGAAGCGTGTAACCTGTTTCCTATGATTGGTGTAAACAGTCAGGTGACGGAACCTTTTTGGTTCCAATGATCCCATGTCTGCTTTTGCTGGTTGGAAGCCCTTGCCGAAGCGTACAATGATGTTGTATGTAACTACCCATGGCACACGTCTGTTTTATTTCAGAGGCTGTTTGTTCTATGGCCCTCCTGGTACTGGCAAAACCTTGGTGGCTCGGGCCTTGGCTAATGAATGCAGTGTGGGCGATAGAAGAGTCGCTTTCTTCATGAGAAAAGGAGCCGACTGCTTGAGTAAATGGGTTGGAGAGTCTGAGCGACAGCTAAGGCTGCTCTTCGATCAGGTAATCCATGTTTCTTTGCTCAAGCTTAAAATGTATGTTGTAAAACGTATAAAACATTTCTAAACCAACCCTTTCTTTAGGCTTATCAAATGCGTCCATCTATTATCTTTTTTGATGAGATTGATGGCTTGGCACCTGTCCGATCAAGCAGACAAGACCAAATCCACAGGTAATATGTGGTGTATTTTCTTTACCTCTCGAACTCCAGCTTTTGTTCCATATAAACCCAATGTTATAGAGAACATGATACATTATTTTATTACACAGTAATAATACATAAGGGCATTATAAACATGGAGCCCTATTACGAAGTAAAGGAGTTTTGCTGGCAAATCATTTGAATGCTACCGAGCCTTGACTACTAATGTGGTTCAATAAAACCTACTGACTTTAGTTTAGTCCTCAAACCTAAATATAGACAGCACTCAGGTCTTTCATAGTAGTAAAATTATTTGTTTTTGAATTTATTTATAGCCTGAGCAAAATTTTTAAATACTATTTATCTTTACTGTAGGTAAGCGGATGAGTCTTTATAAACTTTTTTTTTTCTTTTTTTTTGGTCAAGTGTAAAAGCTTTGCACTGTTTTCTACCTAGATTAATTAATAACCAACATCTGACTACTTAATTTCCATTACTACTTAATTACTTTTTACTGCCATATGGACCCTGGTGTTACTTTTCTTTGCTTTTATTCTTGCTTACATATTTTTGAGTCTGTTATTTTTGAAACTTCAGCTCCATAGTTTCCACGCTGCTAGCCCTTATGGACGGTTTGGATGCCCGAGGAGAGATTGTAGTCATAGGAGCCACCAATAGACTTGACTCTATTGATCCAGCTCTCAGACGACCTGGACGGTTTGACCGGGAATTCCTTTTCTGTCTGCCAGACAGAGATGTAAGTGAAGTGTTTGAAACTTTTTTTTGTATGTGTGTATGTGTGTGTATTTATCTATCTACAGGCCGATTTTCTGTATGTGTTTGAGACTTCTTTTGAATACCGATCTCCATGCTCTGACCTCTTTCAGAAATGGTGGGTGGCAGGGAGTTCACGTACAACCTTTATACATCCCGGTTATAGCTAACCCTTTACACTCTTGTTCTCAAAAAGTTTGTATTTAGGGAATGTTTCTCTGTTCGTTTTTTCTTTTCTCTCCTGTGGGGCTTAGTTAGAAAAGAAACAGTACCCTGCAGGCAGGAGTTTGACTTGAAGATTTGCCAAACTCCTGCCTGGGCCCTCTAATACTGTATTGTTGGTCTACCCCAACAGATTCAGAGTAAAGTATTTAATATAAGTACAAAATTCCTGTTTTAGGCTTTATAGTGATAAAGTTAAACTATTAAAAACTGACAAGTCTGTTTTAAAAGCAGTTTTTGCTATATCCTATAATAGCACAGATGGGGGCTTATAAGTTCTGCATACAGGCAACTTCTTTAAAATACGAACACTTAGGGGGAAATTCAATTGACACTGTTACACTCACGTGTAACACTGTCCATTGAAGTCCCCCCTTCATCTTCAGGAGAACATTGCTCCTGTGCTATGGGTTTTTTCCCTTTTTGCTTGTCACATAATATGTAGCTTCCACCTCACAGGAAAACCTCACTTTTTAACTTTGACCATTTTGCCTTCCTGTTCTGGTAATAACATTGTGTCATGTCTTCTCGGCTTTGCATCCTTGTTGTGTAATGGTTTTTGCTTTGCTTTTATTGCCAGGCAAGAATGGAAATTCTAAAAATTCATACAAAAGAGTGGGATCCAAAACCAGCGGAAATATTTTTGCAAGAATTGGCTGAAAAGTGTGTAGGTAAGTAGGCATTGGTATAATCTGATTAAATCCTGTCATAGCATAAACATTCTGTATGTTTATATACATATGAATTCTCCTTGATGTGATAAGTGTATCTGATTTAAATTTTTCTACTTTTGTTTTGTCTGTAGGGTATTGTGGGGCGGACATAAAATCTGTGTGCGCCGAAGCGGCCCTGTGCGCTTTACGCAGACGTTACCCCCAGATATACACCACCACAGACAAGTTAATGCTGGATGTGTCTTCCATTAAAATCACAGCTAGAGACTTTGTTCTAGCTATGCAGAAAATTGTGCCGGCGTCGCAGAGGGCAGTCGTCTCACCTGGGCAAGCCCTTACATCCATCATCAGTCCTTTGCTTCACAACACACTGAACAACATTTTGAAGGCTTTAAGGAACGTTTTCCCACATGTAGATGAAGGACTTCACAAAAAAAGAGATTCTGGTGTGTAGAAACGTTTTGATCTTGTAATGTTAATCCCTTTTCATATACCAAACTGCTATTCACTTTTCCAGCCATTTTCATAAGCAATGGATGCCTAGAGAATGAATAGTTCAGTGGTTTGTGTTCTTTATTGTATGCAAAGGTGAGATCTTTGGACTGTATATTGGCCAAACCGTGGAAGTTCACTAGCCGTATCAATTGTTTGAATGAAGTCACAAGTTCCCAGCAATATTGTGGGTTTTTTTTTCATTACTTTTTCTTACACTTCAGCCTTTTCAAGTCCTCTGTTGGATGAAGACTTGCTATATAGCGATGATGAAGGACCCTCTGTGTTCGAAAATGGGATCCTTCATAAACTCCCCAACAGCAAACAGAAAGAAAGTCGTCCATTTCTCCACCTTAGTGTGTAAGTTTAACTGTTGGCCTGAAAGATTGTGTTTAAACGCCTGTAATGTCATTGGTGTGGTGGCATGAACTGACAGATGTAGACCTTTTGCGTAACCGGCGAATGTTGAATTGGTGAATGCTTCTATCACTGTAGCTGCTTAGTTTTGTTACAATGCCCTGGTCTCTGCTCTTGGGCCAACATAAGTATTTACTACGTCTGTGTGCCGGTAATTAGAAAGCCAGGAGCACACTGCAACAGTGGGGTGTAGTAGGTGGACTTTGCATGGGCACATTCATTTTTAAGTTGATGAAGCATAGCTCCTCCCCAACTATGCCCCTCACATCTGGAGCCAGCCTCCATTTTAGTGTTTTGGCAGTAGGGCATTTTATTTATATTATCCTGCCAATTTTTGTTGTCATTAAAAAATTTACCTTTTTATTTTTACAGTGCAGGGACCCTTTCCGAGTGAATAGCCTGTGGGCTTCTTTCACTCTGGGTCCCTGCGTCGGGCTGCTGGACTTCCAAATTATCAGCCGCTCCTCGCAGCCAGAATGGCGTACTGCCCTCTTCCTTGCAGCGAGCAGATCTGTTCTCATAAAAAGAGTACGGCTTGGCGGGGGGAAGGTCCACGGGACCTCTCCTGTAAGGAGAGGGTGTTGCTATCTGTCGTAGCGCTGCACGGGCACAAACTGATGTGCGCACATAGTATTGACTAAGTGAAGTCTGCGTCACGTTACCATTTAACCCTTTCAGTAACATTTTTGCAACAGCAGCCACCAGGTAGTTTCTGCAAGCATGGAATGAACGCTGGTCTCCATAAATGTCTAACTGGGTCAGTGCTCAATATGTTAAGTGCTTGCAATGTTGTGTTGGTAAAATCTGATGCCTCCCCCCATGTATGCATGAGAAGGGGCTTTAATGGTAGATGTATCGTAAGCCTTAAGCTATGGTTTACAGACACTAATGCTACTGTTATTTCTGCTGTCCAGGAACGCAAATCATCGGCCGACGTCCTACAGACCCAGACTCTTACTATCGGGGAGCTCGGGGCTTGGTCAGGGGACACACTTGGCACCAGCAGTCATACACGCTCTAGAAAAGTTCACGGTGTACACTCTAGATTTGGCCGTTCTGTTTGGTGTTAGTGTGACTACTCCAGAAGAAACCTGTGCACAGGTAAAGTCTGCTGCTGCGTCCCACCATGATTATTGCAAGTCATTTATTAAATGTGCGTAACTGTAATGGCGTTGTTATAAAACTGGAATTTTTATTTTTGGCTTGTGATAATTAAATGCTTTTCCAAGTTAGACCGTGTCAGAAGTACAGGGAAGTGAAACTGTTTAGGGGGCTCCTTGTTGTACGCTGCAGGTTTGGAGGCATGAAGAGGGGGTTTGATTGGGCAGCTGATGAGCAGGAGGTAGGGGGTCGGTTGGGCAGCTGGTGAGTAGGGGGTAGGGGGTCGGTTGGGCAGCTGGTGAGCATGATTGGGGGGGGGGGGGCGCTAGGGGTGTCTTGTGCAGCTCCTGAAGTTAATCAGATTGCGTATCACTGGTGTAAATGGATGGATATGGTACAAGGGACTTGTAAATTAGTAATCTGGGTTTTGTCAGACCTGTAGGTACAGTGAGTGTGAGTGGTACACAAATGAGGCCAGTGTGAGGTGCCGAGGAACCATTCGAACAAATATTACTGAATAGAGCACTGCAAAGTTTACATGTGATTTGTAACCTGCTTTTACATATAGCTTTTTCGTGAAGCAAAAAGAACTGCTCCAAGCATCCTATATATTCCACATATCCATTTGTGGTGGGAGACTGTTGGCTGCACCCTGAAGGCGACATTCATCACGCTACTTAAGAGCATCCCATCCTTTTCCCCCATCCTTCTGCTGGCAACATGTGACGTGAACTATTCTGATCTTCCTGCTGAGGTAAGAGGAACATAAACATGTCTTTCTAAGTCACACTAACTCTATACAGTCAGTGTATCTTGTGTATCACTGGAACCATCATCACTCTTTACGTAATATATTAGATATTTCTCTTTCACAGTTTGTATCTCTGTACGCAGCCTCCTGTTAATTAAACAGATTGTCATGCTGATTCTCCCCTTAGCTACAAGAACTTTTTCTGGATGATTATGGTGAAGTATTTCATGTCCAGCTGCCCAGCATAGAGGACAGGAAGGCGTTCTTTGAGGATCTCATTTTAAACCAAGCTGCCAAGCCTCCCACTTCCAAAAAGAAGGCAGGTTAGTAATAGCTGGTAACTTTGTTCTAAAATCTTTTGTGTTGGAATTTACAATTGTTTCCGAAGCATAACTATTTGATTTATCTTCCCCGGTCTTTAGTTTTGCAGGCTCTTGAGGTATTACCCGTAGCTCCTCCTCCTGAACCTCGTCCACTGACCGCGGAGGAGCTAAAGCGATTGGAAGAGCAGGAGGAAGAGACTTTTCGCGAGTTGAGACTCTTCCTGAGGGACGTCACCCATAGACTTGCCATCGATAAACGTTTTAGAGCTTTCTCAAAGCCCGTGGACCCTGAAGAGGTAACGTGTGGGGGGGGGGGGGGATTGGCTTGCACTTTTTCCTATGGCACCTCTGTGCATATAAAATAACACACAAATGGAAAAGTTTTTAGTTTACATTGACTTTTGTAGTTCACAATAAGGTCACAGATTTGGCTTTTTTGTTTTTGTCAGGTTCCTGATTATGTCACAGTTATTGCACAGCCAATGGACCTTTCTACCATCCTTAGCAAAATTGATCTGCACAAGTATCAGACGGTGACAGAATATTTAAGAGATGTTGATCTTATATGCAGTAATGCACTGGAGTACAATCCAGACAAGGATCCTGGGGGTGAGTTTCCACGGTTCTTGCTGTTAAAAATATCTTCACAAATTTACTTAAATGTGTTACTTTCTCCTGTAGTTTTGTTGGTGGTGGAAATGTCAATGTATCAAATATATTCTGTTCATCCTGTATCTAAAGAAGGAATGTGACTGTTTTAGGTTTTTTTCTGTACCACAGATCGTTTAATCCGCCACAGAGCGTGCACGCTAAAAGATGTCACTTACGCCATAATTAAACAGGAATTGGATGAAGAATTTGAGAAGGTTTGTGAAGAAATTCAGGAATCTCGCAAAAAGAGAGGTAATTTTCTTTAGGTTTCTGTGCAGCTTGCAAGTGACAAAGATGGACAAGTGTTCTGTTGGGGTGTCAAATTAGGCAAAAGGGACTCCACAGCCATCCACTAAATTTTCAACTTAGTTTGTGGAGGGTGGGTGCTAGGCTGGGTGCTAGGCTGGGTTCTCTTGGCCTACAGTGCTTTAAAGCTAAACCTTTATCTATAAAGTTATAACTTAGCATTGTGGAGAAGCTGGGGCAGTTACATGTGACCAGTAGGGCTCCGGAAATGTTTGCAAATTAGAACTAGTGAATGTTAAAAGAATCAATGGAGATTTTCTGTAATCTGTTTTAAAATCGGAATTGTTGGTCAGACTTCATATACCATCGATCTTAAAGCTGTCTAGGTTTCACGAGTATATATTTTTTTTAAGCACTTCATCAACATTTTCCTCCTTTCTCAACATAGGTTATTCTGGTTCGAGATACGCGCCATCTTATTACCATGTACTACCTAAGAATAATACTCCGGATGGAAGGAAAACGGACGTGGCGCACACTGATAAACTGGCAAGGTCTGCAATACCTGTAGCAGCGAGTACACCCAGTGCAGGTATGTAGTGATGTCATAATGTAGCCTGCTTTGCAAAAATCCTTTTTTTTTTCTTTTTTTTTTAAACCTGTGTTTAATCTGAAACTTTCAAGGCTCTTGTGTGTACTTTCATTTTTTGGTAGCTGTATAACAGTATTCTGAACTCGCACTAGAATTTGCTCTGAATGACTTAAGTATATGCAGTTGGATTGCTCTTTTCTGCTCATTTATAAGCTGTTAAACCTAAATTTTATCTCTGGAAATCTCCTGTAAGTGTGCAGACTGAAACTTGTGGGCACAGAAAAACAAACCACTACCGAGGCAGCAACGTTGTAATTTTCTTGATTTGTAACAAATTTGTGGATCTTTACGATATTCACCATGTGCCCTGCGCCCAATTTACAAAACACTTTCTACACTTTCCAGGCAAACTTCTGTTTCTTAAATCCAGCTCCAATGAATGATCCACACAACACCAGATAATGCATTGTTATCCATTTGACACCTCCCTAGTGGCTGTGTAACGCTGACATTTTTCTCTCTGCTTTTATTACAGGTTTTATTTAGGTAAAAATATTAAATAGACTTATTGGTTTAAATGCCAGGCAGTCAACATTGGGTGTAGCTTATTAGCGGAAAATGCTGTCCAGTTGGAAACAATATAAACTACTGAGCAATTTTATAGCTCAAATCGCTGATATACCAAGCTGATATTAAGCATTATAAGCTCCCAATGATTTTCCAGGTAGACACTGACCATGTGTAACGCTGGTATATAGCTAAGGGCTATGTGACTTTCCCAAACACTTTTTTACATCTCTTCAGCAATTATACCCAACTGCGACCATCTAAATACAGTTTCTTCCTTTACCTTTATAGGTTGTCCGATAACGACAGTTCTCTCCCTTAGTGATTGCACTATATAATGTTTTGTACTTAAATTTAATCGGATAACTGTCACAATGTTGAAACTTTTCATTAATTCTGTTTAAATGTAATCTGCAAAGTGCAGTTCACATTTCGTTCAGTACCTACCTGAATCCTAAAGTTTGGTTTGTGTTTTCACTTTGCAACCATAGCGAAGAAACGATATAAGAGAAAAAATCGTTGGAGTTCAGGCTGCTGTGGTAGTAAGAGAAAGAGGGTTCTGTCCAGTCCCCGGGATAATAATAAAATTGAGAAGGACACTGAAAGTGACGTTGAACAGGACCTTGAAGAGTCTAGTCTAGACCAGACTGAATTAGAACTTAATGATGAGTCCTCAATGGAAGCAGAAACTAATACCTTAGGCTGTGAACCTTTAACTAAGGAAAAGGAAAGAGCCCCTCCCAGCACAGATCCATCTAATACCACTGCATCTGAGGAACCGGTCAAAAAAATGGAGGAGTCTAGACCCGAAAATGGTCACCAAGTTGAGTCAAATGGTATGTCTTATTACCACTCCCTTTTATTTATTTGCTACAAGAGTCTATAAAGGGCAAACAGTTATGCGTCGCCTTCTGTGCCACAGTTCATATGATCTGTGCACATTCCGTTGTATGAATAACCGTATTGATTTTGGCATCATGAAAAATTGTCTTTGTTGTAAGCTGTGCAGCGATAAGATATTGATGGATTTAATGATAAATAGTCGTATGTGGTGATGGCTGGATATGGAGGATTCTCCATATCCAGAACTACAAGTCTTGTCATCTCCCTCCTTGATTATTGTCAATGTCTTCCTCTTTGGCCTGCTTGTCACACTTTTGTTCCTCCATCAATCTGTCCTGAAAGTAGCGTCGGGTCTAACGTTCCTCATTTGCTGCGCCTCTCCGTAAATCCCTCCACTGTCTCTTTTCATTCCCTCTAATACAAGCTGCTTACTATCACCTGTTAAGTCCTCTTTAATGTCTCTGACCTTGTCAAGAGAAACTCTACTACGTTATGCAAATTATAGTTGCTGCTCCACCACCTCGCACTCCCTCTCTCAAGACTTCACCCATGCTCCATTATAACTCCCTGCCCCGACTGACCAGACTTGCGCCCCCCAGCCTTCAGTCTTTCAAGTGCTTCCTCAAAACGTTCTTGCTTGCCTACCCAGCCCCATCCTAAGACCATTCCAACCTCACGCTCCACCTGACCCTTCCTCTTTTCCATCCACCTGTATTGTCTCGATTTGCTGCTGTGATCCATCTTAAACTCATACCTCTTCCACCCCTGTTGGCTGTTTGCTTCCCTACCCCATTAAATATTATGTTTCCTTGTCCTCTGTAAGGTTTCCTTTGTTCTAGTTGTCTTCTAATGTACTTGCTTTCTCTTTCTTGTATTACAGATTTTATGGTTTCTTTTGACCTTTTACTTTATTGTTTTGGTCCTTCTTTGTTTACATTTTGATTGTACGGCACTGCAGATTTTTATAAATACAGTGTAGGTGACTTGATTACATCATCAATAGCCAGTATTGGTTGATGAGCTGGAAACTACAACAAAGTCTGTGCGGTTCCTAATAGTATAGCTTTGTATATAACATGCACAATGGTGGAAAGAAAAGTTCTGTACAGCAATAATACCTGTCCTCACCAGTGGAAATCTGTCTGTATTTGGCAGAACAAGCTGTCAACAGGTTTAAAATGAAGACTGAAGTTGGGCACTTTTGATGCTGTTTCTGCTCTAGACATGAGAACTGTTCTTGTGTTATCAAATAATTTAAATCAAACCACTAATGCCATCTCCTTTTGTCAGTAGACGTTTGTGTTCTGAGAATGACCCGTGGGCGTGAGGCACAAGTGAAGCAGCAGCAACTCATCAGTGTGGAAAAAATCATGGACATACTGTCTGAGCCAGTACCGGCTTTTCACGTCAATCACCAGCAGCTGAAGGTACGTTGTATAAGGTTTTGGTGTATACTGTAGACCACATTAAAATGGGACAGAGAATAGAAAACTGAAATGTGCTTGTATAAGAATTCCTCCATACCGTCCAAGGCAAACACATACAGCGAGATGGTCCTGCCCATTCCCAGCATCGGATAGTGATAAGGTGGACTAATAATACCCACATCCCTACATTAGAAGTAATCTGCTCCCCTGATGTTTATCTGTATCACCCCCCCCCTCAGCATTTTGGAGTTTGAGAAAAATACACTTGTGATTTGTTTTTAAAGTGTACAATTTAGAGCTGTAAGGAAATGAGGACCTGGATTAAGATGCACAAATGATCTGCACATAAAATGCATTTACATTGTTTCATTTCCCCTCCAGGTACTCCTGAACCAAGCTGTTGAAAAAAGTAGTGGATATAATGTATTACAACTGGAAAAGTTGTATGCTTTGCTGAGCCAGTGTATCTACAGACATCGTAAAGACTATGACAAAGCTCAGTTGCTTCAGGTAAGTCTGTTTGTGGTGTGAGAGTAATGTGTGTTTTTATAATCTTCGTACAAAGTAAAAATTATATTAAAAACAGATTTTAGACTAATTGAAACTTTTAGGGCAAAGGAAGGCTCTTGTGATGCTGAAACTGTTTGGTTATCTGCCATTCTTGTCTGTCATCTAAGTTGCTGGGTCCTTGTGGCCTTCTGCAAACCAGTTGCATATGAAGCTACAAGATTTACTCCTTCACCTGTCTGAGTGAAGGCAGTTGGCTTTGTAAGAAGAGACATCCTCTACCCTCTCTAGTGCTCACACATCTGGATGTCTCCAGTAATCTCTGCCGACTAGTTTGCTGTACGAGAAGGTGATTTCTTTTACTTCCTGCTCTTTAAATTCTTCCTCTGGATCCAGTAAATGATCATGACATTTGCTTTCTGTGCTATATCAGTCTTGCAGTCAAGTTTGTCTCGTGGACATTTTTTGTTCCTCCTTAGGAGTGTTTAGTTCCCTACTTTTTATGAATATATATCTAATGTGTTATGTACCTGGCTAGCAGAAGTATTTGTACATTATTGGCTTTGTTACGATTTATCACTAGGATCAATCCCTCTTACAGTAGTTAGTGTACAAACCCTGTGGAAAGCATCTGTAGATTGTATTAGTAAGCAGAAAAATGTTTTGGCTGAGATGGTTACTTGTGTACAGACAGTAATAGTAGACCATTCTCTTCCAACAGGGGTAGGTTTTTTTGGGGGTATAATAGTATTTCCTTGTGCTTTCTATGACCATTGTACAGATATAGCTGCTAAAACAAATGTCTTGTGTATCCAATTTAACTTTGTTTTTGTTTTGTTTCAGGAAATGGAACGAGAAATGATACATTTCAGAATCTGAGAGCACTCAAGTCAGCAGATTTCCAATTGCCTTATTAAGATTTCATTTATATAATATATTAAAAGTTTACTTGTACATATTTACTGTAACACTTAAAAGCCAAATATGTAATATCAATTGCTACCTGTTTTGATGGTTGCAAAATATGTTTTTAGTGACACAAGCAAATGTGTATATATGTGTGGGAAATTTTTAAGTTTTGGATAAATTCCCACTTGCCTTTTTAATGCATTTTGCTGCATACACAAATGACTGCTTTCTGAGTTTGGAGGGGGGATGTTCATTATGTGCACCAAGCAAAGAAAAACTGAACTATACTCTCCCCACATGAAAATAAAGAACATGCAGATATATTGAGGAGAATAATAGTGAGCTTGTTTAATCATTATGCCGTAATTAGTCTTGTGCGGTTAAATGCTACTATGATAGGATATAATTCTGCTTAAAGTTTAACAAGGAAAACTTGCCACGGTCACAATGGAAGAGGAACACATAGCTATGAGAGAGGGATTCATATTTTGAAGTGTAGAACACAGTAACATGGGGAATGTCGGGTATATGTACATCTCATCATTGCCTCCAGCAGCAACCTTGTCCTTCCGCTTTGTGACCGACAGACACACCAGTCACTAGTGCTAGAGGTTAGTGTAGCCTCTGTAACTTACTACAAGCGAGTCTGATTATTCAGCAGGTTCATCAGTATAGTGACAGTATTTCATCTCGCAAAGAAGATTAATATTTACTGCAAACCCCCCTTGCACCAAATGGTAAAAATTAACCTCCACATGCCTGTTCCCTGCAGCTGCTAAATTGTCATTTGCTTATCAATTTCTGAAGCCCCAAAAACAAATGTATTCAGTGCTGCCAGCGACTATTTGACCATTTCTATTGGCAGCAAATTATACATTGTCCTATTCTATGTGTATATGTATATAAAAGTGCACAATGTCTTCCTTTTTCTTATCCCATGATGTATGTTGTGTTCACCATTCTTTGGTGCACAGAGCTGGTTTTATTCACGGACTGTGGGTGGTGTAAGTTTGTTTGTACTTCCTCTAATGGAATTAAAGTGTCCTCTTCAGTAGGTGTTCTGTGTTTTTTCTGCAGCATGGAAGATCTAATGAGTGTCCTATGAGCAAGATGACCATTGTGTGTTCCCTACTAGTGACATCTATATGTAGATTATTTTAACTGCAAATACAAATTCCTATTGTATATATTTTTTCAACATATAAAACCATCGATTAACGAAGTCTTTTAAATCTCATTTTGTTATTTGGCATTTCATAGCGTTAAATAGGAACTGTCAGCAGGAATGGGCATAGGGATTTATTGAATAGATGACCATTTGATGTAGTCCTGCTCAACACGTGTGAACAGAATAAAAGATTTCATAAGTTGTAAAACAGCAACAAATAAATCTAATGTAAAAAGGCCGTGTGCAAAAAAAATAAGTACACCCTTACTTGTTCCATTTTAAGAAAGGTCACTGGACCCAGGTACGGTTACTCAAGTGCACCTCAATATTCGATCATCATGAAATTCTACCTCCTATGTGTAAGAAGAAATTGGCAGCTAAATCTGGAGCATTCAGTTTGTCACCACGTCAAGGAGAAAATACATCTGCAGTAATCTCTGAGAAGCAACAGGCTGCTGCTCATCAGCCTAAGAAGGGTTATTTGGCAACTTCTAAATAATCTGAAAGTACTCTTCCTAGAGCTAGATTATTTACAAATGGAGATTGTATGAAGACCGTTGCTAATCATCTCAGGAGTGCGGTGTTCCAGCAAACTAACCCAACAAGACCAGAACACATGATCAGACAGATGATTTCTCAGATGATGAAAGCTTTATCAAACGTGGACCATGCAATAGTACAAATCTACAAATTAATGGCGGAAAAAGAAAAGAATCAACTTTTTGAAATCGCCAATCTTACTACAACTCCACACCAGTGAGATACTGTGCTGGGCCCATAAATGTCCTTAAACATCAATGCACTGAAACAATGTAAGGAGGAGTTGGCAAAAATTCCTCAAATTCAATGTAACAGACGAAATTGCTAGAGTATTTGATTACTCCCAAGTTATTGCTTTTAAAGTGGTTATACAAGATACTGAATTATGTTGTGTCATAAGACTAAAAGTGGTCAAATTGAAGTACTTGAGCACTAGATTGTGGTTGTGTCCAAATATGTAAAAACACATTTGATAAAGGGTGTACTTTTCTTTTTCCCACGACTATGTAGACAATGGTATGGTGGATATTCCTCTTGACAAAGTTGATACATTTAAGCACTACAGTTAAAGTGAACATTATGACTTTCAATTTATTCTGAGTGTTTAACACTAAGGGGGAATTCAGTTCAGTGTGAAGTGTCTTGTGGGCATTCCAGAGACACTGTCTATATTTTTACTAAAATATTTGCTCATTTTTCCCTATAGGTGTGCGGAAAACTGAGCATATATTTTTACTGTAGTAACAGTAAAACTGCCATGTTCCTGAGAACATCGCGGCTAATTAAATTCCTCTCCCTAAGAGTAGCATCCCAGCGGAAAGAAAAGGTGATATGGCAGAGTATTTCACCTTATCTTCATGTTCACTTTCAATATTACAATAAGTATTCTAGTATGTAGTGACATTTAAAAATGAGAAAGCGTACCATTGGGTCCTTTGAAATTAGAGTAGGACAAAAATTGAAATTGCACACAATTCAATGAAAATGACCTCATGAATAATCTATTCTGATTTTAATTTTTAGTATTGTTAAAATTCAATGTACTGATGGGAACATTCTAAGAATACTTTGTCTATCAGCAACTATATAACGCAACTAATTACACAGCGCTGGACAGAGAACGCGCACGCATCAGTCCCCTGCCCCATAGGAGCTAATAGTCTAAATTCCCTAACATACAGAGAGACACACAGACTGAGACAGACTAAGGTCAATTTAATAGCGGACAATTAACCTACTAGTATGTTTTTGGAGTGTGGGAGGAAACCCACGTAAACACGAGAACATACAAACGCCACACAGATAAGGCCAGGGTTGGGAATCGAACTTATGACCGAAGTAGTGTGAAGCAGAAGTGCTAACCACTGAGCCACTGTGCTGCCCACAGTGGTGTAGTGGTATGTGTTTGTATAGGTAATATTTTTTATTATTTATTTTGTAATAGAAAACATTACCTTTGGAACTCCTGTCCCTGCAGCTAGAGGGAAAAAAATTATCAAGGGAAGCTCTGCTCTGTTACATTGTATATTGTGTTAGACATACACACGCTGCATCCAATTATGGTATTGATCTGCATGGACATAGAAATTCCTGCAGATTGTATATTCAGGTATGTATTTAAGCACAAAACAGTAACCTTTTTTAAGTTCTAATACACAGTTTTTGCAAACTCATGACCTCTTAAGCATTATGACAAAAAAGGTGCACGTCCATGCCCCATGACTGTTATTTCTAGACTGAGCAATGTATGGTGCTGTTTTTAGTGCCCCTGGCAGAAGCAGGACTTGTAATAGTGACACCTAGTATTTGATCATGATCATAAATAATGTTCTTGGAATCCTGTGAGACTTGTTCGGCCCCTCTGCAAACTTGGTTAAAAAAAAAAAAAAATAAAAGCCCAAAATAAAATAGTTCGACAACCATCAGCCAAATTTCTTACTCTCCCTGTAAAGACTTTTCTGCACGGGTACCATGCATCTATCTGCAGTCACAATATAACTTTGGATAAAATCTTTCAAAGTTAAATGATGTACTTTTATTCCCAACGCTATAATGTCATCAGAACTTGATAAGGTATATACACATAGATGTATACATCCGGCAGCAGTTGGAGATGGCTGCAGATTCAACTCCTGTGATATTTACTGTCATCGCTGTTCCCCTTTTGGTGATCTCCGCTGGCTCCTTGGTGAGAGTAGGTGCTGCAAAAAATGGGGAACAGTCCTGGCCTTATTTTCGGCAGCGAGCAAGACGCTAAAGAAAAACAGGCTATGCACAGTCCAAACTGAGAGAGAACTACAAGCGTACGAGAGTCTCTAGATCTAGGAGAGGAAGGAGTACTCAGTCATGATAATTGATGGACAGTTATGGTTGCCAGCAGCTGACTTTTACTATTTCTATATTGACTGGTTAGAGTTTGATGTCTCTGCCCTCTGTTGTCTCTCCTCGTTCCAACTGTACTAAACCACCAGTAGCTACACAGAAATACCAACATCCGATCACTGCTTTAATATTTATTATTGGAGGGTAATTATGCTGATGCCCATCAACAACTACCCGCACTTTCCCCATCAATTGTTACTCCGCTACTTTCTGTATCATGTGATCTCCGCACCTCTTAGATTGTAAGCTCATGTGAACAGTCATCTTCACCTACTGTTTTATGTCACTGGTGTCCTGTCATGATTCCTTCAATGTACAACGCTGTGTAATTTGTCATCGCTTTCTAAATTAAAAAAAATAATAGATGGTATGCGGAAGTTTGTAACACCTTTATAAACGATAAGTTATTACCTGTAAAATCAGCTCATCTCTTAAAAATAGAATTTAGTCTGGGTGTTAAGGCAGTAACGGGATTTAAAAAGCAAAAAAAAAATGTTAGCAAAAACCTTTGTTTCAATTAAAATATATTTCACACACCTCTGTATGACTGTAACTGAGTGGTGCAGCAAGAGGTTGCGGTGATGGCAATTGTGAGCAGACCTAGAGGAACAGTGGGTCTCATGAGTATTTGCTGGCACCTGTTGTGGCAGGGATTTTGGCCTCTGTACCCTTCGTTTACTGTTGGCAGGGGCTGGCTGGCAAATTTTAGCCCTGGGGGCGAGACTCTGCAGGCTATTTAGGTAAAAAAAAAAATGCAGCCCAGTGACCTAGCCCAAGGTAGCCCCCTATGGGATCTGCCCAGGGGGACAGATGCCCCCTGCCTCTGCATGTTGGGGAATGAAGCCCAGTTAACCGTACCACTGCCATGTCCTTCATTGCTGTCTGGAACCTCCAAGTGACATGTACTGTGTGAATTTTGGGGTCCCATTCATAGCTAGAAGTGACTGGATCACTCATAATTAACGTATGGTATCAATTTATTTAAGGGAAATAGCGCAGGGCGCATATTTATATAATTGCATATGCACTTATTTTTTGTATTGTATATATTCTGAGATAGGAAATCGTTATTTCTGAGACCAGGGTAG